>NC_061092.1:43687763-43710263 GCF_015104395.2 Macrobrachium nipponense | reverse complement strand
ATGAGACAGTTGGTAAAGTGACATTGAAACAATCAAGATAGTTAGGAAAATGATACTGAAAAAATTAAGATAGGAAAATGACATTGAAAGAATTAAATGGAAAAATTGCATTGATAGGATTAGAATTTTTAGGAAAATGACATTGAAAGAATTAAGATAAATAGGAAAATGACCTTGAAGAATGAAAAATAGGAATATGTCAATAGGAAATTAAGACGGTAAGAAAAATGACATTGAAAGAATTAAAATAGTTAATAGAATGACATTGCAAGAATTAAAATATTAAAGGACATGACTTTGGAAGAATAACCGTATTAAGGGAAATAACATTGAAAGAATCAAGATAGTTAGAAAAGTGACATTGAAAAAATCAGGATCATTACGAAAATGACATTGGAAGTATCAGGATCATTACGAAAAGGACGTTGAAAGAATCAGGATCATTACGAAAAGGACATTGAAAGTATTAGGATTATTACGAAAAGGACGTTGAAAGAATCAGGATCATTACGAAAAGGACATTGAAAGAATCAGGATCATTACGAATATGACATTGAAAGTATTAGGATTATTACGTAAAGGACGTTGAAAGAATCAGGATCATTACGAATATGACATTGAAAGAATCAGGATAATTACGAAAATGACATTGAAAGAATCAGGATCATTACGAAAATGAAATTGAAAGAAACAGGATCATTACGAAAAGGACATTGGAAGAATTAAGAGAGTTGGGAGAATGACATTAAAAGGAATTGAAATAGTTACTCGACAAGGTTAAGGGGGAGACAATTGGAGAGACAGTTAGTAAAAAAATCAACACTCGGGGAAAGAGGAGGGAGAGAGAGAGAGAGAGAGAGAGAGAGAGAGAGAGAGAGAGAGACTTTTCCCGATAAAATAACAATCGAAATCAGCGCGAGAGAGTCAGGAGATGAGTGAAAGAGAGACGGAAAGAGAATACTTAATTAGCAGAGAGTTCTCGAGTCGGATGTGTGTGTGTGTGTGTGTTCGGTGCTCACTAGATATTCAGCGGAATAACAAACTAATTAAGCCCTGAGCCAAGGGTAATGTTTAGCCCGTGAATTAATCAAGGGTAGTCTGACGCCCCGGTTCGATCCTCCGAGCTTGCAATATTGAAAGCAGTTGCAATAAGTTTTCGATAAAAAAGATATATATAGCTCCGGCGTTATTTATTTATTTATTCTTTTTTTTCGAATTACTAAATGAAGGATGGTTTGCGCAGGAAGAGAACGAATTCCGGTTGATTGTTTGTTTTAATGTTGCAAAATGTTGTGATCGTTTACCAGGGTCATGGAATCCTATCAGCTAAAATAGATAATTTATTCTAAGACATTTTTACATATTCCTCACACGAGTTCCATCGTAATTTTACTACTGAGAATTAATTGTTCTTGGTTAATGGCTTATCAACCTTCCACCTTTAAATCAGTGATAGTAACTATGGACCACTCAGTTCCTTGGAAGAGAGAGAGAGAGAGAGAGAGAGAGAGAGAGAGAGAATGATAGAGAGAGAAGAGAGAGAGAGAGAATTTTTGCAATAAGAATACAATTGAAAGAATCAGCGGAGATAGTCGAAAGTGAAGTTAGAGGAGAGGAGGAGAGAGAGGAGATAGCAGAGAGAGATGATGAGAGAGGAGAGAAGAGAGAGAGAGAGAGAATTTTTTGCAATAGAATAATCAATGAAATCAGCGAGGAGAGTCAGAAAGTGAGAGAGAGAGAGAGAGAGAGAGAGAGAGAGAGAGAGAGAGAGAAATTTAAAGATTTAAAAGAATTGGTACCAAAGAAGGGGATATACCACTAAGGTCAGAATTAATCTTAACGAGCAAGATGATAAGGTGTGCCCAGAGCTTACCAGATTATGGATCAGCTTGAAAGGTACAAACTGGGTTGATAAACCAGACGCCAATATCAATATTATCACTCTGCTACAACATAACCTTATCACATGACAATGCATGAACGCAACCCCGTGAAAGTTTGCTTGGAAGCAAGCAAGACACCGTTGATCCAGATTCCAGCAATGCGGATGAAATACCAGTGGACAGATATCCAACTTTCAAAGCTAAGTCTCCTGAGAATCGCATCACTTCGGATGCAACTCCATTTAATTTCAGGCTGCCTCGTCGTCCTTCGTTCCCTGGATGTTTGAATTTTCTAGTTTGCCATTTTCGCCGTCTGTCAAACAGATTTAGAAGGTTAATGTCATCATGCTATCAGTAAAGTTCAAGTCTCGTTGGAGCATTAGATCCTTAAACATGTTTGGTGTGGGAAGGGTGTCTAGCAATTATTCTTGCTGTAATCTGGAAGGATGGCAGCTCCTGGGACTGGCCTTCCATAGAGAAAAAATAACTTTAGGTAAAAATTATATTATTCCTTTTCTAAATACCGTGACATTAAAATTTTGTTGTTTCCAAGGATCTGGTGCCATATTTCTTCAGTTATAAAAGTCCTGCAAGTTATATATATATATATATATATATATATATATATATATTATTATATATATATATATTATATATATATGTGTGTGTGTGTGTGTGTGTGTGTGTGTATGGGAGGAACCACCATGGTCTCTGCTCTGTGCAGATGACATAGTCTTGGTAGCCGAGAACAGGGAAGAACTGGAGGGGAAACTTGAAAGATGGAGATATGCCTTGGAGAGTAGAGGTTTAAGAATAAGCAGGAAAAAGACAGAATATATGACAACCAAATTGGATGGCGACCAGCAAACAACAATCAAATTAGGCGGAGGAAACATCAAAACGTGGGTTCATAAATTTAAACCTTGGCTCAGTGATTGACAATGAGGGGAACATGGAAGAAGAAATTAACAACCGGATTCAAGTGTGGTTGGAACAACTGGAGGAAGGTGTCTGGTGTCATATGTGATAGGAATGTCCCTATAAGATTAAAGGGCAGAGTGCACAAGGCAGTGGTCAGACCAGCAATGACATATGGATTGGAAGCAGCACCTTTAAAGAAAACAGAGGGCAGCAAGTTAAACGTAACCGAGATGAGGATGCTTAGGCGGATGAGTGGAGTAACCAAAAAAGGACAGAGTTAGAAAATGAACATATTAGGGGTAACAGTAAAGGTCCACTGGATGTATCAAAGAAAGTGCAAGAGGCAAGGTTAAGATGGTATGGCCACCTGATGAGAAGAGAAGCAACACATGGCAAGAGAAGATGGACGTGGAGGTGGATGGACACGAAGGAGGAAGACCTAAGACCAGGTGGAGAGATTGCATTACAGATGATATGAGGGAGAAGGGAGTATGGGAGGAAATGACACAGCACAGAGGTAGATGGAAGAGACTCATTAAAAACGGCGACCCCAAACAGGGATAAAGCTGGGAAGAAGATGAATATATATATATATATATAATTATATTTGTGTGTGTGTGTGTACATTTATATATATATATATATATATATATATAATAAATAATAAATATAATAATAATAATTAATATGTATATATATATAATTAATATGTAATGTATATGTATATATATAGTATATGTATGTATGTATTATATGTATATATATATATATTATATATATATATATATATATATATATATATAGTATTAAAAAAACATAACATATATAATATATATAATATATATAAATATATATATATATTTTTTACTGTTATACTACTGGTGGTATATATATACTAGTTGGCGTGTGGTATTTATATTTTATTATATATATGATATTATATGGATATATATATATTATATATTATATATATATTATAGGGATATATATATATCTACTATATTACTATATTATATATATTTATTATATAAATATGTGTCATATATAAATAGCCATTTTTTTATATTGCAGTTAAGCAAATAATGAATATGAAGCTCAATTGGAAAAAGAATCGCACTCGTGAAAAAATACAATAATCAGACTTACACAAAGTAAATGAAGAAAGGATTGTGAGAACAAACACATCGCATTAGGACACCACAAAAATCAGAGAAAAACAACAGACGTATGTTCTTTAATAACGTTTATTTAGGACATTTAAGTGAAATGTCAGTTTCTTCTCAAGGATAGGTAGCAGAAATATGAAATTTATGCACGAAAAATAAGATCTTTTTGCAGTCCTTTGCTTTAATATTAAAAATCCTATATAAACTTAAGGCAAAATCTACCTTATACATTATTGTGATACTCACTTGCATCTTATGATTTTGGGTCATTTAAGACTGCTGGTGAATAGCAGATATGTCAGGCCATTTTACTCTCTTTGCGTCCTTGTATGCGTCAGTTCTCTTGAAAGACAAACTGCGTGAGGGCTCCGAATTCCAGCATCACCTGGTCCTGCGCGATATTCCCTTGCAGAACTTGGTTTTCTTCCATCCTTTGTAAGTTCATGTCACTGAGCCTGTATGAACTTAACTAAAGCAGTCATGGCCGTCTTTATCTCACCCTATTTAAATTTGTGTTATATTTGTTTATAGAAAGTGGGAGCTTCTTAGTCCTGGGATAGTGTTCGTAGGTTGAAGTGAAATGACTCTGTCTCATATTGGAACCCTCTTCTAGTAGAAATGCAATCACGTCAGTTTCCTCTTCTTAGTAGACATATACTCACGTCGGTTTCCTCTTCTTAGTAGACATGTACTCACGTCAGTTTCATCTTGAGTTCGTTTTATCTGCGTAATTGTCAAGTCTTCAGAATTTATTGCTCTTTCTAATTGATTTAATCCTCTCTGCTGTCTCTCTCCTAACACAGTAAATGTCTGGGTTTGATTTTCAGGTAATATCCTGTGAACATTATCAGTTAAATGTTCATAAAAACAATGTTCATAAGCTGAGAATTCCAGGACATATTGTGGTCTTGACAGATGAGTTAACATTTATTATTAAATTGATTCATTGCAATTAAGGATTGTTATTAATGATGAAATGCTTTGTTTGCTATCAGGTAGCCAAATTATTAATTTTTGTATGAAGGATAGATTCATACCGCTACGCATGATTGTGTATGTATATGTATGTACGTGTTGTTGGAGTTCACGTACAAATGTCCAGTATTGCTATTGGTGACTCAGAGGCCATTGATACGTCTATTGGAAAATGCTAATTTAACTTAAAAACTATTGAAGAGTGATGCTCTATTCATTGCCTTAATTTCCTCAAAGAAAGAAATCCTTTATTAGAAAAACGTTCTTAAATAGCAAACACTTAAGAAATGTCACGTCCTCTTTCCATTCACATTTAGACTGTGAAATGAAGTCTCACTCTCTCTCTCTCTGCAGCTGTGCTGGAGATGAGACGTGGCATCTTCTAGCTCAAACGTGACATCCTCAGAAGACGGCCTTCTTTAGTGATTGGTTTTTCATCTTTGATTGAAGCGTTCCGGTCTTCGCATCGTGGGTTTTCCGGTCAGATTGGAATGTAAGAGATTATAAGAAAATACAGCAAAAATATTTTTTAAACACGCTTTTATTAAAATGCACTAGTATAATAAAGGCATAATTTTTTGAGACACCAGGATTTTCTTACGCGAAATGAAAAAAATATATATATTTATTTTATTGTAGCTATTCCTTCTGTTTTGCGGCCACGCATTTTATTTCTTATAGACATGCGTAACTGCAAGAAAGTCCTGGTGTGTTTCAAAGCATAATTTTTTCCTTTCTAGTGCATTTCAATTTTTGTATTTTATACTTTTTAGTTTTGACAGAAATTGAACGTGATATCCTGTTGAGCAAAGAAGGTATGAATAGTCGAAGAGTTTTATACAAATCCTGAGATACTGGGAGAGGTCACCGTAGGGTCACTGGAGGTCACTGCTGACCCACTGATCATGTACGGTTGTATTGACCTCGGGATTGCATAGCCATGCAAAATTTCAGGTTCATTGGACAACGAAGGGAACGGGTCGATAATTGAATTACAAATTCGTTTCTGATATTTTTTTCTCTCTCATTTTCTTTACTGCCTCATTTAGCCACTCTTCTGTGGAATGTAACAAATTAATGGTGTTTTTATTTCAGTGTTTGTACATCATTAATATACTACTACTAAAATAAATCATAATAATAACAATTAATATTAGTATTATTATTATTATTATTAAATTATATATTGTTGTTGTTATTATTATTATTATTATTATATTTTTTTTTTGCTCTATCACAGTCCTCTAAATCGACTGGGTGGTATTTATAGTGTGGGGTTCCAGGTTGCATCCTGCCTCCTTAGGAGTCCATCACTTTCCTTACTATGTGCGCCGTTTCTAGGATCACACTCTTCTGCATGAGTCCTACTACTTCAGCCTCTAGTTTTTCTAGATTCCTTTTCAGAGATCTTGGGATCAGGCCTAGTGTTCCTATGATTATGGGTACAATTTCCACTGGCATATCCCATATCCTTCTTATTTCTATTTTCAGATCTTGATACTTATCCATTTTTTTCCTCTCTTTCTCTTCAACTCTGGTGTCCCATGGTATTGCGACATCAATGAGTGATACTTTCTTCTTGATTGTGTCAATCAACGTCACGTCTGGTCTGTTTTGCTCGTATCCACCCTATCTGTTTTCTGGATTTTTTTTACCACATAATAGTCCCAGAGGATCTTTGCGTGATCGTTTTCTATCACTCCCATCAGGTTGGTGCTCGTACCACTTATTACTGCAAGGTAGCTGATGTTTCTTGCACAGGCTCCAGTGGAGGGCTTTTGCCACTGAATCATGCCTCTTTTTGTACTGGTTCTGTGCAAGTGCCGGGCATTCACTTGCTATGTGGTTTATGGTTTCATTTTTCGTATTGCACTTCCTACATATGGGAGAGATGTTATTTCCGTCTATCGTTCTTTTGAACATATCTGGTTCTTAGGGCCTGATCTTGTGCCGCTGTTATCATTCCTTCAGTTTCCTTCTTTAGCTCTCCCCTCTGTAGCCATTGCCAATTGTCATCGCTGGCTAGTTCTTTAGTCTGTCTCATGTATTGTCCGTGCATTGGTTTGTTGTGCCAGTCCTCTGTTCTGTCTTATTATTATTATTATTTTATTAAAGAATGTAAAAACTAGCATATTAACAGTATAGCAAGTTGCGATCTCTTATGGTTTTAGTTTGGATGTTTGTCTGATGATTGTTAGTGGGATTACAGGAGAAAAAAATTGTGGTTTTATTTTATTTCTATTAGGGATTCATAATATTCCACGTAATGTTGTCTACTATGTCGGAAGTAATCCAAGTCTGATCTGTACCCATTCTGTAAAAGAAACTCTTGAGACGGCTACTTGTCTGTCCGTCCACACTTTTTCTATCCGCCGCCAGATCTTCCAAATTACTGAGGCTGGAGGGCTACAAATTGGTATGTTGATCATCCACCCTCTAATCATCAAACATATCAAATTGCAGCCCTCTAGCCTGAGTAGTTTTTATTCTATTTAAGGTTAAAGTTAGTCATGGCCGTGCGTCTGGCACCACTATAGGCTCGAACAACATAGACCACCACCGGGCGTGGCTGAAAGTTTCATGGGACGCGGGTGAGAGTTTCATGGGCGGCGGGTGAGATTGTCATGGGCCGTGGCTGAGAGATTTATACTGCATTATACGCTGTGCAGAAAAATCGATTGTACCGAAGAAACTTTGGCGCATTTTTTACTTCTTATTTAAGGAAGCCAGAAAATTCCTGTAGGAAGAGAAAATAACTATGTTAATTGTCCGATTGTACTTGTGACAGAATAAGCATAATGACGCATTGTTTTCAGGTAACTATGTTCATTGCGTACTCAGACTTTGAAGAGAGAACATAAGTGACTGGGGACATCTGGAAAATTATGCAAATTACTGTGGCGAAGGTATGCAGTCTCTGTCTTTCTGAACCTTTCTGCAATAATGCGTAATTCGTGAACCATTACCTCGTGTTTGCTGCAACTTGGTTCAGTTAATACTTTTGAATATTAAGGAGAAACAGGTATTGTGAATTTCGTTTGGGATTTTAACTTCCTCTGATGACGTAGGTATTTGGTATGTTCTTATTACACTTAATTTTGTTTTTAATCCTGTTGTTTTTCGTAATGTCTGTCACTTTTGTACTGTTGCCGTAGCGTTGCTGCTGCTGCTGTTGTGCCTGTAAAACGTATTTCTTACGTTGTTTTTCTCAGATTTACTTAACTATTTCTGCTGTTCCTGAAAACTCTTGTTGTTGATGCTGATGCTGTTGTTCCTATTAATCATAGCCTTATTTCTTACGTTGCTTTCTATTAGATTGACACTGCTGTTTCTACGTTGTTGTTCATGCAAGCTCCTGTTGTTGTTCGAGTACAAAGACGGTTGCAGCCACGGCAGGGTTTGCTGTCAAAATTAATTGAGTCGCTGATGATTCAGATCTGTTCAATGGGTTCCACATATCATTCTCGACATTCTATGAATGACTCGGAGTAATGGAATGTCACTTGCTTAGCGCTCTCTCAGTATGTCTCTATCACACACGCGCTTGAAAAAAAAACACACAGACACACACGCAGACAGACATACACAGACACACACGACACACACACACACACACAACACACACATATATATATATATATATATATATATATATATATATAATATATATTATATATATAATATATATTATATATATATATATATATATATATATATAAGCACTTTCATCCGTCATCTACTTTATCAAATATGGTCACCTTTGCCAGAATGTTAAACTCTAAAATGTGCTTTATTGTAATTAGTTATAGTATAGACAAGACATGGTAAATTACTGAGTTTACTGTAAGGATTAAAGATATGCATTGTTCAGAACTAGTTAAATTTGATCGACGGTCATTGTGACCTAGGAAAAAATCTCATAGCTACGATTCTTGAAGGGATGAAAGTGAGAGCTGGAAAATATATTATATCGCTGCTTTTGTGCTGTATCAATGTATAATTTCAATATTTAGATTTTGCCTTTAGCCAATTAGGTTTGGTGAGGAATGCATAAAAACCTGGGTTTGGTGAAACTTCAGAACATCATCATTTGAAATATGCTTGATTTTTCCAATGCTCTAAAAAGCAAGTTAACATTTTTTGCAGTTTTCTTCATCTTAATATTCTTCAGCATCTTTTTTACCTAAACCAACGGTGGGCACGATGCATTTCAAGTTTTTCCCTCTCTGTTTATTTAGCATTTTTTTCTACCTTTCTAGTGCCCTCTTTTTCTTCTCCCCATCTTCATCATGAACAACATTTTTCTTCCTCCGTATGTACCAGGCATTTACATCAAGATCTTTCATAAAAGCGGTGCATTGCTGATGCTGTGCTTTCTGTAGTAAAACTTCCCCTCTAAGTTTGCCCTTAGGGTAGTTTTTTTGAAGTGGCTCTCCTGAGAAAGGGTGTGTTTCCGGTCTTATTTATCAGTGGAGTGAAATAATCATTTTTTTCGTCGATTTTAATGGGTAGCCTCTTATTCTCATATGTTTATTTATCTTTTATTCCAACTGATTTTTCCATTCTTTTCAACATTAAAACATAGATCCACCAATTAGTTACTTTCATAATTTCATTCGAAAAAACAGATTTTCTTTCTTTGCGTGTCTAGAAATTGTGATTTATTCATTATAATATTGTTTTCAGATTTTATTTTTGTGTGATTATGTTTTTATGTATTTTTTTTACAGCATTTTTCTTTTTATTTTATTAGGAAGTACATATCATTATGAGGTTAGAATTGCTTGGTAGCTGTTACCATTTAAGCTGTCCTGATAAATTGATGAAATTCATTATTATTTATTATTACTGTAAGGTAATATGACTCATGATACCTTGTTCTCTCTCTCTCTCTCTCTCTCTCTCTCTCTCTCTCTCTCTCTCTCTCTCTCTCTGCGCAAATGTAACCACATTTTTCTCCCACATACACAGATAGATATGTATCCAGTTATATGCATAGCGTGTGTATTTATATATATTATATATAATAATATTAATTATATAAATATATATATAATATATATATGTGTGTGTGTGTGTGTGTGTGTATGTATGTATGTATATACACACACACACACACACACATATTTATATATATATATATATATTATATATATATATATATATATATATATATGCGTGTGTGTGTATATATATAAATTATATATATGCATACATTCATTGTGTGTGAGGGCTGCGGTTGCTTAGTGTGAAGTGTAAGGTTCTGTGATTAAGCATACATGAACAAGCATTACTTGATGTGTTGGTTGACATTTCTCATTTGCACTGGCCCCTGTGGCTTTAGAGTTGGCCAAAGACACTGTGGCACACGTACATTGCAGGCCCTGCCCCTCTCCAGTGACAATTGCTAAGCTTGAACTGGAATATTTAGTCTCAAACATCCGTTCCCAGACAATTTTGATAGATTCTCCGAATGGTGTGATAAGTTTTTGCGCTAGTGATTAACGGCGAAGCTTGACGGCTTATATTAATCAGATTAGCAAATTGTCCAGTGTCTCTTCTTTTTATCTTTATCACGAACGAGAATATTTAAATGTACCCTGTTCAATTCCATTGTGTTTCTCCAGAGTTAAGCAGCGGCTAGTGTTCCTCGATATTGGTCGACTGTGGTGAGTTGGGTCCTTGACGGGGAAGGGCGTGCTGTTGTCAGCTTCATCCTAAAAGGATTTCTGAAAACCAGAAGGACAGTGTGTGTGTGTGTGTTCTATTAACAGCATCATTTCATTTTATATATATATATATATATATATATATATTATATATATATATATATATATATATTATATATATATATTATATATATATATATATATTATATATATAAATAATATATAATATAAATGCATAATATGTACGTCTTCAGTGACAAACTAAATGACAGATGTAACTGTCATTTAGTTTGTCACTAAATGTATGTATATGTATATACGTAGATGTTGTATAGATATATATATATGTGTGTGTGTGTATATACGTATATGTTGTATATATATGTGTGTGTGTGTGTTTGTAGCTGGAATTTTTATATACTATATATATATTATATATATATATACACATACATAAATACATATATATTATGTGCGTTCGCGCGTTTGTGTTTGTTTGTCTGTTTGTGTTATGAAATTATTTGCATCTAGATTTAGAGAACTACGTCAGCATAAATATAATTCATATACTTGAGAATTCATTAGCTGTGTAAATTTGTACGTGTTTAAAACCTTATTATTGCTACTTGTAATAAACTATTTTGTTCGTGATATGACTGTTGATGTAGCTGACATTTAATAAATGAGAGAAATAAATTTCAGCAGGAGTTCGAGCTTGCATCCATTAGATCCACCGAGTTGCAAGCACACAGCATTACCCACAAGCCTGGTCGCTGATTGCTTGCAACTCCTTGCATCTCGTAGATGAAAGTTATAGCTTGCTTGAGAGGTGAAGGTCATCTCTTACATTTATCGCTAACTCGGAGAATAAACTTACAAACTACTTTGTGGTTTCTTGGTCTTGTCAGGGGTGTGGGAATGGTCTATGGAAGAACCAAAAAAACTTCTAAAAGAAGTGTTTTGCGTTGAGTTTGAGATACAGGAATTTTAGGATAGGATATTTATGGTTTGTTTCGTAGAATGAAAATGGAAACTGTAAATAATGTGGATGTTAAACAGTACAGAAGAAAGTTACATCTGTCATTTAGTTTGTCACTGAAGACGTACATATTATGCATTTACATCAAATCAAAGTGTGATATCTCGGGAGCGTGATTTATTGTTAGTCTCCGTTGATTCTAATTATTACTTGTCCAGCCTGAGATTACCTGGAAATGTGTCACAATCTTGGGTTTCAGAATACAATGATTTTATACCTTCGCTGTCGCTAAAGCAAGGAGCAATATTCCGGTTTCTATTTAAATTTAGAGAGATGCTTCCGAATGAACGAGACTGTGCAATTATATGATTCAACTGGTAAACAGGTTCACCCATGGTTCCGCATTTATGAATAAATATGATTATATCGACATATTTTTCCTAAGGAATTGCATCCTAAAGTAATTGTATGATAAATCTTTCTGTTACACACTGTTGTTCATTTCATATATATATAATATATATATATATATAGATATATATACACACACAAATATTTATGTATATATATAGATAGATAGATAGATAGATAGATAGATAGTTAACATAATTACCATCCTTTCGAATATGTATAGAATCATGTTGATAACTATGGCAGAATCACATCACTTCTCCTGTTTCTCAGATCTTAACAACATTTGACCTCAGAAGCAGCGTAATGCAAATGAAAATACACATGAGAAATTACAAAATACATAGCAAAGTTGAGAGGGTCTCCGATGGACTCAAATTTAAAAAGAAAGGAAATCGTATCAGGTTTCATCCTGCCGTTCCATTATGGGATGCGCGGCTTTGTCCGCTAGCTCGATGGAGCATTCTGAAGTGCCTGTTCTTTAGTGTGTTGGGCAATCGCGAAAATAAAGGGATAGAATGACTGGGATGGAATGAAACGCAGAGAATTTAGTTTAGTTTTATATATATATACATATTACATATATATACATGTATATGTGATATGTATGCGTGTATATATATATATATATATATATATATATATATATATATATATATATATATATATATATATATATATACACACAGTGGATTCTCGGTTTTTGCATGTAATTCATTCCAGAATGTCTCACGAAATCCGAAACATATGAAATCCAAAACAATAATTCCCATTAGGAATAATGTAAATCCAATTAATGCATTCCAGACATCCAAAAATATTAACAAAATATACATTTTATAGAGAATAAACAGTTTTACATACAAAAAACAATGAGAAATAAATATAAATGGCTAATGAAATGGATGAATAAACATTTAACATCTCTCTTACCTTTATGGAAGACTTGTTAGCTATGGAAGATGGAGAGGAGGAGAGAGGGGGAAGGAGAGGTTATTGTTTGGAAGGGGAATCCCCCTTCAGAAGGACTTCAGATATCAGGAACCTATCTGGGGTTACTTCCCTCTTTGTTTTTTACTGGCACTATCTGGGGTTACTTCCCCTCTTCAGTTTTTACTGACACTAGTACAGGCTTGAGTCACTGGACCCCTTTTACATAACAGAACTGTCCAGACATTTGTTTCTGGCATCTATTTAAAATTTGCCCATAGTGAAGCACGTCATTGTCATTAAACATGTTGGAGACAGATTACAACATCTTTGTTAGGATGATAATTCTCCAAAAATATTTTCACATCACTCCACTTTGCAAACATGCCTTTAATCCTGAAGTAGGCACATTATATATGCCCGTTCTCTTTCTGAGCTTTTCTGCTGGCCTTAAATTCACTAACAGCAGCACTTGTTGTAAGCATTTTCTTGCTGAGATCATCATGCAACATCCTCCAACACTTTGCTACAAGTCCTATCTTACATTTTATAGTGTTTCTCACCTTTTTTTTTACAGAAATGCAGGCATTTTGAACTTTCTTTCCCCCCATGATGGCTTATTGTGCAGTTGCACTTGAATAAAAAAGCACAAATAAGCACAAAACCAGTGAACCTAAAAGCAGAATGGGAACATGGGATGCTTTGTTTGTTTGCTTGATACAGGGCCTAGCCACGAGGTGGGCCCTGGGAGGAGCATTTCTGGGTGTACAAAATCCAAGGTTATGCTCGAAACCCTAGTCAAAATTTCGTCGCAAAAAGTCTACGAAAACCAGGGCAAACGAAATCCGAGGTTTGACTGTATATACTATGTGTGTGTGCGTGTTCTTCATAATCCTTTCCACTAACCGGGTGGCTCATGAGAAAGACAACATGGTAGTTGCTGTCACATTCATACTTCAGCTGCTGAATTGTTGGTGCATTCTCGGTGCCAAAAGTTTCACAACCTTAGGAACTCGTACACTTCCATAATAGAATCAGCAGCAGCTGCTCAAACTCTTACAATGACTGAGGTACTCACTTCTTCCCCACATACATTTTCACTCGATCTCTCCAGTGCTCTCTATCTAACATATCGATCTTCATTCTCTTCTTGAAACACTGATTGATTATTTCACATATGCTTACTTTTTCACTTACCAAGTTTTCGTTTGCCAAATATGTAATTCATCTCCCCAGTTTCAACTTATTTTCACTGATTTGCATTCAGCATCCACACATCACTTCCATAAGAGACAGTTTTTATTTTAACTGCTCCCAAGTTCTTGTACTAATCAACCACATGTATTCTTCTACCGTCTGTATTAACATTAATTGCTGCAGCTTTCAGGTTTTCATTTAGTCTTACGTGTTACTTTTTCTCACAATTACCCTCAATTTTCTCTAATAAATGCTTTCTAATTCTTTTATTGTTTGTGCAGTTTGTCGTCACTATCCTCAATGAGTATTAATCCATCTGCGAGCGTTTGTTATTCCTCACCCTAATTGTCTAATGCAAGAGATTAGCACTAAAATCTAATGACCTTTCTGTATGACATATCTCTTTCGCTATCACTGCAGATATTTCAATTTTACCAAAACAGAATTGTCCAGTGAGGCCATGCGGTCAATATTTTTAGAACATTCCTTGCAACATGATGACTTCACTGCAGTTTTCACGGACGGCTCAAAGGCAGATGCTGGCGTCGGCTTTGGTGTAGTCTTCCCTGATGTAGAGAGGAGTGGCAGGTTGTCATCTGTTGCATCGATTTTTACAGCAGAATTATATGGAATTTTAAAGGCTTTAAAGGAAGTTTTAATTCGTAATGAAAATAATTTTGTTATATATTGTGAGTCAAGAAGTGTTCTTCAGTCGCTGGAATCTTTTAACCCTTTAAACCCTCTGATTTTAGATATATTGGAATGGGAGGATATTTTAACTAATCAAAAAATGCATAGTATCACGTCATCAGTGTCTCCTTGGTCATATCCGTATATGCCAAGGAGACAAGAAACGATGTTGTGCAGATTGAGGATTGGACATACAAGACTCACCCATGGGTTCTTGATGTCTCGTGAAAATCCTCCATTTTGCGATGACTGTAATGTGCTCTTGACTGCGAGACATTTGCTGGTTGAATGTCCCAGACTTGGAAATTTGAGACATAGGTTCCTGTCTTGGGGATGTGATAGAGGAGGTAATTTTATCCTATCTACAATTCTTGGAAAGGATTGTAATATAGAGCAGTTATTTATCTTTATGAGGGAGGCTGGCCTCTTCAATAAAATTTAGATTATATAATAGAATATCTATGTAAGAGTATATATATTTGAAGAAATTTATTCATATAAATATATTTTTAGATTTTTTATATTAAATTAATTTTAGATTTAATTCTACTTTTTATGTAAATTTATTTCGGTGTCAATAACCGAGATGTTGTGACACCACTTTTTAACAGACATAATCAATCAATTAATGTCCTTTCTCTATTTTTGTGCATCACTTTATCCATAAAAATACTCCTACAATTAAATATGTTGACTTCTTTCATGAAAACTGTAATCATTCTCAACAACTCATCCTCTGTACCTGAAATCCTCAACACACTTTTATTGAATAATATTTAGTATCTTTGTTTGTAAATGTATGTAAATACAACTATTTCCATTTACTTTCAAACTTCTCAGACATCTGTTTCCTTGAACACCCTCATCCAGACCATCTTCCTTGTCTTAAATTCGCAATCCTTCCGATTTCAGTATTTCTGTAATTTGTTTTAATTTATCTATTTAAATAAGACAGTTTCATATACTTTATCTGGTATGCAAAATAATGGTATGCCCTTAACATTGTTACAGTCTCCTCTATCATCTTTACCTGTACAGAAGGGTCATAATTCTCCACTCTTCCTTGCCTATGAAACTTTTGTGTCATCCAAGAATACCTTACACGCCCTGGTCAGCCTTCTCACGTGAAATCTCATCTTCTCTTGATAACTTTCTGTCCTGCAGCCTCATTCCTAATTATGTCCTCAACAGCGTCACTTCTAAAGGCTTTCTAAATTTTATACTGACCTCGTTTATGGTTTTGTCATTCACATCAGCTTGTTTTTTTTACTACCGTCTGTTTTCACCAAATCTTCAGACCAAGGACTCGCTCATTTCAATCAGTGTCTGCCCAGTCGACCCTTTTATTTTGAGGTCCATTAGCTCGTTAATCTTTGTCTTTGTATTAACTCCCTGCGAAACAGCTCGATCTTAATAAAGAAAAAAGTTGCGCCCAAATTTCTTCGGCACAGTCGAGTTTTCTGTGCAGCATTTCATGCTGTATGAAACTCTCAGCCACGGCCCATGAAACTCTCAACCGGCCGTGGTGACCTGTGTTGTGGTGCCAGATGCACGATTAGGGCTAACTTTAACCTTAAATGAAATAAACATTACTGAGGCTAGAGGGCTGCAATTTGGTATGTTTGATGATTGGAGGGTAGATAATCAACATACCAATATGCAGCCCTCTAGCCTCAGTAGTTTTCAAGATCTTAGGGCGGACAGAAAAAGTGTGGACGGACGTACAAAGGGCCATCTCACTAATTTTTTTTTTTTTTTTTTTTACGGAAAGCTAAAACTCCTGCCTCAATTCCGCCCCCCCTCTGTTATTACTACCCAACTTTTCTTTTTTGTACTTTCTTATTGACTATGTAATGTATATCTATAACTGTATACTGGCAGGATGAGTAGCATTGCAAAAGCAAGAAATTAGCTGTAAATGGATCGGAAATGTTCTTGATAGAAGCATTCGCCCCGCAATAGAGCACTTCATTTGGAGGCTTAATTCGGGTTGCGTTTGGGTTGTTCAAGTTCCATTTTATGTTCATGTACTCTACTTGATTATTTAAGATTCTCTCTCTCTCTCTCTCTCTCTCTCTCTGCCTGCACATTGATTAACAAAGGTATATTCACCTTCAAGGTTGAATATCGAGATTACACGATATTACAATAAAAGTATTAATTGCAGGTAATCAAAGTTGAATATCTGTATGGGAATGAATGTAGATGAGTTTTCGGAAATAGCTTTGAGGGGCCACGGAGGAGGAGGAGGAGGAGGAGGAGGAGGAGGAGGAGGAGGAATAGGAGGAGGAGGAGGAACGATAATCCAGAGAGAATGAGGGAAAAATGATTTCTCTCAGGACCATTCACATCTCTCCGTAGAGACAGATACATGCTTAAAGAGTGACTACCGATCAGCACCAGTACTGTACACGTTTGGAGGAGCCTTAATATGACTATTTTTTTTAATAATGACTTTGTGGTAATGACATAACTAGTTCTTGTACCTTAAGTAATTTAAATAACGGTGAGTTCAGTGAAATTATAAGCAAGTTTATATGTTTGGGAAAATTTGCGACACTTTTTTCAATTCAGTCGATCAATAAAATTATTTTTGACATAAGTGGAAGCCGACGAAATTTTAGCCTGCTGCAATGGCCAATGCCTAAGAACCCTCAAAAATGCAGGTGATCAATTCTACGAAAAAATAATGTTGTAGCTGTCATTTTTCATATGAAAAGAACAGGAGATAACAGACATTGGTCCCACGTGGTATGTAAAAGCTTCCATCGCCATAATCCTAAACTTACTTTTATTTAAAGTAATGCAGCCTTCGGCCAGTATCCTCCCATTCCATTGATTCACAAATTCTACTAATTCGGAAAACATAAATTTGAATTTTTGCTATCGACCTTGCTTATTATAATACATCACACTAAATTCTTAATTTGCTTATTTGATTGTTCTACGGTAGGTTAGATTGGGAGGAGTTTATATGTATTTCTTCATTTCTTATGAGGTGAAATCTGCGACTTCTTGCCCTCCTTCTTCGCGGATTTAGCTCATTTAACTGAATCTTTATGGCTACATTGTAAATTACACTCCAGACTTCTTTAGCTAGTGAGCCAAGTATTCTAAGTCATTTACGTATATACATACGTATACTATATATGGGTGTATAAAAAAAAATTATATATATATATTATATATATATATATATGTATATATATATATATTATATATATATATATATATATGTAGATATATATATATATATGTTATAATATAGTATATATATATATATATATAATATATATAGTATTTTATATATATGTATTTATATATAATTTATATATCATATATATATATATATATATGTATATATATATATATATATATATATATATATATATATACTATATATATATATATATACATATAGATATATATATATATATATATATATAGATATATATATATATATATATATATATATATATAACTACGTATGTATGTATTTACGCTTGCATGGATAGATAGATAGATAGATAGGCTGTCATGTACATATTTGATTACGCAACAGACTCCTTAGAACATTTACTGTTATATTTATATTTGTGGATAGTGTACAGCTTTTACAGATCAAAGTGTGCTTTTCCAAAGACACACCACCGAGCAAACAAGGTGTATTATACGCACCCGAGAGAGAGACAGAATAAATTTCCAGTTCATAATGAATTGACCTTAATTAGAGGCGACACATTTTAATCCTGGAGAGATGGATAGCCCGAGCTCAACGAGCCAGCTGTGGGGGAAGGACTTCAAAAGGAATATTAATTTCTTGTCGGCGTATTTTATAGAATTCTTTCCTGGATTCTCTCTCTCTCTCTCTCTCTCTCTCTCTCTCTCTCTCTCTCTCTCTCTCTCTCTCTCTCTCAGGGCTTCGCGATTAGCATTTTTGCCCCGGCTCCTTACTTTGAAGGTTGCCTCAAGTGATTAACGAAGAGGGCGCTTTCCTCGCTTTCATTTCTTTTCTTCCTTTTTTCTTTTTAATCTGCCGTCTCTGCCAGGCAGAGATATTTTCCGCGAAAGTGAGGGTTATTTTTTTATTTAAAAAAAGGATATTGGTCATTGAATGAGGTAAATTATGTATAGATAAGTGCTTGCGAAAACATGCACATTGAATATATATATATATATATATATATATATATATATATATATATATATATATATATATATATATATATATATATATATATATATATATATATATATATATATATATATATATTTTATATATATTTACATACATACATACATGCATACATATATATACACACATACATGCATACATATATATACATACATACAGACACACATATATATATATGATGTATTATATATATATATATATATATATATATATATATATATATATATATATATATATATATATATAGAATGTACCGTCAGAAATCATTGAGACAGCACGTCCGCCCTTGGGATGGTTACGCCCCGTCCTGAGGCGCAGCCAAAGGTACCTACCTATACAGCATCCTTATTTAAAATTTCATATCTGTAGTACTTTGTATATATATATATGTGTAGTATATATATATATATATATATATATATATATATATATATATATATATATATATATATATATAGAAGGAATAAAACCAGTACATGTACATAAAACATCCTTTATTTAGTTAAGACTACCGAATTCGTAGTAACTGTCTCCATCATCAGGTCTGACAACTAAAATACAGAAAGAAAAAAATGAAAAATCACGAAATTACAATCGATCATTAGAATACAGTAATGTTACACAAAAGGTTTCATTGTATATATAAAAAAGGGTAATGTACAAGCATAAAAAAACGAAAGGATGCAATATTAAAAGAAGTAAATACCTGCATCATGAAGGCATACGTACATACATACACATTAGAAATAAAAAACACAGCATCTCCGTGGACCTCTCGATGTTACCGAGGGAAGTTTCAAATTGTAAGTGTACAGACTTCCTACTATTGCCATCAAGATGGGGGCCACTCGACTAGAGAGAATGGAAAATGATTCCAAGCTTAGAGGGTTATCTCTATTTTCTGCGTGATCCCTTATGGTACTGATTGGTGGTTATGCTAAAAGCCTGTTTGTCCTAACAGATCTTCCTAAGTGTTCAAACCATCGTACACGTGCTTGGCGCTTTGTTTTCCCCACGTAAATTACATTATAGCAATTACACTAATATTTATAAACAACATGAGACTGTAGTCTGGGTTTGAACACTACCCTGACATTAACTTGGAGATAAAATTCTCTTAAAAGTTTTAGTAGTCTATTTTTAATAGAACAACTCTTATTGCCATAGAAACCAGTAAAATACAGTACCGCTTTATTGGGTTTTCAAAAGGAAACTTTCGGGAGCAATAATTTTCCTTGCTGTTTACCAACATTTGTATCTATGAAAGCCATATTAAAACCGTTTTTGTGAACCTTTTTTTTTATAAACTGAAATTCTGAATTAATACTAAAATAACTTGAACAAATGTTAAAGGCACGGGTTACGAGTGTAGAGACTAAATTACGTTTATAGACTATAGGGACGAATGAAGAAAATTTAGTTGTGACTCCCGTACGTAAATGTTGGTTTCCTGTAGACTGACGTCGAGAAAGTGTTATCTATGTGTTTACTCACAAACACGTCAAGGAAAGCTACAGTATTATTGTTCTGTACTACTGAGGTCAATTCAATATTTTGGTGTTTTGGGTTAAAATAATCAAGAAACAAGGGTACATGTTCTTCAGATCTAAAAATTAAAACTGTATCATCTACATAACGTCGGTAGAACAGTGGTTTAAAAGAATTGGGACAATTATCTAGCCAAACAATTTCGTGACGAAATAAAAAGGCATTGGTCAAAGTAGGACCGAGAGGGTTTCCCATTGCTGCACCATGTTTTTGTTTATATACATTTGTGTTAAACATAAAACAACATTCAGACGCAGCTAATGTAAGCTATTTGTGTAACTGTTGTTTATTAAAATTCTGGATGAAGTTGGAGTCATTAAACAAGTTGTTGATGCATATATCAATGGTTTGTGTTAAGGGAATATTAGGAAATAAAGATTTAACATCGAAACTTACAAGGACACAATTACCTAGTTCTAGATCGCAAATATCTTTTGACAAAAGTAAAAGAATCTTTAACTGTATACTGATTATATGTTACAGGAGCTAAAATAGGAACAAGGAACTTAGAAAGTACCTATAGCTGACCGTCACCTGATTGGTATGAGTGGGACACCCTCCTTGTGCACCTTGGGGAGACCATAGAGCACTCCAGGTTTAGATCCAGATGTAAATAGATCGTTATAAGTACGTTCATCTAGAACACCCTCAGACTTTAACTTTCTTAAGAAACTGTTAATACTTTCCTCCTTATTGAGCAACTTTAAAAGAATTTCGTCCTTAACTAATTTGAATATAGCGTAGTCATCAAGGATAAATTGCACTCTTACTTACATAATCATCTTTATTTAAAAGAACAACCCCGTTGCCTTTATCAGGTCGCATTACCGCTGTAGATTTATCTTTGGATAAGCTTAATAAAGCAGAATGCTCTTCCTTAGAGATATTGTGAGTAAAATCGTTATGAGGATCAAAATATGTAGACTGCGCCAGATGCTTCAAGGAGCTTCTGTAATACTGAAAACCACTATTGGCGAGGTCATTAAATTCATAAAAAGCTAGGTTTTACTGATGATGATGGGATTTCGGATGATATTGTTATTTCCAACCATTCAGATAGGGTATTGAATAACATTGAAAAAAAAGGCGTCCTTTCTAGAGGTTTAAAGTTTGCACTTACATATAGTAAACTTGATTTTATTGAACACTTTTGGACTTTTGAAATATTGTTTAAAAAGCTGATTACTCATGAATTTTATAACGTCTGGGATGTTATATAAATACAATTGTCCTCGGTTTTCTCGAGGAACTTACGTGGGATGCACCCAAAGCAGAGGCGTCAGCTATCGAACGGGCAATAAATTGAGTAATCCCGAATTTTCGAACATAAGAGAGCATGCCAGAAAAGTGTGGTAGTAACATTGAATACATTCAATTTAATTACTTTACAAGGACCTCTTCGGAGCTAGCACTATATATTCTGGAATCACTAACTATCAAACTGAAAGTACCATTGTTGAATGCCCAGTTCCTCGTTGGACGAGTGGTTTTCGTACTTGGCTACCAATCCGGTGGTCCGAAGTTCGATTCTCGGCTTGGCCAACGTGGAACCAGAGGAATTTATTTCTAGTAATAGAAATTTAGTTCTCGATATATGTGGTGCGGATCCCACAATAAGCTGTAGGTTCCGTTGCTAGGTAACCAATTGGTTCCTAGCTACCTAAAAATATCCAATCCTTCGGGCCAGTCCTAGGAGCGCTGTTAATCAGCTCAGTGGTCTGGTTAAACTAAGATATACTTAACTTATTGTTGAATGCCCAAAACTCCTCCACCCTTCTCTACCTGCCGGTTACGGCTTCTTTGTTTTTCCCCTGCCCTCATTCCAGTCGCCCTCCTTCTCCCTTCTGTATAGGTTGGTACCCCCACCAATGACGAAGCTATCCTTATGTAAATATGGTTTTAAAGAGATATTGTATAATTTATTTGTAATTATAAT
>NC_061092.1:43667763-43680263 GCF_015104395.2 Macrobrachium nipponense | reverse complement strand
GTACAAGTTGCGTCTTTGCAGTAACATAATGAAAAGAAAGATACTTTATTATTCGTATCACCGTGTAAAGTAATTGACAAAGAAACGAACCAATCAAGATCCCTGTTCCGTTAAATGAAAGTCACCGACAAGAGAGAGAGAGAGAGAGAGAGAGAGAGAGAGAGAGAGAGAGAGAGAGAGCCATTTAACGACATTAATGCACTACAATTTTTTTTATTTTATCTTGCTAACGAAAAATGAGAGAGAGAAAGAGAGAGGAAATAATTTGTGATTTGAGAGCTAAGTAATCCGATAATCCCATCACCGTCTTCGTTACTTGACTTACATTGAGAGAGAGAGAGAGAGAGAGAGAGAGAGAGAGAGAGAGAGAGAGAGAGAGAATCATTAAAAAGAGGGTAAACAATTATGAATACGAACTTCGTTACGTTCATTGATCGCCCCTTCACTTACTTTAAGAGAGAGAGAGAGAGAGAGAGAGAGAGAGAGAGAGAGAGAGAATATCATTAAAAGAGGGGAAACAACAATGAATAAGAATTTCTCTGCGTTCAGTGATCGGCCCTTGAATTACATTACGAGAGAGAGAGAGAGAGCATTCGTGTAATCGCCCTTATTTTGATGTTGCTGAACAAATAGTACATATAAATTTTTCACTTCTGCACCCATATTTTATCACCCATCGTAGATGGGTAAGTTTGCTAATAATAATAATAATAATAATAATAATAATAATAATAATAATAATAATAATAATAATAATAATAATAATAGCAATAATAGCTCAAAAACTTCAAGGCCCTACACCCACGAATAGCAGAACAACTCCAGCATTGTATCTCAAATCACCATGCACCCAAATGGATGACCACAGGAAGAACATCCTTAGTACAAAAAGACAAGATTAAGGGAAATATAGCCAGTAACTACAGGCCTATCACCTGCCTACCAATAATGTGGAAGTTACTAACAGGTATCATCAGTGAAAGGCTATACAATTACCTAGAGGAGACAAAAATCATCCCCCACCAACAGAAAGGCTGCAGAAGGAAGTGTAGGGGCACAAAAGACCAGCTCCTCATAGACAAAATGGTAATGAAGAACAGTAGGAGAAGGAAAACCAACCTAAGCATGGCATGGATAGACTATAAGAAAGCCTTCGACGTGATACCACACACATGGCTAATAGAATGCCTGAAAATATATGGGGCAGAGGAAAACACCATCAGCTTCCTCAAAAATACAATGCGCAACTGGAATACAATACTTACAAGCTCTGGAATAAGACTAGCAGAGGTTAATATCAGGAGAGGGATCTTCCAGGGCGACTCACTGTCCCCACTACTCTTCGTAGTAGCCATGATTCCCATGACAAAAGTACTACAGAAGATGGATGCCGGGTACCAACTCAAGAAAAGAGGCAACAGAATCAACCATCTGATGTTCATGGACGACATCAAGCTGTATGGTAAGAGCATCTAGGAAATAGATACCCTAATCCAGACTGTAAGGATTGTATCTGGGAACATCAGGATGGAGTTTGGAATAGAAAAATGCGCCTTAGTCAACATACAAAAAGGCAAAGTAACGAGAACTGAAGGGATAAAGCTACCAGATGGGAGCAACATCAAACACATAGATGAGACTGGATACAAATACCTGGGAATAATGGAAGGAGGAGATATAAAACACCAAGAAATGAAGGACACGATCAGGAAAGAATATATGCAGAGACTCAAGGCGATACTCAAGTCAAAACTCAACGCCGGAAATATGATAAAAGCCATAAACATAATAGGCAGTGCCAGTAATCAGATACAGCGCAGGAATAGTGGAATGGACGAAGGCAGAACTCCGCAGCATAGATCAGAAAACCAGGAAACATATGACAATACACAAAGCACTACACCCAAGAGCAAATACGGACAGACTATACATAACACGAAAGGAAGGAGGGAGAGGACTACTAAGTATAGAGGACTGCGTCAACACGAGAACAGAGCACTGGGGCAATATCTGAAAACCAGTGAAGACGAGTGGCTAAAGAGTGCATGGGAAGAAGGACTAATAAAAGTAGACGAAGACCCAGAAATATACAGAGACAGGAGAATGACAGACAGAACAGAGGACTGGCACAACAATCCAATGCACGGACAATACATGAGACAGATTAAAGAACTAGCCAGCGATGACACATGGCAATGGCTACAGAGGGGAGAGCTAAAGAAGGAAACTGAAGGAATGATAACAGCGGCACAAGATGAGGCCCTAAGAACCAGATATGTTCAAAGAACGATAGATGGAAATAACATCTCTCCCATATGTAGGAAGTGCAATACGAAAAATGAAACCATAAACCACATAGCAAGCAAATGCCCGGCACTTGCACAGAACCAGTACAAAAAGAGGCATGATTCAGTGGCAAAAGCCCTCCACTGGAGCCTGTGCAAGAAACATCAGCTACCTTGCAGTAATAAGTGGTACGAGCACCAACCTGAGGGAGTGATAGAAAACGATCAGGCAAAGATCCTCTGGGACTATGGTATCAGGACGGATAGGGTGATACGTGCAAACAGACCAGACGTGACGTTGATTGACAAAGTCAAGAAGAAAGTATCACTCATTGATGTCGCAATACCATGGGACACCAGAGTTGAAGAGAAAGAGAGGGAAAAAATGGATAAGTATCAAGATCTGAAAATAGAAATAAGGATATGGGATATGCCAGTGGAAATCGTACCCATAATCATAGGAGCACTAGGCACGATCCCAAGATCCCTGAAAAGGAATCTAGAAAAACTAGAGGCTGAAGTAGCTCCGGGCCTCATGCAGAAGTGTGTGATCCTAGAAACGGCGCACATAGTAAGAAAAGTGATGGACTCCTAAGGAGGCAGGATGCAACCCGGAACCCCACACTATAAATACCACCCAGTTGAATTGGAGGACTGTGATAGAGCAAAAAAAAAAAAAAAAAAAAAAAAAATAATAATAATAATAATAATAATAATAATAATCCGTACAAAACTAATAATAGCAAGAGTTACTAAAATGGTGAAGAAACCCACAATCGAGTAGGTTCTTTACAACTCTCTCGTGTTGTATATATTTTTTATGGATATTTACACCTACACTATTTCTTCATCAATAATAATAATAATAATAATAATAATAATAATAATAATAATAATAATAATAATAATAATAATATTAATCTTAGCTAGTCTGTATACACAGTTGAAATATATACCATTTTTCATGTAAAATGTACAAATAAAATGCACACGGTGCACGAAAGCTATCACAGATATACATTTAACCTAATCACTTCTGTTTTGCTTAGAAGCTGAAAGTTTTACGCCGAAACAATAAACAAATATAGAGAAATAATCAAAAGACAAGAATAATAATGAGGGTAATAATGTAAATAGAAAGTATTGTATACTAATTTCCCTTTTGACAAATCATACAATAAAACGCAAGAACAGATGTCAATATGTAAAATAAAATAACAAACATGAGTTATAAGAGATAACAAACAAAAATCAATAAAACCGCGGTCTGCAAATAATTATATCTTTGGACATAAATAAACCTGTCATGAAATGAATAATCAAAATGCATAAAATCCCATATGTGACTACAAGAAACAGAAAACGAAGTAAATAAATAAGTAAATGAACAAACAAGAAGTCACACGCAATATATCCTCTTTAGAAAATGAATAATTCAATAATCTTTTAAGCAATCCATTTCCCTAGTAAACACAAACATCGCTCCCGCGTTAAAAGTACACAATGTTTAACTAACTATTAAACAAATCTCATCCCTTGAAATATGTTGTGCAAACGCTACTGCAAATAAGGTATATATGCTTTTTCAGTGGCAATTAATCTCTTAATGTTCCAATATTAATTGTTACTCTACGTATATTTCTTTTTTTTTTTTTACTTTTTTTTTTTTTTTTTAAGACACAGCAATCTTCAGTTACACTTAAGAAGTATAGACAGGATAAATCCCCTCTTACTTTATTTTACGTTGATATTGGCATTAATATTCCATGTATGTGTTTATATACTATATATATAAGTCATATCACATTTCCGTGATTCATATACATATATCGAGCTACAATGTCCTTTAATATCTAATTCACTCTACCTCGGAATTAATATATTTTCATATATGCTTAACCGAAGGGGAATTTTTTTTTTCTCGATAATAGATTTGCCTGGACCAGGGCGCGAACCTATGGATCCTTTCAAACCCAGGAACGTCAGTGAAGCTTTATCTACTACACCACCGCAAGAGGTTAAAAGTTCATGTCGCCTCTCACCCTCATATACCTTTCGCGCGCAGGTAATTAGTTGGTTTGGAGACAACATCAACCCACCTCGACTCCGGTAGTGTTTGTAGTGCTTTTGACAGCACGTAGCCAATCTATAAGTCATATCACATTTCCGTGATTCATATACATATATCGAGCTACAATGTCCTTTAATATCTAATTCACTCTACCTCGGAATTAATATATTTTCATATATGCTTAACCGAAGGGGAATTTTTTTCTCGATAATAGATTTGCCTGGACCAGGGCGCGAACCTATGGATCCTTTCAAACTCAGGAACGTCAGTGAAGCTGGTCCAGGCAAATCTATTATCGAGAAAAAAATTCCCCTTCGGTTAAGCATATATGAAAATATATTAATTCCGAGGTAGAGTGAATTAGATATTAAAGGACATTGTAGCTCGATATATGTATATGAATCACGGAAATGTGATATGACTTATAGATTGGCTACGTGCTGTCAAAAAGCACTACAAACACTACCGAGTCGAGGTCGGGTTGATGTTGTCTCCAAACCAACTAATTACCTGCGCGCGAAAGGTGTATATGAGGTGAGAGGCGACATGAACTTTTAACCTCTCGCGGTGGTGTAGTAGATAAAGCTTCACTGACGTTCCTGGGTTTGAAAGGATCCATAGGTTCGCGCCCTGGTCCAGGCAAATCTATTATCGAGAAAAAAATTCCCCGTTCGGTTAAGCAATATATGAAAATATATTAATTCCGAGGTAGAGTGAATTAGATATTGGGACGGACATTGTAGCTCGATATATGTATATGAATCACGGAAATGTGATATGACCTTATACTGATGGCTACGTGCATGTCCAGAACAGGACCATACAAACACTACCGGAGTCGAGGTTAAGGGTTGATGATGTCATCCTACAAACTAATTACCTGCGCGCGAAAGGTATATGAGGGTGAGAGGCGACATGAACTTTTAACCTCTCGCGGTGGTGTAGTAGATAAAGCTTCACTGACGTTCCTGGGTTTGAAAGGATCCATAGGTTCGCGCCCTGGTCCAGGCAAATCTATTATCGAGAAAAAAATTCCCCTTCGGTTAAGCATATATGAAATATATTTAATCCGAGGTAGAGTGAATTAGATATTAAAGGACATTGTAGCTCGATATATGTATATGAATCACGGAAATGTGATATGACTTATAGATTGGCTACGTGCTGTCAAAAGCACAACAAACACTACCGGAGTCGAGGTGGGTTGATGTTGTCTCCAAACCAACTAATTACCTGCGCGCGAAAGGTATATGAGGGTGAAGAGGCGACATGAACGTTTTACCTCTCTTCGGTAAGTGTGTAGTAGATAAATCTTCACTGACGTTCCTGGGTTTGTGTAAAGGATCCATAGGTTCGCGCCCCTGGTCACAGTTTCAAATCTATTTATAAACGAGAAAAAAATTCCCCTTCGGTTAAGCTTTAATATATGAAAAATATATTAATTCCGAGGTAGAGTGAATTAGATATTAAAGGACATTGTAGCTCGATATATGTATATGAATCACGGAAATGTGATATGACTTATAGATTGGCTACGTGCTGTCAAAAGCACTACAAACACTACCGGAGTCGAGGTGGGTTGATGTTGTCTCCAAACCAACTAATTACCTGCGCGCGAAAGGTATATGAGGGTGAGAGGCGACATGAACTTTTAACCTCTCGCGGTGGTGTAGTAGATAAAGCTTCACTGACGTTCCTGGGTTTGAAAGGATCCATAGGTTCGCGCCCTGGTCCAGGCAAATCTATTATCGAGAAAAAAATTCCCCTTCGGTTAAGCATATATGAAAATATATTCCTTCCGAGGTAGAGTGAATTAGATATTAAAGGACATTGTAGCTCGATATATATATATATATATATATATATATATATATATATATATATATATATATATATATATATATATATATATATATATATGTGTGTGTGTGTGTATGTATGTATGTATATATTACATTGATACAAAACGTTTACAAAAGAATATTAACGTAAATTATTAACAATTAAACAATTTCTAAGTAAAATGACGAATTAAATAATCCCAAAGAATTAATATCACAATAATACATATAACACGTTCAAGTTAAAGGTAAATGTAAAATTATAAACAATAAAACCCTCCTGAGTAGAATTACTAATTAAAACATCTCTCAAAATTAGGAGAACACCTTGCTCAAGCGGAGTCCCACTGATCAGTGTCAGGATGGTGGAAAAAAAATCAAGAAGAGACAAAGAACAAAGGGACGTGGCTTTATGCTATATCCAAAGGTGCCGAGGTGGGATGGTTGTCAAGTGAAGGTACCAGTTTCTTAATTTCCATACTTTCAAGAACGAGGAGGTGGTGTTCATATGGCCATGTCATAATGATCTTAAAGTTATTAGTTATTAAACTTAGTCTGCCTTACAGATTCTGGCGTGATTCCTGATATTTGATTGTTCAGGCTAGACAATTCAGGAATCACGCCAGAATCTGTTAGGTAGATATAAATTTTATTATCTTTAAGTTCATTATGACATGGCCATATGAACACCACCTCCTCGTTCTTGAAAGTTTGGAAATTAAGAAACTGGTACCTTCACTCAACTACCATCCTACCTCGGCACCTTTGCATACAGCATAAAGCCACATCACTTTGTTCTTTGCCTCTTCTTGACTTTTTTTCCACCGTCCTGACAAAGATCAGCGGAACTCTGCTTGAGCAAGACGTTCTTCTCATTTTTTGAGATGTTTTAATTAGTAATTTTGAAGGGTTTAATTGTTTATGATTTTACATTATTCTTTGTAAACTTGTTTTGTATTAATGTAATATTCATTCTTTGAGGTTTTCTAATTCGTAGCTTTACTTAAAAATGGTTTAATTGTTAACAATTTTACGTCAATTTTTTTTGTGAATGTGTTTTGTATTTATGTAATGTTTATTAATTGCTCTTAGCCTGAAGATGGGACTTTGTTTCGAAACATCGCTTGGTAATAAAGAATCCAATGTAATGTTCAATATCCTTCTGTATCGCCAAGCCTATTTTACCAAGAATATATATACATATATGATAATGTGTTTATGTGTATATATTTTCAGAAATTAGTATAAATATATATGTATGTGTATCAAATTTGCCTAAATTTGACTGCAACCTTGATGACTGTATATGATATTACCTTGATATGGCTCTTTTAATGCCAGTTAGCTGGTTTCAGCAACAATCACTCGTATGTGTCTGTGATGCCTGAAATAAAACGTTAGCATTCTAGAAAATGCTTTATGTGAACATCCGTATATGACGGAGAATGGAATTTGCAGTCCATGGCCCTGTTCCCATGTTACAAAAAGATAGCAAATAGAATTTGAAATATTTGTGTTTTGAATGCACACGGATGTGGTTTCATGTCCAAAAGTCGTGTATCGAAATGTCATGCTTCAAAATATCGCATGTCAAAATGTCTTGCCTCAAAATGTCGCCTGTCAAAATGTCATGCATCAGAAAGTCGCATGTCATGCTTCAATATGTTGTCACAACAAAATGCAGCGCGTCAGTATGTTGTCACTGTCAAAGTCATGTGACAATATATCATCACTGCCAAAATGCTGAGAGTCAATATGTTGTCACTGCCAAAATGCTGAGAGTCAATATGTCGTCACTGCCAAAATGCTGAGAGTCAATATGTCGTCACCGTCAAAATGCTGTGCATCAATTTCACTGTCAAAATACCAAGAGTCAATATGTCATCAAGTTAAAATGCTGTGCGTCAATATGTCGTCACTGTCAATATGCCGTCACCGTCAAAATGCCGTGCATCAATATGTCGTCACTGTCAAAATGCCGTGAATCAATATGTGATCTCTGTTAAAATGCCATGCATCAATATGCCGTCAGTGTAAAAATGTCGTGCATCAATATGTCGTCACCGTCAAAATGCTGTGCATCAATATATAGTCACTGTCAAAATGCCGAAAGTCAATATGTCGTCACCGTCAAAATGCCGTGCGTTAAATATGTTGTCACTCTCAAAATGCCCTGCATCAATGTCATCTCTGTCAAAATGCAGTGCATCAATATGTAGTCACTGTGAAAATGCCGAGAGTCAATATGTTGTCACCGTCAAAATGCCATGCATAAATATGTCATCACTGTCAAAATGCAGTGCGTCAATATGTCATCACTGTCAAAATGCCGAGAATCAATATGTCTTCACTGTCAAAATGCCGTGCATCAATATGTCATCACCGTCGGAAAATGCGCAAAACGTCCTATGTGTCACCTTTGTCAATGCTGAGAGTAATAATGTCGTCACTGTCCAAAATGCTGAGAGTCAAAAACAATATGTCTTCACTGTCCAAATGCGAGAGTCAATATGTCGTCACTGTCAAAATGCTGAGAGTCAATATGTCAGTCAATGTCAAATGCTGAAGTCAATAGTCGTCACTGTCAAAATGCTGAGAGTCAATATGGTCTCAACTGTCAAATGCCTGAAGAGTCCAATATGTTCGTCCACTTTCAAAATGCTGAGAGTCAATATGCGTCACTGTCAAATGCTGAGAGTCCTATGTCGTTCACTGTCAAAATGCTGCTGAGAGTCAATATGTCGACTGTCAAAATCTGAGAGTCAATAGTCGTCACTGTTCCAAAAATGCTGAGAGTCAATATGTCGTCACTGTCAAAATGCTGAGAGTCAATATGTCGTCACTGTCAAAATGCTGAGAGTCAATATGTCGTCACTGTCAAAATGCTGAGAGTCAATATGTCGTTACTGTCAAAATGCTGAGAGTCAATATGTCGTCACTGTCAAAATGCTGAGAGTCAATATGTCGTTACTGTCAAAATGCTGAGAGTCAATATGTCGTCATGTCAAAATGTGGAGAGTCAAATGTCGGTACGTCAAAATGCTGAGAGTCAATATGTCGTCACTGTCAAAATGAGAGATCAATATGTCGTACTGTCAAAACGCTGAGAAAAGTCAATATGTCGTTACGTCATGCTGAGATCAATATGTCGAATGCAAAATGAGAGTCAATATGTCGTTACTGCAAAAGCTGAGAAAAGTCAATATGTCGTTACTGTCAAAATGCTGAGAGTCAAATGTGTCACTGTCATGCGATGAGATCTATGTCGTCCACTGTCATGCTGAGATTCATATGTTCGTTACTGTCAAAATGCCGTGTGTCAATATGTCGTCACTGTCAAGATGTCGAGAGTCAATATGTCGTCACCATCAAAATGCTGTGCGTCAATATGTCGTCACTGTCATAATATGTTATAACTTTCAAAATGCCATGTGTCAATATGTCGTTACTATCAAATTGCGGCACGTCAATATGTTGTCACCTTCAAAATTCCGCAAGTCAGTATGCTGTTCTGTCAAAATGCCGAGAGCAATTGTTGTCACCGTCAAAATGCCACGCATCACTTTGTCGTCACTGCCAAAATGCCATGCGTCAATATGTCGTCACTGTCAAAATGCCGAGAGTCAATATGTCGTCACTGTCAAAATGCCTTGTGTCGATATGTCGTCAATATATCGTACGCCATAATGTCGTCACTGACGATGAGTGATGGCTTAATGGCTAGGTCAATAATTAAGTCATTTTAGTCTTCTTCACATAACAACCGAGGTATTTTAGGTTTTAGAGTTCGTTTGGTCTGCGATGTAGTCAGCCAGTTTCAGTCTGATTTGAGAAACTGTCAGGCTGTCTCGATCCAGATCTCTCGTTGTATCGCCAAAATCATTTGCCTCTGGAATTTTTGAAAAACCAGATTGTTCCCTTTTTCGAAAGGAAGAAATTGATCAAGACTTGAAAACTGTTTGGAAATGCACCGAATATGACAGAGCGAGGTGCTCATCACGGATTCACACGAGAAATGATGCTGTTGTGAAAGAGACAGGAGATCATAATCATGAGCCTCATCCAGCAAAGGCCAAAATTAAAAACAAAGCTGTAGCTGAAATGAAAGAGCGTGCAGAAGCAACTCCTGAAACTAGCACTCATCAAGTGGATGCAGCATCTTTTGTTCGATCATCCGCTGCTGTGCCATCCGTCTCATGTCTATAAAGGAAGGTCCAGCTTTTGAGGCAGAATATTTCGCTGGCAGAGCTGCTAATGGCAGATCGGTATCATGTGACAGAGATTCTTGGTATGAACTTTGACCCATTTTGACAGCGACGACATACGTGCGGCATTTTGTCGCGCTACATTTTTGTCAGCGATATATTTTGACGTGCGACATTTTGACGTAATACATTGGATATCGTACAAATGATTTTATAGAGTATAATAGCTCCTAAGTTGAAGGGAAGAAGACTGGAGGTTAAAGCAGCTAATTAAACCCAAGTGAAAGAGTGAGGACGTTTAAGTCTGCAGAAGTGGAACGGGCGGTTTTTCTAAAAAATTTTAATGTAGAATTAAATGATGATAACCTTCATATTTTAGGTGATAGGCATGCAGCTGTTTTCATCATATATTTTTTATGTATTCACTCATAGATACGCACGCACACACACTAGCGAGATCTCTCTCTCTCTCTCTCTCTCGCTCTCTTCTCTCGTCCGTTCTCTCCTCGTTCCTCTCCTCTCTCTCTTCATGTATTATATATATATGTGTGTGTGTGTGTGTGTGTGTGTGTGGTGTGAAGTGTGTGTGTATATATATATATATATATATATATATATATATATATATATATATATATAATATATTTATTTATTTATTTTTTATTATACACACACACACACACACACACACACACATATATATATATATATATATATATATATGTATACTATATATATATATATATATATATATATATATATATATATATATATATATATGTATGTATACATATATATATATATATATATATATATATATATATATATATATATATACTATATATATACACATACATATGTGTATATATATATATATATATATATATATATATATATATACGTATATATACAAGTTATAAGTAACTCTATCGTTAATATGTAATACAAAGAAAGATTTTTGTGACAGAATGGGTACGTCTATACAGAATGTACGTACGCCTGTACATGTTTCCAGCCTGTATTACTTCAAACCAGCAATATCAAAACCACCATATAAAACAAGATAACTAAGATCCAGTTATATATTTATGTGTCAACCAGATTTTAACATTTCTACAATTACCATTTTGGTGGAAACAGAAGAAGTAGATTGTAAGCGCATAACTTTCTTAAAATATCGACTTTTCTATGAAATCAGAGGTAATAGATGACTGCTGTAAAGATCTGAAACTTCATAACTGAAGATTAATAGCTAAACTTGACTGAATACAGAAAGAAGGTGAATTAAAAATCTTCGCTAAGGTTAAAACGAAACATTTGTTAACGAGGAATTACGAAGATTTACTGGTCTCTTATAAGTAGTTCGTAGAAAAAGAAAATATCCTCCCACTCACTTAAGTGACGTTGGAGAATTTAGCAGAAAACTCATGTAAAAATGAAGGGAAATTAGTACTTATTTCGTAATCTTAGATACATTAAGACTTTTCCAAATAACCAATGTTTTAACAGGTTATATTTGAAAGCCATGTCTCTCAGTGCGGGAGCAAAAAGCGACTAACGCGACCTAATTAATCTTGAAATCGGAGATGATTAATATGCAAACTTATGTGTTTATTTCGCGGTGAAATCGCACCAGAAATTAAATCATTTCCCGTCATGAAGGATTTCAGGGCGTAGCGTCAGTCACAACCAATCCCTCAGGTAGGCGGAGGAAGGGGGGGAAGGTGGGGTGGGGGGAGAGCACGGATCACCTGCCTGGGAGGGAACCCTCACCTGAGTGACAGGTAGCCCTCACGTCACTGGCAGAGAGAGAGAGAGAGAGAGAGAGAGATACACAGAATAAATGGCCAGCTGTTCTACGCTGACTTAATTCCGACGATTAAAGGTTAGCGCTAATTGTGCTTGCGTCAAAAGATCATAAGGGGATAATGGCGGATATCCAAACTTTATCTTTCATGTTTAATTGCATAAACAAGCCAAGTCCGAAATTCATTAGCGCCTCTGCTTCCCTAAATGTCATTAAGTATTTATCCGACTCTTCATCCGAAAACATTGTTCATTAACAAAATTAATTGGGATTAAAAGGGACGTGTTATTG
>NC_061092.1:43642763-43662763 GCF_015104395.2 Macrobrachium nipponense | reverse complement strand
GGTACCTATCGACAGTAGGTCGACTAGTGGGTAGTATAGGCGAAATCGAACCATTGGCTTTGCAAATACGAGTCCAATGTTCAATTAAAGAGTTACTCTACCTATATATATATATAATATATATATATATATATATATTATATATATATATATATATATATATATATATATACACACACACACACACACACACACACATATATATATATATATATATATATATATATATATATATATATATATATATATATACATTAGGCCACAAATATCGTATATTTTATTTTCCAGTCCAGTGTACCTCAGAAATAACGCATACCAAAGGGGAATTATAATTGTCAAGTGCCTCTTACTTTCTTCATGGCTCAGTGGTCAGAGCCACTGTGCATCGTTCAAATCCTACCGTTGACGAAGCCCTTAATAATTTTAATTCCCGTTGGGTGTAAGTTATTCCAGATTAATTGTGAATTAGATATTAAACATTATTTGCATGTGCTTGTGCCCGTGCGGACGCGTCTGCGTGTGTGTGTGTGTGTGTGATTTTAAGTGCTCTGGAACTGCATATTGTTATTCCGAGAAGGAAGGGGTGACGAGGGGGGGGGGGGGGGTGGGGGGGCGTTAACTTTGTTTAATGGCTACACAAGCGACGCGTCATTTGACAGCAACAGAAAGGAATTTATAGCCAAGGGAAGAAAACGAAGTGAGGGATATGATGAATAGGTTTATCCGTGAAATTATTCAAGAATGTTTGAATGCAATGTATCGCGTTTAGTGCTTAACGCCCACTTGAATCACAGCTTCATATGTCTGCTCGATGAAACCGTTGTGTTGTTAAAAGCACCATTGGTTTTCTTCGGCGCTGTTGCTTCCACGAGCGTGAGAATGAATTATTTTGATCCCATTTTCTATCCTGTTCTGTTTATCCCTGGCGTGTGAACAATAAGAAGTTATCATCGAAGGGGGTTAGAGCGAGGCCACCGAGAGAGACGGTGGCTTTGGTTAGAGCCGTCAGTGTACCTCATGCAGTGCACTGTAGGCACTACTTCGAATTCTTTGCAGTATCCCTTCGGCCCTAGCTGCAACCTCCTTTCCATTCCTTTTACTCTAGCCCCGTTCGCATTCTGTTTCTTCCATCTTACTTACTTTCCACCTTCTCCTAACTATTGATTCTTATTGCAACTGCTTTGAGGTTTTCCTTCTGTTACTCTTGTAACCTCTTACTCTCAATCTTCCTTTCAGCGCTGAATGACCACAGGTCCCAGCACTTGGCTAAATTGTTTAAAATATTCTATTCTACTTGCTGAAAATAGGCCATGAAATTAACTCTCCGTTTAGTTTAATTCCCACTGGCCCTCTGATAGACTCGTGTGCAGCCTGAGAGATAATGGTAGATTTTACAATCTTCCTACTACCAACTGCTCTTGAAAAACAACGGGGCCCCATTCCCGTTTGTGCTCTTGAAAAATTTCTCCCCAACGGACGAATATCCCGTAACTCGCGAAGATCAATTTTGCTGATAGTTTATGCTTCGCTGATTTTTGTGCAGTGGGCTACCAGTCTTATATGCACACGGAGTCAGCTTTATTTGATTTAGATATGCATTGATTGGCGAACTACCGGTTTTTAGGGTAGCCAGGAAAAGAAATGAACGAATTGTCGGAGTTGAGGTGTTCAGTAACTTTTAATTTTTTCTTTATAAAGGGATCTTTTGTTGCTGAAGCTTATTTGTATATTATCTGAGGTACCTTTATTGTTTATATGATTTGCTTTGTTGATGGCTTTTTTATTTTGGATTTTTATGATAGATAGAATAACTGCGTCAGATGTTGACTCATTATCCCAAAATCATGATAACAAATGAGTGTAAAAGCCTATTTCGAGTTTTCTCCAGTGATCAAAATACTTACATATAATGACATTTAAGTTTGTTAAAGCAAACATGGCTGAATTGCGTGAAAAATCACCAGGTCTTTCGAGCATCATATTTTATAGCTGACGAGAGTCTCCTTTGCTCATCTCACGAATAGATATATTTCTGGAAAGTTGAAGTTGCGATGATGAATATTTCTTAGTATCTCCGCTATATTTTTTTTTTTTTTGAAAAAGAAACGACTGAGTAGAAATATGCTTTAGTGCCTATATAAAGTTACCCAGGATAAGATCACTTTTCGTGTTGCAAGGAGAGAGAGAGAGAGAGAGAGAGAGAGAGAGAGAGAGAGAGAGAGAGAGCTTTTGTTTTTGTTATCGCCAAGAAAAGATCGTCGTATTGCTAACGATTAACTTTGGACGGTAAGATCAAAGTCCGATTAAATACAACTCTACCCTCAGTGGTTTTTATTTTATTTAAGATTAAAGTCAGCCATGATTGTGTACCTGGCACCGCAACACCACAAGCCACCATGGCCGGCAGAGAGTTTTATGGGCCGTGGCTGAGAGTTTCTTACAGCCTTATACGTTGTACAGAAAACTCGCTTGTGCCGGAGAAACTGCGGCACATTTTCAACTGGTTTTGTTCTGCACAAACGCGCAGACATTTGCTAGACTCCTTATGTACTGTGTGTATTCTCGTAATCGCTAGCATTTACTTGCCATTGAGACGCCGTCAGTTAGAAACATTTTTTATCCTTGAGAGCATCAATTACAGACAATGTTTTGTTGTATGTAAACATAATTTTTATTTAATCTTGATCGCTTTAATGATGCAAAATCTGATTATAAGAAAAAAACAGGTGTAAAGAATTAAATGCTTCTCTCTTCACTTTTACTCGTTGTTTAGAGGCTCCTGTTTAGCAAATAAGTTCTTTTTCTGTGGATAATTTGTCAGATGCCGACAGTTCTTTGGTAATCTATCACTTACCAGTTTTTCCTTGTCCTCTCCTTTCATCATTGATTCTCGTCTTTATTTTATTTATCTAGTATAGTCGATTCACCTAAAGTGGATTCTTGTGCATATGAGACCTTTGTTAGCCTCTGATTGGCTGGTACCGGGAAGTAGGCCACTCGCTCAGTGTCTCATTATTTTCGTCTGTGGCTTAGAAAACTAACAATAAGTTTATATTTCTTCATACCATAGGATTCGGTATCAATTGTACAATTAAGTCATCTTTTCCTGAAATCAATAACATAAAACGCAAAGGAATTACGAGTAAAAGTGAAGAGAGAAGCATTTAACTCTTTATACCTGTTTTTTTCTTATCATCTGATTTTGCATCATTAAAGCGATCAAGATTAAATAAAAATTATTTTTACATACAACAAATTCTCCCTGAATACGCTGGTGCTTTCAGATTTTAGATCTGCGTGATATGTAAAGGGAAAATGAAGAATACGTCTTATTATGTTGCATCCGCAAATGATTCAAGTTTGACGTGATTCAAGATTGACGGTATTGCCGAGAGAATGTCATCTGCAAGACATCGTTGCGTTTGTCGTCTCAGCAAGAGATTTGAGTTGCCAGTTAGCGATATAAGAAGGTTGCAGTTTCGACAATATTGACTGTTATATCATTACATTTTCTGCAATTAAATACACAGAATTCCCATTAACATTTTCCAATATCATATAGTATGTCTGTACATATCTGATAAGAAAAACATAATATAATCAGATGGATGCATCTGGTATCGTTAGCTCAGATCTAGGCGCGCCGCGGGGATTTCAGTGCAGCAAAGAAGTTGAACTCTGTGGACAGACTTCGCACTCTTCAACTCGGCCTAAGCTTTAATCAGGTTGTTTCAGAAAATTTTTTCTAATTTTATTATATGAATACATTTTCAAAACAAACAGATATTAGAGACTTATTTGAGTAATATGAAATAATAATCTCAGTGAAGTAATGAATAACAAAGAATTAAGAAAGATTGACTTCCTTTCAGACTGAGTCAAGTACGGATGCAACATTTTAAGACATGTTCTTAATTTTCTCTTCACATATTACATGCATCTAAAATCTGAAAGCAACAGCGTATTCAGGGTGATTTTATTGTATGAAAATACAAGTTTTATTTTATCATGATCACATGAATTATTCAAAATCCGATGATAAATAAAAACATGTATAAAGAATGAAGTGTTTCTCTCTTCACTTATACTCGTTGTGATTCCTTTGTTTTATTTTATTGATTTCAGGAAAAGATTATTTAGTTGTATAATTAATACCGAATCCTTTGGTATGACCAAAACTGTCCTATCTTTTGCAAAACGTTAGATAAATGAAGAAATATAAACATATTGCTTGTTCTCTAAGCTACAAACGAAAATATGACACAATGTGCGAGCAGCCTACCTCCCGTTACCTGCCAATCAGAGGCCGCCAAACAAACATCTCGTAGGCACAAGACTCCACCTTAAGTGAATCGACTATAGTAATTCCATATCCCTTTTCTAACATCAGAAAAAATCCAACATTTTAGGTACGACCAACTTTTCAAGCCTGTGATGTCGCTTGATCAGTGAACCGCTGACTGATGTCTTCTGTTTTGTAATTGTTGAATGAATATTCACAAGGAATAAACCTAAAAGGCCAATGAAAGAGTGAATAATAAATAAGTAAAATGTAAAGGTAAATCTTCTGGCTGATAAATATGTCCGCATGAACTGCAATACATCTTACAGAATTTGCCGTTGACTTCATAATCCCAAATATTTCATTACTGACTCATCATTTCTAAACACGTCGTTTTAACGGCTCATAAACTAAGGCTTAAATCGATAAGCAACTTGTTACAGCTTTACAAGTCGAAGAAATCTGTATTTCAAAAGCAAAACTAATATTTCTTGTAGATAGATTTCTTCATAGGAGTTGGCTTGCGCAAGAGTTAAGAAACTATAAATACGTTTCGGAGACTCAAGATTTAATGCTAAAAGTTTTTCATATGAAACAAGTCAACGTCTTTGCTTTCATTCAGACCGTTAATACTGTGGAACTAAATATCATCGACGGATGATACATACGACATGATTTTACACCATGAATAATGACTCATTTTTGCACAACGTGAATCGTTCTCATTTCCTTTAACGGGTATGTCAGGTACAGTATTAACATGTTTTTTCTGGGGGGGGAAAAGCCGACTTTGTTCCTTCAGGTTCAGTAGACTTCGTTGTTCAAAGATTTTTGCAGCGGAAGGAACTGATGGAGTTTTTCCATCGCTTACTTGCACTTAGCGGGAAAGGCTTTGATCTTAACACTGTCAACACTGAATATTCCATGTAATGCTATGACAGAAAACAGGATGCATAAGCTTGTTTAAGCGCATTGTGCATATTGATGGTGTAGAGAGAAATAAGTTCATATATATATATATATATATATATATATATATATATATATATATATATATATTATATTAATCATCTTGAAAATCTCTCTTAACCACTTGACGAATTCGAGAGGTTACGCAGAGGCCGCTGTAGCTATTAGAGATGCAAGTGACGTACATTATATATGTATAAATATACATATAAATACATATATAAGTATATATATACATATATATGTTTATATATACATATATATGTATATATATACGCATACATACTAGCTGACCAACCTTGTGCTGCCCGAGAAAACTCTTAATGATAACCAACAAACTGTCTCTCTCTCTCTCTCTCTCTCTCTCTCTCTCTCTCTCTCTCTCTCTCTTTCCTGTTAAGATAGTTGTTCTAGTTACATTGCCCAACATTTTTTTTACATTTTATATTTCACCATTTCTCACCCCCATTCCTATTGGGGCTGAACTTGGACATGAAAGGTACCGGGAGTGTCTCTCTTCATCCCAGCGACCTCAAAATCTATGGAATAGACACTGATATACATAATTTTTGTCATTTTCTTTCTTACTCCTTCTCACCACCCATTACTATCGGGGCTGAACTTGGACTTGAAGGGCATTGGGAGTGTCACTATTCATCTCAGCAACCTCAAAAGCTATGGATTAAACACTAATATCAGTCATTTCCTGTTATTTTTATATGTCACACCCTTCCCACCCCATTCTCACCCTCTTTTTCTATCAAGGCTAAACTTGGTCTTATAGGACATCAGAAGTCTCACCTTAATAATTGTGAATTAGACATTAATATCCTTCGTTTTTGTATTTTTTTACATGCCACCCCCTTCCCACCCATTTACAGCCCCCTCCTTATTGGGGCTGAATTTGGACTTGAACGGCATCAGGAGTGTTACTATTATTTGTTGTTTTCGGTTATTTTTACGTCACCCCGTTCTCACCCCTTTCCACACCCCTCTCTATTGGGGCTGAACTTGGACTTGAAGCACCTTGGGAGTGTCACTGTCTATCTCAGCAACCTCAAAAACTGTGGATTAGACACTAATATCTGTCAGTTTGTTATTTTTATTTTCACCCCTTTCCCACACCTCCCCCCTTTTGGTGCCTGTGATGTCTTACCCCACAGTATTCTTTCCCCAGTACTAAGTTATACATAACCAAGTTTCGTTGAAATTGCTCAATGTGTGTAAAAGGGTATGTGGCACAAACACACATAGATACATCCTTTTATTGTATTATATTGAATTTTGGGTGGTTTTCTGGACTTTTTATTGTAATAGGAATGAGGAAAACCTGAAAACCCAAAATTTTAAATGAATTTTCAGTAACTGATTATATATTCATTTTTCCGTAGTGCTTGTGAAAAAAGTTGTTTCTCTCTCTCTCTCTCTCTCTATTCCACTTGGCATAGTGGAGGTGTAATGTACATAGTCTTTTTTGTATTTTCTCAATAATGATAATAATATAATCATAATAACTAGGTAGATTATATATCGCTTTTCACCAGGGACATCCCTTTTCAGCGAAATGGGAAAGATAGGCAAGGAAAAATACTTCCAGTAATGGTGATGCTGGCAGTCTATTAGTGAATTGAATCTACAAATCCCATGTGGATGAGTACGATCCTGAAACCAGTGTAGGGAAACGTAATAATAATAAACAAGTGAAAAATGCGCCGAGGTTTCTTCTACGCTTAATGCTGTATAAAACTATCAGCTACAACCGGTAACGCTTCATTTGCTCCCCAAATGCACGCCTCCGGAAAGCGCTGCCAGACGCACGATCCATGGCTAACTTTAACCTTGAATTAAGATGAAAATAAAAACTACCCAGAGTAAAGGGTTGCAATTTGGTATAACTGATGATTGGAGGGTGGCTGATTAACACACCAATTTGCAGCCCTCTAACCTCAGTAGCTTTTAACATCTGGGGGCTGACAGAAAAATTATGTACGGACAGGCAAACAGCCATCTCAATAGTTTTCTTTTACAGAAAACTAAAATATGTAAGAAAAAGAAAGAAATGACGTGATTACGCAAGTAAATCATCTGCTAGCACAGATAAACACGTAAATATAAACGTATTTTATTAAATATACAACTCAGACTGTATGTTATTATACAGCACGAAAGCTCAGTAGAGTTCAGATTCAATTGTTCTTATGAATATTAATGAGTCAAACAAGGTACCTTATGTAAGTAAGATACTCATATAAATATTTTCGGTACAAATGATGCCCGTCATTATTATTATTATTTATATTGTATTTTGATTATTGTTGGTGTCGAACCTTATGACAGTGGCATATTGGGACAAAATTTAGAATACGTCTTTTTTAGAGGAGGGAAAATATAAGAAATTGAGCCACCCAACAGGGAGAGAATTACTGTAAAACCATAATCAGTATTTCTTAAGCAACAGCGATGAACAAGAGAACTTTGGGCGACCAAGCGATGTACCCATTTTTTGGGGACACCAAACACTGCACTTTGAAGTATGTGAGTTTTCCAGAACGGGTTTATATGTATATGTGTGTGTATGTATGTATCAATATATATATATATATATATATATATATATATATATATATATTATCATCATCATCAGCCGTTGCTAGTCCACTACAGGACAAAGGCCTCAGACATGTACTTCTACTTCCTTCTGTTTATGGTCATCAATCCGCAATCTCTAGGTACCCATTCTCTTATTCTTTTCGTCCGCCTATTATCTGACATTCTTATTTATTATATGTCCTGCCCACGCCATTTCTTTTTCTTACTTTAGTTTGCTCTCGTATCCATGTTGCTCCTTTTCTGTTTCTTAGTGTAATTCCCATCATTATTCTTTCCATAGCTCTTTGAGTTGTAACTAGCTTATCCTCTAAGACTTTAGTAAGGCTCCAAGTTTGTGATGCGTAAGTTAATACTGGTAGGATCATCTGATTAAATATTTTTCTTTTTAGAGAAAGTGGCATTTTACTTTTCATAATGTCATTTTGTTTACCAAAAGCTCTCCATCCCATGCTTATCGTTCTTTCAATTTCGGTCTCATGTCTTGGGGAAACACTTACTGTCTGTCCTAAATACGAATATTCATTAACAATCTCTAGAGGTTAGTCCATAGCCCTTATTTGTTGTCTCTCTGCATTTTCATTGAACATTATCTTAGTTTTACTCATATTCATTTTCAATCCTACATTTCTACTTTCTCTATTCAAATTTTCTATCATCTTTTGTTTATATCTATGTATATATATATATATATATATATATATATATATATATATATATATGTGTGTGTGTGTGTGTGTGTGTGTGTGTGTGTGTCTATGTGTGTTTGTGTGCGAGTATAAAAGGAGGAGGGAAGCCTCCTGTTTCCCCACCCAACCCCCTCCCGTTTCCACGCACTCCCTCATGCAATATTCAAGAGGTGTTGATACAACCTTTGAAATCTCCCATAGTTAGTGATATATTGACATGCATAATGTGCTTTGCATTTAATGAAATTAACGGGACGTGAGTTGACCCTCTCTCCGTTTTCATTGTTTACCCAGCTTTTATGGCATTAATCTCTGCATTTCATTCATCATCATACATCACTCACTTTCGCATCCAAATGACAATGTGTTGTGTTTAGTTGGAGATCATCTATACTGATACGCTACAGTAAAATGTGTTTGGTGTTTAGATACAATTTATGTGAAGACGATATTGTCTCTTTTTCCCAAGGGGTGAGAGGAAATGGTGATCTTTGTCTGTGCACTTTCGTTAGAATATTTCCAAACTATATAGAAAATTTTTTTCTATTAAATCATACGACTAAGATTTCAAACCAGTCCTACATTTTTTCTGAGAAAAGAAATTATTGCACCCATATGAAGGTTTTTCCCGAAAAAAAAAAACAGCGTTTCAATCATTCTATTTATTTCTCTAAACTCGAACTTTGAAAGACTCATACCCTTTTAGCTTCTTGCAGTTGCATATTTGTTGTATTATGCGTATTTCAACGGTTGTAGGTAAAAAAAATTAATCTTGTTCAGAGAGGGCGGAAGTACAAATGAGTTATTTGGACAAATTCACCCATACGATCGTCATTTAAATTAAAGTCAGCTCTAGACTTCAAGAACAATATATGAAATCTTCGCTATGTTACTAAAATGAGACAAATTGAAAGTTGGCGATATATATAAACTGTACGGTAAACCAGCGGAATTCACTCTCTCATCAAGTACGATCAGCTCACAGCCTGAGGGACCAAAGTTCGTCTTTCGAACCAGAAAAGGAAAGACGAATGTCTGGGATCTCTAAAATCTGGTATGCCTGTGAATCAGGTAAGAGTAAACTGCCTTGGGTTGCCGTTAAGGGGGGACAGCAAGGTGGGCACGCCCCGTTTCAAACCCAGTGTGCATTACATATATATATATATATATATATATATATATATATATATATATATATATATATATATATACACACACACACACACATACACACACATACACCAGTAACCTCTTGCCATAATATTGACTGGGAACCGTTATGGTGGCAATTTTAGATAATAATTCTACGAGAGGAACAGGTGAATAAATAAATAAATATAAATCAACATATATATGCAAATATATATATATATATATATATATATTATATATATATATTATATATTATAAACGTATTAACATATTATGTATATTAAACATTTATATATATGTGTATATATATACATATTCATTTTTGTGAAAGGGGCGTGAATACATCGAAACATTTAGTATCTAATTCTGCTTCACTCCTGTTGATCTGTTGTCAAAAGAGCCGTTCAACTGCATTTGTGTCTCTGAATAAAATTTATGTTAGTTTCCATAATGTCAAAGCTGAAATACAATTTAGTAACTTATGCGCAAACGAAGAACAAACCGGAATGACAAGTATGTTGGGGGAATGTATCTCTGTCGCATTCGCAAATGGCAATATATATATATATATATATATATATATATATATATATATATATATATATATATATATATATATATATACATATATATAAGTTTGTGTGTGTGTGTTTGTATGCGTGCCTGAGTGTATGTGTCTTTCTTGTGAGCTCATATCAGTTATCATTCCCGTGGGTGTAAGGTATCCCCGATGTAAAACGTATTGGATATTAAAGATAATTGTAGCTTGATATTTGTTAATATAAAAAGTTTTGTCCTTATAAGTGAAAATAGTTCACACACACACACACACACACACACACACACACACATATATATATATATATATATATATATATATATATATATATATATATATATATATATGTATGTATGTATGAATGTATTACACGAGTGTATTCGCACTTGTTTCTACATTTATTTTTTACTGCCTTTCTCTGAGTCATTAGAATTCCGTTTGTGAAGGCGAGAAAGATATTTTCCCAACACACTTGTCATTCCGGTCGTTTCTTCGTGTATGTATAAATTTTGAATTGTACATCAGCTTTGGGATAAAATAAATTAACATATTATTTATTCGGGGACGCAAATGCATCTTAAGTAGGCGTGAAGTGGAATTAGATACTAAATATTTCACTGCATATATATATTCCTCATAAAATTAACTTTACTGGTTCGCTAAACGGAAGTAAAATGTCTCTTCAAAGGAGGCCTTAGAAATATGTTGCCAGTCAATGCGAAGGAGTTCAAATGAAGTTGTTTTATATCTTGCAAGAACGGAATTCAAATTTAATTTTTCAGTGCCTGGTATAGACTTTCGATAGAGGTACTCTGTCAGTGAAATAGACCACAAATTGAATTTTTCCGTCCCTGGAATTAACTTCAAATAGTTGTCGGTTTATGATATTATTTACTTCGTTAGAAAAGACTAAATAAAAGCTTATGTTTCCTTTAATCATCAGTTGTGTGAAAGACTTCAAATGAAAGCCACCAGTCTCTACGAAGGACTTCAAAATGGAAGTGTAGTCACTGCAAGAAATTACCTGTCACGTAGAGACTTGAACCTGACTCCATCATTGAGTAGTATGAGATTCGAGCGGGAAAATCGGCCATTTTGGAAGACTTGAAATGCAAATTACCAGTCAAGAGAATAAGCTTCGAGTAGGAATTTTGGGTCTCGGGGTAAGCATCATCAGACACTGGAATGGTTTTGAAAGGGGACCCACCTGACACGGGAATGTTTTCGAACACGACCAGCCTCGAAGAGTAATACCTGTAAGGGATCACTGGCTGAGCATTCCACAGAGCTGCTTAATGACAGCCGAGATATTGAAAGGACCTTAATTGCAAAGTTATTGACATTTACTCTTTATGCTTATAAAAACAGTCAACAGAAAAAATATTAAAAAGGTAACTGTTTCTATTGGAAATTAGCTTTGAAACAGTATTGTGAGCTTTTAAAATGCGTACCATTATGCTTTGATATAGCCCCCCCTTTTTTTTAAGTACGTGGTTTTCTTCCTGTTACGCCTTGGTAACCTTTCATTCTCAATTTCCCTTTCAACGTTGAATGACCTTGTAGATACGAGAGCTAGGACTTTGGACTGAATTTTATATTCCAGTTCCAATTATACCATTCCAGAACTTTCTCTGCTAATTAAAGAGTAACTGTTAACTGTTTATAGTGTTACGTCTAAAGCTTTGTTCATGTTGGATGGGATTTGGAGATTAGTTGAAAAGTCGTTGGTTTCGTGTTGAAGCATTTTTGATCGATTGTTTGAGAGACTAAGTTTACTTGGTATATCGAAGGGCTTATATTAATGGCATCATCATCATCATCACCTTCAATGCTTCGTGACGAGGAGAACCTCTATGTACCTCACGCAGAGCACTGTAGGCATTACTGAAGGTTATTTGCATCGTTCCTTTGCCCCTAGCTGCAGCTCCTTACATTCTTTTTACTGTCCCTCTTTTCATATTTCTTTTTTTTCATCTGACTTTCCACCCTCTCCTAACAGTTGGTTTATATTTTATTTCCATCTGACTTTCCACACTCTCCTAACAGTTGGTTTATATTTTATTTCCATCTGACTTTCCACACTCTCCTAACAGTTGGTTTACTCTCAATTTCCTTTTCAGCGCTGGATGCCATCATAAGTCCCAGAGTTTGGTATTTGACCTAAATTGTATATTCTATTCCATTTTACTCTTTACTTTCGTCTCTGCAGTTAGATATATTAAAAGGTAAATTATTTATTTAGTGGAAATATGTAAGTCATGTTCAGGCTCTGGAGGCTGGATGGTGTAGAAGGCAATTTACTGAGAGTCAATACTCGCGGTTATGTTAAAACTGAAGCGAGAGTGACTGGTTAAATGTAAAAGTGGGACTACGAGAAAGGTAATTTGTCTCCAAGGATGTCTGATATCTTTGGGATTGAGTAATGTAATAAGTTCAAGTATAAACAAGATATGTGCAAACATGTGACAGGAAAACAGATCTTAAATGTTGATGTCTGCTAATAATGCAGCATATGTCCTTGGGGAAAGGAGTTTGCAAGAATATGATGATAAGCAATATGTTAAAGGCACTGGAAATGTTAGTAATTAAAATAAGGGTTCAACGGACTTTGTCACCAACGGATTGAAATGTGTAGCAACACAGTCGCAAGTGTTTCGGGAAACTTCTTAGACATCAGCGAATTCTTTGGGTCACTGGACGGAAAAGCAAATCACTGTCCGACTTCAGAGACGAGAGCGCGGGTGCGCATTTGACCCAGCTGCTGTCAGGTGATCGTGATGTCAGAAAACTGCCAACATATTGGAATGTGTATCAACACACAGTCCCTTGAACCCTTATTTTAATGACTAACATTCCCAGTACTTTTGACAAATATGTCGGTATGGATGGTGAAAGAGTGATTGTGATTGAATTCTATACGTATTCAAGCGTTAATGTAATTGAAAGTATTATATCATTGGCAAACAAATCGGATGGTTTCATTATCATCCCATGGGAACATACCGTTAAGAAACTGGATGCGCTGTAGGTGCGCCATGACACGGTAACGGAGCCTCCATACACGTTGGCCGCAATAGGATGAGAGAGGAGTTGAGTTCTAGGACTGGTCAAGTTGGGAAAAGGACAGGATCATTGTAACACGAAATGGGACAACTCATTGCCGCCGACTCATCGCCTTGACTAACTTACACTAAAAATCGAAACTTTATAATAAAGAAATTAAAAGAGGAAGGCCGCCCCCTCCCCTCTAAAAAAAATCAGTGGAAAAGAAAAACACTTTTATTCATTATAATGCTAGCATAAATATTAGTAAATATAAAATCTAAATAAAGTGCTTTATAGCTACAGATAAAAAAATCATGAAGGTGAAGAAAAAATCAAGACATTTTATGTTATAATGAGAAATACCGCGTAAATATTCAATAGGAGTCCTTTGAATGAAACGTTTGATTATTCTATCAGAATCTAGGTTTTTTTTCGGCCTTTTTGAACTTTTTAAAAGTGCATTAATGAATTTCCAGATTGTTGGATGTTCCATCTCTAATTTCATCTGGAGTCTTCTGTTTCCTGCTTCTGCATGGTTGTTGGTTTTATCTTCGTGATTTAAAGTACGAAAATGCAAATTCCACATTCCCAATGGGAAGAGTGGGGCACGTCTGCTACTTCTGCGTTTATTCAACCGACTTATATAATTGTCTTCGAGCCAGTTCAGAATTGGCGTATGCTCTGTAGATAATTCGTCAGCTAAGGCATCCACATAGCAATCTATATGTTCAACAGGTACAAATGCAAGAGCCAGTATCATCTTAACTTGTAACGCAAAATTGCTGTCGTTATTATAATGAGAACTTAGACCCGGAGCCGCAGTGTGCGTCTCTATATTTTGACGACGGTAAAAGAAGCAACCTTCGTATTCTACGTCTGGAAATAATTCTTTGATTGCACTAAATGCCGCGAGTTCTAAATCACATACAATCGATGTCGGGTTTGTGCTGGTCTCAATTTCTTTTATTATTATTTCAAATAACCTTGAATGTGTAACTTTCTGTTTGATAGGTAAAAGAGCATAAGTACTGGGATGACACCTCCTACTTTTTGAGCCAGACAATATACACCTGAGAAAATGACTTTGGAGTTATCTTAAAGGTTCCATCTACATACCAAACTTCTGATGAAACCAAATATTGCACCCAACTTCTCCTGCCAAATGGCAAGATTCTGTCTCCTCCTCCGGTACCACTGGCTTTTAATAAAAAAAAAAACAAATCTACTTTCTGGTTTGGCTCTGTTTCGTAGGTCGCATATTCATCAGGGATTGCTAACTGATGAAGGTCAGTTGGGTGTGGCGGAGGGTAGGTGGTGGGTGGGGCGGGGTGGGTGGGGCGGGGGGGGGGGGGGGGGGTGCGCTCATTTCAGTCCGTTTCCGACGAATAATTTTCTTTAGAGCAGACGACCACGGTAGCGACCTTTGTACCGTTTGGGAAACATGAGCCACAACTTCAGTAATAACCACACTTGGGTTTTCCATTGTCGCTTCAGCTCAGGCTTGAATTTTTATAATCGTCTTTGCTACTTCTATTCATATTGGTGAAGAGTCATGCGTGTGAATATTTATGAATTACACTACGGTGTTCCAAATTCTTGCGTGGATTCTTGTTTTACATATGCCAAAACATGAGATCACAGTTGGTTTTGCGAAATTTACCAAAAATGGCCAAATATCTATTATTTGAAAACTTCTCTCTGCCTCGCTGACTTAAAACTCCCTCCATTGTAAAGGGCTTTTGGAATAGTTTTAAACTGAGGAAGTTGCCAGCATCGAAAGGTTATTCATGACTAAAGTTATCGTTTAAGTTGACAAATAGTTGAGTGGGTCATTGGGTCATTTGTGGGTAATTGTTGTTGTTGTTATTTACTGTGTTCGTGATAATGGTGTCTTTCAGTGAATTTCGAATTTTAGCTTAAGTTCGCTGATGCGATGAGTGGGCGGCGATGAGTCGTACTAGACTAACAACAGAGTTGGTACCTGTGAGAACGAAAGTTGAAATGCATGAATGCAGGTTGGAAGATGAAAATGAAATTTAGACGTTTGGGGATGAAAGGCTGGGGGAAGATGGAGGACGTATTGAATGGATGGGAAGGCGTGTTAGAGTGGAAGGACATTTATTATTTAGGAAGCGAAAGAGTGAATGATGCCGTGTGTGTGTGTGTGTGCGTGTGTAAAAGAGGCCTGATGCGCTGCAGACGAGCCTTGTGACTTGTTGAATAAATCAGCTGATATACGGAAGTTTTCATCCGCAGGTTCATCCATCAGGAGATATGCATATATATGTATATGTGTGTATATATATATAAAATATATATATATATATATATATATATATATATTATACATATATATATTATATATATATACATATGTATATATGTGCGCGAGCGCTCGCTGGTATATATTTTAACACATTTGTATGTTGTTTATTGTTCTTAATCATTTATATTTAAAATATTTATCATGGTTTCCTATTTTCATTTTCGCTACAGGATATTTTATTCTGTTGCAACATACCCAGACTTATAATGTATTTGACTAGTACCACTGCTGCTGATTTATGAAATGCATATTTTATAAAGCAGGTACAGGGAGTCACGATACAGTATTCAGTGTATTTGTTTTAAGTGGTGAGTCGTATTTATACAAAAAAAATGTCCTTGTGTAGTCAGCATAACGTTTACATGAAATGTGACTGAACGTTATATGTTCTAGAATATTGAAATAAGTTATAACGCATTATATATTCAATGTCGTCAACTATTGCTGTTAAAGCCCTCTTCGCAAGTTGCAAGTGGGAATGGAAAATAAAATCATTTGCAAATCCGTTAGAATATCGAAGTTCAGACGACTGACGGGACAAAGCCTTCTTTTTTTCCTGCAAAGCATGAAGATGAAAATGAATATACAAAGAAGGGAGAAGATCGTCGAGTGTATAAATTATTCGTTGCTCACAATATAAAATCATTTCTCGTTGTGTTTCTTTCGTCGCTGACGGTATAATATCGATGTGTATTCTGTTAAAAAAAATGCTTATTCTGTATATTATTTCGAGCAGAAGTTGTCTTATAACCTTCGACTCGTCTGCAGTTTAATTCCTCCAAAGTGCAACAAATATTCTAAAGAAATACATGGAATATTTTCTATTCTTAATCTCATATTATAACGATTTATGTTTTGTATTTCTTTCTCTTGATGTAATATCGTTACGTAGGTTTCATATGAATTGAATTCATTGTATATTCGTCATGAGTCTTTCCGAAAGGTGTGGGAAACCATATTATGGTTTCTAACAACATTTCTAACAACAATTTAAGACGGTTGTCAGTGATTCGGTGACTTTAATAACATCGTGTAATTGTCATGTTCTAAGGATGTCTTGATGTATGGGAAGAACAGGGAAGGGTGAAATGTCAGATGGATGCCTTAGATCATTGTGGATGCAAACGATTGAATTATTGTTCGTTACGGACCTGATATCACGCCAGAGTGATACATCGGAGTTCATCTGTGGCCGTGTTGATGACCACACTTGTTTTGCGCTGTGAGATTTTGTAAGAATTCCTCATCAGTTAATGTTCAGACACAGACCTATATATAATCAGGTATGGGCCGACAGAACAAATCGCTCGATACGCAAATGACATTCAGCTCCTGGTGTTCTAAATGAGAGACGCCTATTGCACTGGAGACACATTATCATAAGTTAGGTTTCTAGAGAAAGTTTGTGATAACATAGTATTATATTTTCTTTCGGGGAACTTTAAAGATTTTTCCTCCGAATTGCTTAAAACACCTATGTGATACTGGCTTTAGTTAAAAAATCATATATACAGTTCTCATAGTTCAACTTACTTTTTATTGTAATCATTCTTCTATTCTAAAACAAGACCCTAAAGAGAGTGTGACCGTCCAAATCTGTTCATTTCGTATATAAAATGAATCCTTGGGGCGTTACTATTTTCGTCCTCTCTCTCTCTCTCTCTCTCTCTCTCTCTCTCTCTCTCTCTCTCTCTCTCTCTCTCTCTCTCTCTCTCTCTGTGCATATATGTCAAATAAGTAATCAGTGTCAATGAAATTAGAAATAGAAAACCCAGAGTATTCGGAGTGTTTGAGGGAGGTCATTATAGAATGAATGATTGAGTCGTCGACCTTTCGTGTATGTCACCACATTGTAAAACCTGGCGAAAGATCCACCGTCCAAGATAAAATTACCAAAAACGACGAGGAAATCTTTTTGGTCTTATTCAATTGGTAATAATTGCTCCGGCATCTTTCACGAAACTTAATACTTCAGAAGAGGAAGCGTTGCCGTCGGTCAATGATTTAATACTCAATTTAGAGCGGCGACTAATGTTACATGGACTGATCGGCGACAGACCTACAGATAACAAAGGTCACGTTAAGTTATTTACGAAAAAAATAAAATAAAACAAATTCCAAGTCCTGGATGTAGATGGTGCAGAGTACTAGCCAAAAGGAGTTAAGGTAACTTATCCCCACCAGATTTCAACTCCTGTTAAATGATGTCTGGCCTAGATTCAATTTCACTCTCGTTTAAGTTATTTTTTTAGCATTCAATGGAAGATTATTTTCAGTGATCGGAAACTAATTTTTTTTTTGTCAAATTAAAACTGAATAGTATGCGTTTATTGAAAAAAAATTTGCAGTTGGCCCATCAAATGCATTCACCATAGGAAATTAATGAGAGAAAAAAAATTTCTTTACGAATCCCAACTGGGAGGTGTGACTTTGGCAGCTGAGAAAACCTTTAGGAATAAATTTTGTAAGTTTGGCCCTTGTAAAGTGATTTTTCATGCCAGGAAAGCTATTTTGCAGTCAATGTTAAGCTGAATAATATTACATTGTTGGGGTATGTGCAAAATAGAGCACCTCTAAGGAATAAAGTCCAAATCATAAATGAAGTTTGTCACCAAGAGACATTTTTATTGTTTACCATCATGGATACGACAGCAAACTAAAGTAGGGGATATTTTAACAAGTAAGAAAAAGAAATGGACGTGTGGGCAGGACATATAATGAGAATGTCAGATAATAGATAGACAAAAAGAATAATAGAATGGGTCCCTAGAGATTGCAAACGAAGCAGGAGAAGGAAGAGAAGACGATGGATTGACGAGCTCAATAAAATTTGCGGGTATCGACTGGCATAGAAAAACCAAAAACAGACGCGGTGGAAGGACATGTCTGAGGCTTTTGTCCAGCAGTGGACTAGCAACGACTGATGATGATTATGATATATATATATATATATATATATATATATATATATATATATATATATATAGGCAATTTCTGTCCGTTTGTTTGTTTCTTCGTTCACTATGCACGCCCAGACTATGAAAGCTGGGGCTACCAAATTTTTACCATAGATTCCCCCTGCCACCCAAGGAAAGTTTTAGTCAAAATCCGAAATTCGAGGTCCGTTTCTCAAGGGGTCATAACCCCTTTTTTTTCATACCCCCTTATTATTTACAACTTTCGAATTGGCATCTATGTAAAAGTGTTTCTAAAGGTACAAAAAGGCTCCCCATAAGGCACCCTCAGTAGTAAGGGGGGGGGGGGGGCAACAACCCCCTGGGAATGGGGACCCCGAGGGTTTCCCACAATATTAGGGTACCCCGACTTTGATAGCTGGGGTGGGGGGGCACCATGCCCCTCCTTTGTGAATGAGGGCCCAAAGGGTTAAAGATGGGCCCACTGAATTCAAATTTGGTATTATGAGTTAACATGAATAAATATAAACCCATTTGACATCAATATCAAGAGTTCAACTATAGGCTGAGTTTTATCAAAGGCCATTTAAGGGGGGCGGGCGATGCCTGACTGAGCCGGTCAGTGACGCAGTAGCGTTGGCTGGGGTAAGATTTACGTCCAGCTCATTTAGAAGTGAGTTTGCGTTCGATAACACGTCCGAAGGACGGGTACTTCTATTAGTGATAAAATATTTGCCAAAAGTCGAGTTTTATAGGCACACCGTTTTTTTCAACAAGGAAACCTTCAGTAGATTATCTTTTGGTCGATAAATAATTTATTGATATTTATGGCAAATGCATCAAAGTCAAACGCCAGAAAGCACTATAATGAAAATTTATTATTTTGGAATGATAGGTAAACTTGCATCCCAAACTCATAGTACTTTGCACATAAGAGAAAGAATGGGAAATGAAGTCTGTCTATGTGTTTGCGTGTGCTATACGTCTATTAACCTTACCAAAAAAATTTATATTTACAAAATTACAAAGATAAATCCGTAACTTCCAACAAAACAAAGAGGAATAGGCAACCAAATATACTGTATAGCTTTGCGTAGTCAAATGTCAGGAGTATTACTCTTTTATGCAAACCCTCATCGATATTTTCCTATGGTGTTAAGTTACTGTTTTTGGTAGAGTACAAACTTTAGTGTCGCTTTAAAGATAAATTGTTGTACTTTATCTTCATATGTTTTAAAAGCCTCAATAAAAAAAATCAAATGATGGGTAGAGGGGAACCGATAGCAGATATCATTTCGATATCGATTTCTTGCAGAATCTAAAATAATGATTAATTGTTTATCAAATTATTACTACATTATATTGCTATGAATGCCTTCGACCGCATAATAAAGAAAAAAAAAAAAGGAAATGCAAAAATTGCTGTTGAATTTGACATTCGAGAAAAAGTGTTGTA
>NC_061092.1:43620263-43637763 GCF_015104395.2 Macrobrachium nipponense | reverse complement strand
GCAAAATTAGCAAATATATTCGATAAACCGTGACAGCTATGCACGTTGTCGAGGATGTGAAATTCCTCCTGCCCTTCCAAATTCTCAGAAAATGTCTGCAGATTCTCCTGGGAATAAAAATGTCACTGGATACAATTCTCATCCATTTATTCACTCAGCATGACAATTGTAATGGATCGCTATGTTTAAATAAATACGTTGGAACGCAAATGACACCTACATTTTTAAATCATCGTCATTGATTCAGTCACCCAGTCGCTCGTTCATTCATTCGGTATGAAAATTTGAGTGTATATCTTTCTCATTAATTAATGAAATTCAATGTCGTTCATTCATTCAGTATGATCTTCGACCGGGAACAAAATGAATCTAGTGATGGCGTCACTGTTTTATTGGATGTGACGAGGAGTCGGCAGTCGCTCTAGAGCGACGTAGCTTGAAACAACAACTTTGCTGAAACACAAACGTTAATGTATTGATCTGAGGCTAAAGCGCATTGAAGTCGTCGTTCTGGTTATTGGCGCGTTTGATTCATTCCTTCTCCAGGAATTAGTACCAGTGGCAATGGGAACTGAATCAAGAGATCTGTCTTTATGGAACTGAATCACATATTTATCTTATTAAGCGTCAGTACTGATTCGAGATTGTTTACTATTATTATATTACCATTCTCGTATTTATTGGTTATTCTTTTTATTAGTAGTAGCAGTGAGTGCTCTAGTCAAATATGCTATTAGAAGTTTATTATTATTACTAAAGTATATTTTGTTCAATGTCGACTCAGAGATAATCACTATTAATCGTTAGTGCTGATAAAAACCAAGTGATATTGACACTAGTTTTATAACCACATAATACGTGTAGATGTTTATGCTAAATAGTCCATTATATCAGTATTTTCATTCCACGTTAAATGGTTCTTCAGCTAAAGTCAGTTTACAAATATTTTTAATAAGCTGTGGTGTTTCTTCAAGTAACTTACCAATATTATGTTATAAATCAAATGGTATTTTGTATTAGGCAGTTATCTGTATTACCAAATGAAATTAAAATAAACAGGAGGTCTGTTGAATATCCCTACCTGCCATTCAGACAGTCTGAGAAAATCTGAAAATCACTTGAAATATTGTTAAATTGTTCAAGAAAGTGACACACGTTTCCACTGTGAGTTACACTTTGAGGGTTAAAGGTTATGGCCCATTCTGTCTTTACCTAAAAATCACTACTCTCTTAATAGTAGGCAAATTGTCATGAAATGCATATTAATACTAAGGTCTGAAACGTATAGCGGATTTAATTATTTTTTTATATTCATTTAAATCAGTAGCATCTGGTGTTTCTCAATGTAAACGTGATAACTACAGCCATAAAATGCTTCTAATGATTGACCGTTTGATCGCTAATAATTTGAAACCTATCAGTATTGTGTGTTCAAATAATGGTTCTCAGTCATTGGTGGCTTTCATCTAAAGAGTATTGAAAAGGTATAAGTGCTCTATTCCTGTTTAAAAGGTAAGGTAATTGTTATCATTCAGCTGAAAAGAAAGAGAAATTATAACCTTTTTCAGTATGCTAAAGCTTTTACCTTTAACATTCAACTGACGCCTCTTTTTTCATTTGATGAAATGGAAAGCATAGGCAATTTTGTAGTTAGGTAACGGTATTATGTACAGTTGATCGGTGTAAGGCGAGTCTTCATCCAAGCAAAGGAAGTTTTCTATGAAATATTAATCTGTTAATAGCTGGAAGGTATAACTTTATCTCAGCATAGTAGACTTTGTCTATGAAGTATTTATCTGTTCACAGTTATTCCAGGAGTGATGCGAAAAATATCATATATTTACGAGGAAGCAGACAAGAACTTAGATGAAATGACTCTTGCTTGTATCGATTTCATTCCAGTCTTGGAATCGAGCCACGCCCATTGTATGTCAGATGCCAAAGGGTTCCAGACTAAGTGCATATGCCTTTTCATGCAACCTCTGTAGGGCGATAGTGCCGTCAGTGCACCAGGCTCGTGTGGCATCACTATTGGCATCACTACAGCATGTTTGCTGCAGCCCTCCTGCCCGTAGCTGAACCCAGATTTTAACCTTTTACTCTACCTATGTTCCCAGTTCCTTTCTCCTGTCTTCCTGTCCAACCACTCCAACTCCCTCGTTTCACGTTGAGCACTGAATGACTTCAAGTCCCGCAGTGCTTGGCTCTATAGCCAAATATTCATATAACGGTTTTCATGCAACACTTCGTATTTAAACTATGTCTACAGAGCACAGGTTTTACTATCATGAAGTTATTTCATGATGATTTAGTTTTCTGGTGAATTGAACGTTACGGAAAGCTGGAACCATTGTTAAAAACTAAAAAATGAAAGAAGAATAAAAAAAATGACCATATCGCATTATTTAGAAACCGTGACAATGTATCATTTTCATGATTAGTTGGATCCATTGCGGTTGTTGACCTAAGCAGTGATTTATGTACCTGGTGGTTAATCGACTGGTTTATGTTGCAGTCAGGGCATTTGGAAAGCAAACTCATTCCAAAAAGACTTCCTGAGAACCAGAGGGCTACCTCTCTCTGAAAGCGTATGATGGAAATTATATATAATATATATATATATATATATATATATATATATATATATATATATATATATATATATATATAGTGTGTGTGTGTGTGTTTGTAACCACTTTTTCAACGTCATCAAGAAGGGAGACCAATTAGTGGACATATTAATACCTTTCGGTGTCTATTTTTAATTCCATCCGTGCCAGTTACCTAAGAATCTATCACAGAGGATCATAATAATTATTCTAAGCGGGATATACAGAATGGCAGACGATCATTAAGAAGACTTTATGTTAATTTATTTGTCAACACCTTTTTCAGTTAGTTCATCATTGAAAAGGTTTAAATTACTGATGGTTTGTTATACTGCTTGTTATTATCTGCTCTCTGTCTCCCTTCAGAGTTGAGTTCATCACCCTTCCACTCTACCGCTTATATCCAACTCCTAACACAAACACCCCCACAACTCCGACCCCCTTTATTTTACGAATCGGCAGATAAATAATAATGATAAATATTATTTCAGCCAAAGGGCATATACACGGAATAGGCAAAGTAGAGACAATAACATGAACACAATCAAGATACATGAGATAACTTGATAAAAAAATTTTAATCGGCAACATCCAAAAGTTACTGAAGAAGTATAAAAAATAGTACTAATAATAAAGGCAAGGACAGTAATAATATTGAGAATAGTAGTAAAAACACCATAAAAGATTATAACAATTAAAAAACAGATTGCATAAATTAATTTCTAGCTAAGGACTTTCGGTGGCTACAGAAGTCAGGTCCAGAAGTCTGAATACGAATAATTGAATAATTGAAAATAGCAAAACTTTTATAATAATAATAGTCGCAGTTCCAGCACCTTCTGTAAATGGAAAAACCAAAGAACACTTCCTGCTTGCTCTTGTCATTATCCCGTCACCTGCTTCGCCGACTACCAGCACTGCAAAAGATCCAGGGATTTGCTAGAGAATGTCTTGCTCAAAAGCAGTCACTTGATGTCGCCGACGCTGACTTACCTCGTTTATTCATTTTATGAGTAATGAAAGGTCGCTGTCACATCAGATCTCCCAACAGCTATTGCAGGAGGCTTCGTCTATCTCCGGAGGATGTTCTGCTTTTAAATGCATTTGATGATGCTACATCATATACGCGGTGCAGTGACAACAAACCATCGGGGGGAGAGAGAGAGAGAGAGAGAGAGAGAGAGAGAGAGAGAGAGATAAGCGGGTAGTAGTTATAGGAATTTTAAAACGGGAAAACTTTGTCCTCAACTATCGGCAGCGTTAGGAACGAGAAAAAGCGAACTGCACAGGGCTATGTTATTTGATGACACTAAGAGAAATCTATGTTAAACAGGTTGAAATTTCTGATTTGAACGCAGCTTGCATTATCAATTGCATTTATTATCTTAACGCCGATGGTAGCAGGAAGGTGAGGTATTTTTCGTTTTTGATCACAAGAGGTACTGAGCTAATCGAACCAGACTTGACAGGAACAGTCTTTAAGGACCTTTACATATTTACGAGTATATGCCCATTTGTAATTGTTTAATTTTTTCCTTTATTTACTTCATTATCGTGTCCAGCTCTACCCATAGGTGATTAACGTGTGCTCAGATAGGTTATTAGTATTTATTTATATTCTTAATTTTTTATTTAGTTTTCTACGACATACACTGAAAACAAAAGTATTTTATTTGTGTCCGGTTTTTAGTTTTATGTAAAAGAAAACTATTGGAATGGATATTTGTCTGTCCGCCCTCAGATCTTAAAAACTACTGATGCTACAGGGCTGCATATGGGTATGTTGATCATCCACCCTCCGATCATCAAAATATATCAGATAGCAGCCCTCTAGCCCCAGTAAATTTTATCTTATTTAAAGTTTAACTTAAACCTGATCCTGCATCTGCAACAACACAGGCCACCACCAGGTCGTGGCTGAACGGTTCATGGGCCGCGGCTGAGGGGTTCATGTACAGTAGCTGATAGTTTCATTGAGCATTATATGCTGTACAGGAAACTCGATTGTGCCGAAGAAATTTCGCTCCATTTTTTATTGATTAATGTTTAAATTTATTGCATTTCAAATCTGCGTAGTGGAGACCAGGAACTCGAGTGGGAACCAGTTTGAACAGTTAACCAAACGATTCACCTCTAAGAATGTGGCATTCTCTGCCTTCCTCTGTGTTTCTTGAGTTATATTACCTATCTCTTTTTTACGTTAAGTCCATTTCTATCCACTTTCGCTTATTTTTACTTTGTGGTTTTTTTCGGGAATGTTCTAAAATCCTATAGTCTACAATACATGAATTCGTAATTACATCTCAGTTCAAATCTTTAAATCATTTTGGAAGTCACTTTTATAGTTACAACGAATAAGAATGTAATTCTATAGTAACTTATTTTTAGTTCATGAATATCTCTTCGACCTTGAATAAACGAACAGCCGAAAACTCTAACTTGGAGAAATTAATAATACAAGTTCAGCAGACGATAATAGCTGACATTAACTCGACTTCGTAGTGACAGCTTCTATTTGCATTAGATTTTTTTTTTTTGGGGGGGGTCATGAGCAATGAAGATTTATTCTTGGCGTGATATCTTATACCTCCTCCGGGAATTTTTTTTATCAAGTATTAGTTTACGTTATCCGTTTTTATTTCTTAATTTTTATCTTTATTGGATTGTTGTCCATTTATTTTTTCCGTTTTTTCTGTATATTCATATTGGGGAAGATCTTTGTTGTCATCCGTTCAGTCAATCCTTATTTGACTTCCAATGAATTTAGAAAAGAATGATCAATTTGGATTGAAACGTATATTTTGTATATCAACATTAAGCATATCGTCCTAAGCTGAGTTGGTACCAGAAAAGAAAAAAGATAAACAAACAAAAACATCCATCTGTGCTACATTCATATTTCTAACTGCTGAATCGTAAATGAACTTAGAGAATTCATCAGCAGCACATTGAGGCGCTGCATTATTCAGTCCCCTCATGAACGCAATTTTGTGCTTCCGGGGCGCATATTCCCGAACTGTAACCAAGTATGGGACCTTCCCTGAAAAACCGGGACGCCATATCTTAAAAACTACCCTTAGAATCTTCTTGAAAACAATCTCATTCTTTTTCTCACACCCAAATTACGTCTAGGATGCTTCTCTGAACTAACCTAACTTAGCCCAACCTAACCTAACCCAAACTACCCTAACCTACATGCTTTTGTAATACCATTATACATCTCGGGAATTTGCTTGCTGGGCATCACAGCCCTTTTTTTCTACACACTCTCTCTCTCTCTCTCTCTCTCTCTCTCTCTCTCTCTCTCTCTCTCTCTCTCTCTCTCTCACAAACACATTTATATATATATATATATATATATATATATATATATATATATATATATGTATATATATATATATATATATATATATATATATATATATATATATATATATATCTATATATACGTGCGTATGTGTGTCTGTGTCTGTGTGCTCACGTGTCCGCATCTGTTTCTACAGCATACATATATGTATGCGTGTAGTGTATATTTCAGTGGTCGCGTATTACATTTACAAACGAGGCTCTGGGTTGTTCTTTTGATCTGCAAAGCAGACATCGGTTGGTATGTTCTCTTCATCCTTGACTCAGTCTCATCGGCTGTGGTGATATTTCTTAAGTTTCATTCAATTGCTTCCTTCTGATGTAGAGGTCGAGTCGTTTAAACACAGAGTACAAATATAAGATATATTCTATCTTACATCGTGGAGAGATATAGAGAAGGTGTTGATAGGTCTTCAAGTGAAGAGTGCTAGTTGAAGTCCGAGATACAATACAATTACAAAGCCACAGGAGAGCAAACCTTAGCTCAGCATACGAACATACACATAGATGAACATATGAGACAAAAGTCACGTAGCACGGTTTGTGGGTAGAGCGTCAACATGGTTTCTTAAGCGAAAGCATTGTTGACGTTTCACACAACAATGGATATGATGACTACAGGTGTCTACAAATCAGGACGCTGATACAACAACGTCAAGCTTTGTCAACACTTCATTAACACTGTTTATCACACTCCTGCAAGTTCCTGTATGACCCCTTGGGTCATTGGTTTGATTAACAACATAGTTTTTATTTTTTATATTTGGAATGTCACATACATTCTTCACATATATGTAAACACTTACATAATTGCTCGGTTGGATACAAAACCAAACACTGAACATTACTCAAGGCATGAAGTTTGACTTGCATTTGACCCATAGGAGTGTGATACAGAAATTAATGTGAATATATAGTTAACTCATAATTACCAGCAAGTGGTTAAGGAATGATATTCAATTGGTTATATGTAAAAAACCAGATATATAGAAAATACTTATAAGTAAAAAAAATTCGTGGTGTACACAAATACAGATTCACGTATAAGGTATAAGACATATGCATATGATGATAATAGTAAATAATAGTGATCACATGATATATAATGACACAGTTTTATACTTCTACTCATGAGGATACATATACAACAGAAAATACTAATGTACTTCTGATAATTGCATGACATAAAGATTTACATGATAAAAATCATATATTAACTGTAATTAGTGGTTCCAAAATGTGATAAGACACAAGGTAAGAGATTGATTATAGGCTACCTGATTTATTTATACATATATATATATATATATATATATATATATATATATATATTGATTCAAATAAATATGATCGATATATATGTGCACTTAATACAAATTATTAACATAAATGACTAATCTAAGAGATTAATCTAGGTGCACTTTAAATAGATTCCTAGTGCGTACACGCACAGATATATATTGATTCATTGTTTAACTTCTATATTCTTCAAATAATCATGCTGATAGATATATAATGATTGTGATAGTCATATGGATTCTGATTCTTTACTGATATATGGAATACATAACCAAGGAGATTCCTACTACATATCTAACTAGCGTCTCAAACAATTTTTCGTACATAACACAGTTCCAGATAACCTCCTAAAGTCAAATGAAATGGCCACTTTCATATGGTTCTAAAAACAACGGAAAATTGCCTGGGCAGGGTCCGACGTCCTGTTGAGCATCCATACTTGTTCTCTGCACCCTATGCCATACAAATACGTTTGCGATGATTAAAATCATTCCCGGCACAAGGTCTGCGCTAGAAAAACGTAAGAGTTGAATACCCTCCTTGGTTGTAAGTGTGGGAAGTATGTTCCTTTGTAGTCAATTCCGACAGCTGCTGGACCACCTCCGCATTAAAAATCGAAATTAATGATGGGATACGGGTGACGGCCCAGGAAAATCCACGAAATAAGCCCGCTCACTTATGATGGTGCTTATTCCGTTAACATTGTAGGTGGGCGTTACTCCACTGCAGCCGTCTGCAGCGACGAACAGTTTTGAAGTTGTTGACGATCCGTCCGGGCATGCAACATGAAACTCTTCGATTGCGAAGTGTAGCCAGGTTCCGTTAATCAGCCTGTAAGCGAACTTATTCTTGTCAAAAGGGTAAAGTAAATTCAGACAACGTTCTAGTATGTGAGGGAGAGAGCCATTAAGGACTAGACTTAACCAGCATGAATTTGCTGATATATTATGGAATCCAAAAGAGTCAACTGTACAAACTTTTTTACCCATGGCATTAGAACAATGAGTGAACCTATCCAGGTCTCTGACGAGCGTAAAAATATCCCTATTAGAGGAAATTAATACGAATCCCGAAAAAAGAATCGATATTACTGGTAGTGAGCTACTAAACATGTAAGTGGGAAACGGAGCTATTTGTAAGATTGCCAGGCAACATAAGAATCGATGGGAATATTAATCATGATTCTGTAATTCTCTACGCTTACTGAAATTAAGCTGTGATAAAATTCGATCCTGTGTGCCCCTAACAAAGCTTCATATCCAAGTTTCTCGCGCGCATTCTCTAAGGTTAATGTTACAACTTTAATAGGCAAGAGATGCAATGAAAGAACTTGCTTTGTAGCTAATTCCTTTATAAACTTTGGATTTTTTCAAGAAAATGTGACATTTTCCCTTGAATATGATCTACTTTTGAATTGTAATATGCTAATGTTACAAGTAAATATTGCATATCCATGATCTGATTTATATTACTAAAATGCTCATTTACCAATGTCATAAGCTGATTTATTGACTAATTGTCTGTGAAGTTCAGAGAAAATTAATTCATTTTGATGTTATATAAATTCTTTTTGCTTATTTTGTTCATTAATTTTAAAACGATTTGCAACGTACCCAAAAATATTAAGCACCGCGAATAAGAACGGGTTACATCTTCCTACTTTATCATGACCTACAGTCCACTTAAGAAGTTCACGAGCTAAGCATTCCACTTCAGCTGGCTTGTTTTGCAAAACACAAGACAACAACACAGCTACAGACAAAGTCTGTGCAAACGGATTATCTGGGTTAAAAATAAATTATGCTTGTGCAATTGATTCAACGATTCAGCAAAATGCGATAAGGCACTTTTAAGATTAATGACATTATCTCCTGGCAAGAAAAACTGCCCACAAGTCAACTTCAAGAATTACGTTACTCTCTGTAATAACTACGTCCCCAGTCCTTTCAATGATAGAGCCGTGTGTAAATTGGATATTTTTTGTTTTAACACTCCACCCACACGAGAAGAATGTCTGAAAAACAGTACCAAACTTGAACAATATAAGTTTCACGTTGGAAACCTGCAAAATAGTAAAATATATGTAATTACTTATGTTAAATTAGATAGTCCTTATTGAAAACTAATGAAAACATTTTCCATACAAATTTTATATATATTATTTATCCTGTAAGATTCATATAGGTATACATTTTCACTTCTAGCCTTTCTTTCTTTATTTTTTTTTTCATTGACTACGAATATAAACCATTGGAACAATCTGTATGTCAGTAGGTTTTGAAATGTTTTGAACTTTTAGCCTATTTATCGTTAATATCCCTAGAATAATGAACGGGCTACTAAACTTAGACGTTAAGTTATAATTCAACCTTTACGCATATATATTTGGATATTTTATGATCGCCTACTGCATATGGTTCTGTTTTGTTTAGCGATTTTACCTTGATTCCTTTTCATTATAATTTGTAACTCTTCTAAATTCTTACGAAGTATATTATATCGGCTTACACTTGTATCCATAATATCCTTTATATTTGATAAATTAGTGGTTGGCTTGAGTATGTGGAAAAGTGTTCTAGCGAGTGTACCATATAAGGCCACTTGCGGTGTCATTTTTATAGATACATGATATGAATGATTAAGAGTCCTTAGAACTGCGAGAACCGCTATAACCCAGTTCGGATCCATACCCCCGAGTGTAACTCGTAGGACATTTAACACTTTCCTATTTACTCGTTCTACCAAATCGATTGATTTTCTTATTGCAAAGGAATTCACACAACGAGTTAAGGAAATTATTATTGATTATCATGTGTGGAATTCCGTGTTTACAGATGTAGCACTCATAGAATTTCCTAGCGCATTCAATTGCGGTTTTTGTTTTAGTGCTATTAATTCTGTATAACGTGTCAAGGCATCTATTGACACTAAGAGATATTTATTTCCTCTGTCAGGCACGTAAAACCCTGTTAACCCTCTTACACCGAATGGACGTATTAAACATCGAGTCAAAATGTCTCCCATATGCCAAATGGACGTATCATACGTCGACTCAAAAAAGTTTTTTTAAAAATTCGCGGAAAAATACTTATAGGCCTACCAGCCAAAAACTTTTGAATCACGCGCCTTGGGGGATGCTGGGAGTTCACGGATCAAGGCGTTGGTTTGTTTACAATCACTACGCAGGCGCGCAAGCGCGAATTTCTTTCTTATCGCACTAAAAAGTATCAGTGACACATCTCAAAAATTATTTCGTCACTTTGACATAATTTTTGCACCATTTTAAATTATCCTTTACATGAAGTATTATATATGAAAATGTGCGCAATTTTATGTAAAATACAACAAAAAAAATACTAATAATTGTAGCTTTTATCAGTTTTGAAACATTTTCATATAAATAACGATAAGTGCAAAAATTTCAACCTTCGGTCAACTTTGACTCTACCGAAGCGGTCGAGAAACGCAATTGTAAGCTAAAACTCTTATATTATAGTAATATTCAATCATTTGCCTTCATTTTGCAACAAATTGGACGTCTCTAGCACAATATTTCGATTTATGGTGAATTTATGAAAAAACTTTTTCCTTACGTTCGCGCAGTAACTCTTCGTGTGTCCCTTTTTTTTTTTTTTTTTTTTTTTTTTTTTTTTTTTTTTTTTTTTTTTTTTTTTTTGACAAATGTGACTAGTTATGTGCTTTTTTTATATCAGTCAGCATTGTAGACCAGTAAAATAGTGATTTGGCATAATAGAGAAACCTGGATGACCATGTAAGGGATTAGAATGCAACCAGTTTAGGACGATTGGTATAAGAGAGATTGGTAATACTTCCTGGTCGTTAGTCACCTGCGGTGTGCTTCGGGTTTTCCCCGTCACGGACCTACATAGAATATTACCTTTGATTACATAATTCTATTGCACATACTTTAAATATACTTTTGCTTTAGGATTTCCGTTCAAAGCATTTATTGTTTTGCTTAACTGCTGACCCATACTTTGTTCTGTTTGTACCAGCGCTCCATCCCAGGTCTTCAATGTTCACGATCTCTTGGGTTAATGAATTTTCTTGTTCAGATACGGTTTTAACAATAGGCACAGATGTTTATATATCTTTTAGTCCAACTAATGGTTCCTTACAGTATGGTGCGGGATTGAGGGATAATGCGTTAGCTATGATATTTGCTTTCCCAGGTAGGTATCGTATCTTGGCTCCAAAGACCTGAATGATCATATGCCACCGAGTTCTTTTTGGGACTGTGATTAAAGCCTTTGAAAAACTCGGTAAGGGGCTTATGGTCAGTAAGGACCTTAACAGGATAGCCATAGATTAAGAGCTTAAAATGTACTTGTGAGTTAACGATACCTAGCCCTTCCTTGTCTATTACTGGATATTTACATTCAGAGGGCTTCAGTTTATGTGAATAAAAAGCTATAGGAAAGAACTGTTTATCATATTGCTGAAGTAGTACCCCTCCTACCCCTTGGTCTGAGGCGTCTGTTACAATAAAAAATTCCTTATTAAAATCAGGGAATTTTAAGATAGGTGAACTGCATAATTCCACTTTAAAGATATCAAACGCCTGTTGATGCTTTTCAGACCATATAAACTCTACGCCCTTCTTCGTAAGATCTGTTAAAGGAGCTGCTATGATTGAATAGTTACATAGAAACTTACGATAGTAATACCCACTACAGCCCAAAAATGCTGTAGCCCCATTACGTTAGTAGGTACCGGAAAGTTACGGATAGCCGACACCTTAACATGGACCACCTTAAGACCTTGACTAGACACGTAAAACCTAAACAGACAAGTTTTTTTTTTTTTTTTTTTTTTTTTTTTTTTTTTAAACTTGCATTTAGATATTTTTACTTTGAGATTGTGTTGTCTTAGTCTCTGTAGCACTAGCTCTAGTTTATGCAAATGTACTTCTAAGGTATTAGAAAAGATTACAAGACCAACCATATAGGCATGTAGGGTATTCCCTAAAAAGTCTCCAAACACTATATTAATCATTCTGGTGAATGTAATTAGGGCGCAACGTAAACCGAAAGGCATACGTAAAAATTCATAATGTCCCCGGGGTGTGCTGAAGGCGGTGTATGAGGTACACTCTCTTAGCTAATGGTATCTGGTGAAAGCCTTTAAGTAAGTCCAAACTGGTGAAAAATTTATTCTGACGTAACAAAGATAAGATATCGTCGGTACATGGCACTGGGAAACGATCGGGAATCGTTTCCTTGTTTAAGCGACGGAAATCTACGTAGATACGCCAAGCCCGATCTTTTTTAGGCATGACGATTAAGGGAAAAATTATACGGGCTATTTGATTTCCTAATGACTCCTACTACTAACATTTTTTCGACATCATCATTTATCTCATTTTGGAATTTCATTGGGAGTCTATACGAAGGTACGTATATAGCTTTATGTTTGTCCTTTAACCGTATTTGGTGTTCAATGACATCCATTTTCCCCAGAGAGCCCTCGCTAGTGTAGAAAACATCATGATATCCAGATAAAAGATCAAAAAATTTCTGCTGAATCTCCTCTTCTTGAATGACTTTATTGATTTTACCTTTGATAGAGGGATTCGTCGACAACAGGTTGAGCGTGTTAATTTCAGCAATGGTAAGAATGCGATATTTATAACTTTCATATCCACGATTTGTAGATTTTTGTGGATTACTAGATTGGTATTCAAATGGTTACAGACTTCAATATTAACTTGTTGCTGTGAGTCAACAGTGTATAGTGCTTGTGTCGCGGAAAATCCGTTATATTTCAGAGTGTCAGGAAGGATTAAAATTTCAGAAACACGCACTAAGATATTCGAGGGTGCATTTGTCTCGAGATTTTGCTTACAAACTGCGATTGCGGTTGTGCGAGAATTCTGTTGGGTTGCTTGAACAATACCTGCATTTATGAGACAAGTGATTGGTTCCTCTATATAAGTTATTGTTTGATTAACGGTCTCTTTTTGTCCAAAATGGATTTTAATGTGTTAGAAGATTTATAGAATTTTCCTTTGATAAACATGCCTTGTTTGGCAGGAGGTAAGAATATGTTTTGTATGCCCATAGATGGGTATCCTACAATTACAATTGTATACATATCAATGTTTTTTAGAACTATAAAGGTATGTGTAAGTGTGCGCTTACCCACCTTGTACTGAATCTGAGTTACGCCTACTACGCTTAATTCATTATTGCCAATTCCCGAAAGCCGTACTCCAGACTTCTCAATAGGGAAGTTCGAAAACAACAAACAGCGAGTCCGTAAGTCCATGATATTACGTGGACTACCGGAATAAAAAAACAAGGTAAATGGCTGATATTTTAAATTTGCGGCATGTAAAGTAGGGTGTAATCCACCATTACCTATAATAGCTTATTGTATGAAAATCTACGGGAACCTGCACTGATTTATTTGATACGGTCGTGTGATTCAAAGGAAAATTCTGGTGTGAATGGAAGTCACCAAACGGCAGGGGCATGGTATGCTGCCCTGTGCTTTGTGTTGGTGATGCAATAAGCCAGTGGTTTAAAACGTTGAACTCTCGCAGCTCTGAATGTGCATAGATGTGGATGTGGTAAAGTATTATAGTTGGTTTGGCTAAGGGAATATTGTGACTGTAACAAAAGTAAAACAAGGTTTACACGACTGGTTAAGAGTACTTTAAGCGATTGAATTTTGGGTGCCTCAGAGATGTAGGGCAAAGTATGGCGTAGTGTATATATATATATATATATATATATATATATATATATATATATATATATGATATATATAGTATATATATATATATATATATATATATATATATATATATATATATATATATATATATATATATATATATATACACACACACACACACTACGCCATACTTTGCCCTACATCTCTTAGGCACCCAAAATTCAATCGCTTAAAGTACTCTTAACCAGTCGTGTAAACCTTGTTTTACTTTTGTTACAGTCACAATATTCCCTTAGCCAAACCAACTATCATACTTTACCACATCCACATCTACGCACATTCAGAGCTGCGTGAGTTCAACGTTTTAAATCACTGGCTTATTGCATCACCAACACAAAGCACAGGGCAGCAAACCATGCCCCAGCCGTTTGTTGACTTCCATTCACACATCCTGGAACTGCAAGATGTCTTGCATTCTATATATACCAGGAATCCCATAGGAGTAGTAAGGCGATTGCTTCTGGCTTGAGGGATGGAGAATCATAGCTGTTCTAAGTTCGCAGATCTATATTATGACCTCCTATTCTGTCTTGGGAAAGGATGCTTTTTAATCTTAAACCATTGGCAATTCCCGGGGAGATTATATATAATATATATATATATATATATATATATATATATATATATATATGTATATATATATATTATGAATAATTATCACATCGAACCGTGATCCATTTATATATCAATTCAAGCTACAAATGTCCTTTAATATCTAAATTCACTTTACCTCCCAAATGATATATTTCATATATGTACTGAAGGGGAATTTTTTAGTTGATAATAATTTCGTCCCCCCATGGGATCGAACCACCGTCCAAGTGGACGGGGACGAAATCAGGACAGTCAGTGACGCTATCCAATCAGCCAACAGACACGCTATAAGTTCATATCGATTCTGACCTTACAAATCACCCTCGATCTAGATGCTTTTGTAATTAGAATCGATATGAAACCCCGTCTACCATGTTAGCCAATTCGAGCGTTTGACAGCACGTAGCCTTTTGTTATGAATAATTATCACATCGAACCGTGATCATTTATATATCAATTCAAGCTACAAATGTCCTTTAATATCTAAATTCACTTTACCTCCCAAATGATATATTTTCATATTTGTACTGAAGGGGGAATTTTTTAGTTGATAATACTTTCGTCCCCATGGGACGAACCACCGTCCAAGTGGACGGGGACGAAATCAGGACAGTCAGTGACGCTATCCAATCAGCCAACAGACACGCTATAAGTTCATATCGATTCTGACCTTACAAATCACCCTCGATCTAGATGCTTTTGTAATTAGAATCGAGGGTGATTTGTAAGGTCAGAATCGATATGAACTTATAGCGTGTCTGTTGGCTGATTGGATAGCGTCACTGACTGTCCTGATTTCGTCCCCGTCCACTTGGACGGTGGTTCGATCCCATGGGGGGACGAAATTATTATCAACTAAAAAATTCCCCTTCAGTACATATATGAAAATATATCATTTGGGAGGTAAAGTGAATTTAGATATTAAAGGACATTTGTAGCTTGAATTGATATATAAATGGATCACGGTTCGATGTGATAATTATTCATAACAAAAGGCTACGTGCTGTCAAACGCTCGAATTGGCTAACATGGTAGACGGGGTTTCATATCGATTCTAATTACAAAAGCATCTAGATCGAGGGGTGATTTTGTAAGGTTCAGAATCGATATGAACTTATAGCGTGTCTGTTTGGCTGATTGGATAGCGTCACTGACTGTCCTGAGTTTTCGTCCCCGTCCTGCTTGGGAACGGTGGGTTTGATCCCCATGGGGGGACGAAATTTATTATCAACTAAAATCAAATTTGTCCCCTTCAGTACATAATCTGAAACAATATAATCATTTGGGAGGTAAAAGTGAATTTAGGATATTAAAGGACAGTTTTAGCTTGAATTGTATGTACTTGTAATGTGTATATATATCTATATATATATATATATATATATATATATATATTGTGTGCGTGTGTGTGTGTTTAACGTGGGATTGTTGCCCCAGGAATTGCAAAATGTTTAAGATTCTAAAGCATCATTTCCCAATACAAAAGAGGAGATCCTAATATAGATCTGCGAACTTAGAAGAGCCATGATTCTCCATCCCTCAAGCCAGGAGCATTTGCCTTACTACTCCGGTGGGATTCCTGGCTATAGGATAAATAATAAAATGTAAATTTTGATGTTCTAGGGTGCGTGAGTGTTTGTCTGTCCGTCTGTCTGGTTGTGTATGTGTACTAAGTTCATGATTTTTTTTTTTTTTTTTAACTTACCGAATCTCGTCTGCATTCCAAATGATGAATATTACTTTTTGCAAGAGTTCTTGGTGTTTGTCACCATTATATGAATAAATTAAACAAACTGTCATGGTTTGAATTTAGTTATCTGTGTTTTCAGGCTTTGCAGGCTATTTAAAGACTGAATCCTCAAAACTTTATGCAATTCACATTGAGAGGAACTGAATGTCATGGGTGACCTGAATTTTTCAGTCTGTCATTTGAAATTCTGGAGTTTCGACGTTTCAACGATATGACAAAGGAGATCATTCCATGATTTCTTCACAGCTAGAAGAAAGTTTCTCTAAGGAACTGCGTGGTGATGAGGCTGGCAGTAGAAAAGGAAACGTTTTCTGAATTAACTCCACGTCTAACTTCTACTTGATGGATAGATTAGTCTGGGAAGATGTCAGTGCGATGGAAGGTCTGAATTATGAAAATTTTTATGAATGAAAATAATTTTTTTTTCTTTCGGAGACGTATTGTTAAATCATTAGCTTCTAAAGCAAATACTATAATGTGATTGTAAGCAACACCTCGGTAAATTGTGAAGCATGTAAAATTGAACTAATGATTTATGAGTATTAGACATCTGTCGATTCACGATCACAGTGGCCATTGTTGAATCATGGCCACCTGGAACACCGTGAGTGATTTCCACGAGAATTGTGCACCTGATTCATGATTCATAGACTTCGAACGCCGAGACTTGGAAATGCGAATGTTCTTATTTATTAAAAGCAGCCCTTTATCACTCCGAGAATGAGGAAGTTAACACAACTTCCCTTCCTTGTTTGAAACTTCATATATACTAATATACATTTTTCAATTCATCCACTGCCTTATCAGAACAATCTAGCGCCTCAGTGGCGTGATCGGTATGGTCTTGACTTGCCACCTCGGTGGCCGCGACTTCGATTCTCGGGCATTCCATGAGGTGTGAGAGATGTGTATTTCTGGTGATAGAAGTTCACTCTCGACGTGGTTCGGAAGTCACGTAAAGCCGTCGGTCCCGTTGCGGAATAACCACTGGTTCCATGCAACGTAAAAACACCATACAAACGAACAATCAGAACAATCTGTGGTGCGTTTGTCGAAATTCCCTTTCTTATTGTGATGAGGCCGATGGGAGGGGCATCCTAATGAAGAAAAGAATGGGGATAAA
>NC_061092.1:43580263-43610263 GCF_015104395.2 Macrobrachium nipponense | reverse complement strand
TCTTTTTATCGGCATTCCGTTAGATCATTACGTGTACTTTACCATCTTTTTTTGGGTGGGGTGCCATTAGTGGTTGATCGGTATCGTGAATAACCAGGTCTTCAGTGATCGTTTACATGAAAATCAACAAGAATCGTAGATAAAAATTCGAGAAGGATAACTTTTAATCATTGTCATTTAAAGTCAGACCTACCCCATTTAAGGGATGATTGAATTATTTTCTCATCTCAGAAGGAAAATGCAAGTTCTTTGCTGTCATTGCGCAATGAACATTACAAATGTAGGAAGAGTCTCGGGTGAGTCTGGCTAATATAGGAAAAAGGTTTTTGGTATACTGTCTAATATAGGAAAGAAAAATTCTCTGGTATAGTGGGTAGTGTCGTAAAATACCGCTCTGATGTGGGGGGTTCGCGTCTCTCCCGGGGCTGTGAAAAATAACTGGTTGTGTATCATTGATCAGTTACTGTTGCAGTGTGGGGTCTACAGTGGGAGGTTGAAACCGACATTCTTCGGAAGCTTGAATTTCAAGTCAATGGGCCCTGTGTGCTTGTTCCATGCGAATAGGTTTCATTTACTGCAGATTCATTTAACACCGTAAAGGTAATTTCTGGAGCAACCGAAGAACCGCCAAATTCACCAATTTTGGAGACCCAACAAGCAGTAAGGAGCGCCTCAGTGGCGTGATCGGTATGGTCTTGCCCTGCCACCTCGGTGGCCGTGAATTCGATGCTCGGTCATTCCATTGAGGTGTGAGAGATGTGTATTTCTGGTGATAGAAGTTCACTCTCGACGTGGTTCGAAAGTCACGTAAAGCCGTTGGTCCCGTTGCTGAATAACCACTGGTTCCATGCAAAGTAAAAACACCATACCATCAACAAGCAGTAAGACAAGCAACCAATATGCCAGCCTCTACTGTGCCACGATGTTCCCAGTGAATTGCTAATAGACTGTTGAGTGATTCTGGAGTTATCTAAAAGAATAACTAGCTGTTTTAGAAATTCCATTTGACAAAGATGTTGTCCTAAATGTATTATTATTTCTCTTCAGTCTGGGTGAAGAGGCGAACTGATCAAGTTGGCGCAAGCTTCCTGTATATAGCAATAGACACAGATACTACAGCAGACTATTTTTCCATTTACAATCACGAGAAAGTAATGATATCAAATAATAAAATAATTTTCTGGTCATACCTTCTAGCGTGGGAAAGAAGTGTCTGGTGGCATTGTTCAATGTAAATAAATAACTCTGATGATACTTGCGCCTCAAGAGTAAAGTAAATTCTTTGCAATATCCCTAGTTTCAGTAGCTACAACTCTTAATATGTCTACTTGTGTGTCATTCAACGGTGTTAAACAGAAGCAGTTGCACCTTATCAAGTGATCATATACGCTATTATTTTGGGTATCAGACCCGCTGGAGGATTCCTGTTTTGTTTTAAGTCTAGTTCTTAAACATTTTTGCCTTTCACCCCTGAAATTTTGTCAACTATAAATAAACAATATGTTGTCTGTTCGTATACTATTATACTTCATTGCTTATATGAGGATATGGATGAATGACATTTTTGTTTCATTGCTGTAAAATTGTTCATGAGTATGCACTGTACTATATTTCAAGGAATTAACAATGTTCTTAGAAAACGGGTAAAACAAACATGCGATGGGACCAGATTTTATCTTAATCCATATTCAAACAGTTTCAACAACATTATAATTTATACTGTTAATGCAATTCACATCACAAATTAAAAACAAATAAAAGGTACCATCTGGCAAGCTTATGGTGCCTCCCCCTTGGGGGGACGTGGCCCCAGTTTAAAAATCACTGCTCTAAGTGTTAACTTTAGAATTAGTTTGCAGTAGTTAGTGTTTGTAACCTTGTTTAACGTAGACTACAGTACCACAGGGTTCGATAAAGGCCCCTGTAATATCCCTTGCATCGTTTGTGAAGTTATACTTAATTTTAGTGGACGTAGTGTTTTCTTTTAAATCAACAACTGTGGTAGTTAGTGTATTTTTCACAATGCACAATTGACTGCTTTCTGTTCGCTGTCACCCTATGTCGTTGGTCCTACAGTCACTGATTTAGTTATCCTGTTGCAAAGACATCCTAATTGAGCCATGTCGGTGATCTAGTCAATCAATCGAAGTTTTAACCCTTGGACCCAACGAGATCGCGGCTGGCACGCGACAATAATAATAATAATAATAATAATTATAATAATAATAATAATATAATGAATAATAATAATAACAATAATAATAATAATAATAATAATAATAATAATATCTTCTGCTTGAAGAAAACATCATAACGTTTCTCGATAAAGGAATTAAAAATTAAGTTTGTGCGCATATTGTCTGTTGGGCCTTCTGAAGTTTGTTATTTTTATTATTATTATTATTATTATTATTATTATTATTATTATTATTATTATTATTATTGTTTTTTTTTTTTTTTTTTTTTTTTTTTTTCTCTATCACAGTCCTCCAATTCGACTGGGTGGTATTTATAGTGTGGGGTTCCGGGTTGCATCCTGCCTCCTTAGGAGTCCATCACTCTTCTTACTATGTGTGCCGTTTCTAGGATCACACACTTCTGCATGAGTCCTGGAGCTACTTCAGCCTCTAGTTTTTCTAGATTCCTTTTCAGGGATCTTGGGATCGTGCCTAGTGCTCCTATGATTATGGGTACGATTTCCACTGCATATCCCATATCCTTCTTATTTCTATTTTCAGATCTTGATACTTATCCAATTTTTCCCTCTCTTTCTCTTCAACTCTGGTGTCCATGGTATTGCGACATCAATGAGTGATACTTTCTTCTTGACCTTGTCAATCAACGTCACGTCTGGTCTGTTTGCACGTATCACCCTATCCGTTCTGATACCATAGTCCCAGAGGATCTTTGCCTGATCGTTTTCTATCACTCCTTCAGGTTGGTGCTCGTAACCACTTATTACTGCAAGGTAGCTGATGTTTCTTGCACAGGCTCCAGTGGAGGGCTTTTGCTACTGAATCATGCCTCTTTTTGTACTGGTTCTGTGCAAGTGCCGGGCATTCACTTGCTATGTGGTTTATGGTTTCACTTTTCGTATTGCACTTCCTACATATGGGAGAGATGTTATTTCCGTCTATCGTACTTTGAACATATCTGGTTCTTAGGGCCTGATCTTGTGCCGCTGTTATCATTCCTTCAGTTTCCTTCTTTAGCTCTCCCCTCTGTAGCCATTGCCAATTGTCATCGCTGGCTAGTTCTTTAGTCTGTCTCATGTATTGTCCGTGCATTGGTTTGTTGTGCCAGTCCTCTGTTCTTTCTGTCTTTCTCCTGTCTCTGTATATTTCTGGGTCTTCGTCTGCTTTTATTAGTCCTTCTTCCCATGCACTCTTTAGCCACTCGTCTTCACTGGTTTTCAGATATTGCCCCAGTGCTCTGTTTTCAATGTTGACGCAGTCCTCTCCCTCCTTCCTTTCGTGTTATGTATAGTCTGTCCGTATTTGCTCTTGGGTGTAGTGCTTTGTGTATTGTCATATGTTTCCTGGTTTTCTGATCTATGCTGCGGAGTTCTGCCTTCGTCCATTCCACTATTCCTGCGCTGTATCTGATTACTGGCACTGCCCATGTGTTTATATGGCTTTTTATCATATTTCCGGCGCTTGAGTTTTGACTTGAGTATCGCCTTGAGTCTCTGCATATATTCTTTCCTGATCGTGTCCTTCATCTCTTGGTGTTTTATATCTCCTCCTTCCATTATTCCCAGGTATTTGTATCCTGTCTCATCTATGTGTTTGATGTTGCTCCCATCTGGTAGCTTTATCCCTTCAGTTCTCGTTACTTTGCCTTTTTGTATGTTGACTAAGGCGCATTTTTCTATTCCAAACTCCATCCTGATGTCCCCAGATACAATCCTTACAGTCTGGATTAGGGTATCTATTTCCTTGATGCTCTTACCATACAGCTTGATGTCGTCCATGAACATCAGATGGTTGATTCTGTTGCCTCTTTTCTTGAGTTGGTACCCGGCATCCATCTTCTGTATTATTATTATTATTATTATTATTATTATTATTATTATTATTATTATTATTATTATTATTACCAATGAGAAGAAAACACCAAAGCGTTTCTTCAGTAAAGATATCAATAGTTACCTGTGGATGTATATTATATAATGTTGTCTTTCAACTTTGTTGTTGTTATTATTATTATTATTATAATTATTATTATTATTATTATTATTATTATTATTATTATTATTATTATTATTAATGTCAATATGAAGAAAGTACCATAGCTTTTCTTCAATAAAGAAGATCTAGTTATAAAGTTTGGGGATGTAATTTATAAGTTGGCGTTTTTCAACGTTGTTATTATTATTATTATTATTATTATTATTATTATTATTATTATTATTATTGTTATTTTTTTTTATTGATTCTCCCGGTCGCCTGGCAAGGAAAGTGACTGTGGGCCTCCCTCTCTTCATCAAACATTGAAGCAGAAGTGACACAAACGCCATCGTCGCTATTTTGACATCTGACGTGCATATGAAACTTCTGTTCTCGTAAAGGATTCATCAGGATGTCAAGACAAGGGCGATGACGCGTGTGTACGAGCAACTGCGTGTGTACGCGAAGACATGTGTGTAAGCGAGCTTAGATGTGTATATGTTCATGATTCTATCCTGGGATTTGGTATACTTTGTGGCTTGCTTTTTGTTATTGACTTGTCAAGAAGCGAGTGTGTTATCATTGAAACCGAAGAATTAAAATTTTAATTCTCTCTCTCTCTCTTCTCTCTTCTCTCTCTCTCTCGCTCTCTTCTCTCTCTCTCTCTCTCTCTCTCTCTCTCTCTCTCTTTCAAAATAGATCATGCTTAACAAATGTTAATTTCATACTTTCTTAATTTTAAACTACAATAATATCATTATTCTCATTAATATAAATGGTGATGAGTGATGTTATTCTTGTTCTATTTATAATGCTACTGTAAGTAATAAGATAACCTGTATCTTAGCTATAGATAATTTATTGTGTTCTGTGCTGTTGTCACTGCTGCTAGTTTTGTTCTTGGTGTTATAGCAAGGAAAGATTTAATATATTGTTGTTTATCAAAGAGAAGGCAAGACGCGAAGGAATATAGTATATACGTAGTAGAGTTTCGGATACCTTCCAGCTTCCATGCAATCAGGATGGAACTAACTCTCTCCCTTCCCCTCCCCTTATTCATCTTCCCCCTCCCTACTGTCACCCCTCTCTGACCCTCACCCCCGCCCCCTGCTCCACCTCCTATCTCCCTAATCCCTGGCTGTATTGCCAGCCAAGATCACACCAAGAGACGTTAACTGCTCTTGCCTTATGTAATGAGTGACATCAAAGGGCAAGATGGTTGCTCTCCTGGTGTTGCCTCTCCCCTACCCCCTCTATCTCTCCCCTCCTCCCACCTTCCAGCCTCCTCCTCACTTTAACATATTAAACTTAAGCCGTAGCACTCCAACTTGCTGAAGACATTGTTGTGGCAGAAGGGCCAGTGCCTGGCACTGCTCAGACTCTAACAGTATCAACGTCACTTCCGCCGCCACTTAGGCTAAAGAGCTGCGTTGGATACTCTGAGCTTCAGGCTCTAAGGGTCAGACCTTGTTTGTTCGCTAATGCAGAATTGTGCCTATTTTTTCATATAGTTTTTTTATTACAATTTTAACGACCTTATTGTCTAAGAAAAATCGAAATGATTGTCTTTCGCCACAGGAGAATACCAGAAAATGAGTTTCACTTCGACGAAATAGTAATCTCTCCTTTTCTCTCGAGTGACATTTGCAAACTGAATTCCACTTCGCTTTCTTATAAATAAATCAAGTCAGTGATGTCACTGATACAAGGATACAGAAGTCTTGTCGGATATTCAGTCTGCTGTATTTATGTGTTCCATAGAGATTTGACATCTTTAATAATCCGTGTGCAGATATCTGTGTGTACATAAAAAATACAATGACCTTCTTATACATTGGATTGACGTGATTCATACACATATATACGTATCTATTGTCGTAGAGCTGGAGGAAGGAGTAAAACAAGGAGCCGACCAAGGACTTCCGTCTATTTCACACCACCTGAAGGTCAAGTGACCCTGAGGAGGTGTGAAAACACGAAAACGCCTGGTCGACTCACTCCTGGTTTTCTTTCTTCCTTCACACCTCCCCAGGGTCACTTGACCTTCAGGTGGTGTGAAATACACGGAAGTCCTTGGTCGGCTCCTTGTTTTACTCCTTCCTCCAGCTCTACGACAATAGATACGTATATATGTGTATGAATCACGTCAATCCAATGTATAAGAAGGTCATTGTATTATTTATGTACACACAGATATCTGCACACGGATTATTAAAGATGTCATCTCTATGGAACATATAAATACAGCAGACTGAATATCCGACAAGACTTCTGTATCCTTGTATCAGTGACATCACTGACTTGATTTATTTATAAGAAAGCGAAGTGGAATTCAGTTTGCAAATGTCACTCGAGAGAAAAGTAGAGATTACTATTTCGTCGAAGTGAAACTTATTTTCTGATATTCTTTTGTGGCGAAAGACAATCACTACGATTTTTCTTAGACAATAAGGTCGTTAAAATTGTAATAAAAAAACTATATGAAAAATTAGGCACAATTCTGCATTAGCGAACAAACAAGGTCTGACCCTTAGAGCCTGAAGCTCAGAGTATCCAACGCAGCTCTTTAGCCTAAGTGGCGGCGGAAGTGACGTTGATACTGTTAGAGTCTGAGCAGTGCCAGGCACTGGCCCTTCTGCCACAACAATGTCTTCAGCAAGTTGGAGTGCTACGGCTTAAGTTTAATATGTTAAAGTGAGGAGGAGGCTGGAAGGTGGAGGAGGGGAGAGATGGGGGGGTGGGTAGGGGAGAGGCAACACCAGGAGAGCAACCATCTTGCCCTTTGATGTCACTCATTACATAAGGCAAGAGCAGTTAACGTCTCTTGGTGTGATCTTGGCTGGCAATACAGCCAGGGATTAGGGAGATGGGAGGTGGAGCAGGGGGCGGGGGGGGGGGGGGGCGGATGTCGGTGAGGGTCAGAGAGGGGTTACAGTAGGGAGGAGGAAGATGAATAGGGGGAAGGGAAGGGAGAGAATGAGTTCCATCCTGATTGCATGGAAGCTGGAAGGTATCCGAAACTCTACTACGTATATACTATATTCCCTCGCGTCTTGCCTTCTCTTAAAAAAACAACAATATTAATATATAGATATATATATATATATATATATATATATATATATGTGTGTGTGTGTGTGTGTGTGTGTGTGTGTGTGTGTGAGGGTATATATATATATATATATATATATATATATATATATATATATATATATATATATATATCTCACAAATGCACCATAAATATACCAGTACATACACACACCCATACACACACATATATATATATATATATATATATATATATATATATTATATATATATATATGTGTGTGTGTGTGTGTGTTTTGAGTGTATGTGCTGCTATATTTATTGAATATGTGTGACTGAATTTCCTTATTATTTTCTTCTATGTTGTTGCTCTTATATATCTTATTCCTCACTTTTGTATTTCTTTTTATTTACCGGATTGTCTTCCCTCTTGGAGCTAATAATAATAATAATAATAATAATAATTCCTCAAAGCTCAATGTTTAGGAAGCGTGCCTAACAAGCAAGTTAAGCCCGGTCTCTGTTACCGGGGCATCCGAAACACTTCAAGCGCATTCCATTTAATCCCGTGGCACAGTATGCAACTTTTAACCAAAGCTGTTTATTAGTCACCTCTGGTAATTAGTCTATCCATCGTTTGTTGGTCGTAAACTGAACTCTAACTTTTACTTTCACTTGTTACGTAAACAAAAACAATATGTGAAGTCTTCGTCTTTAATTGCGAAGCCGAAGGCCTTTGTTGTTTTGACGTCTGTTTCGTTTTTCGCTTAAATCGCGGATTCTTTCTCTGTATCGCGTTAACTGCTGAGGCTGGAGCGTAATAATTAACAGATTGAAAGGTCAAATCATGAGGGAGATACACGTCAGGCCAGAGTTATTTCACATTATTTACAAAGGGGGTGAAAGGTAGGAAAATATGAAATATCATTTGATTTTTACACAGCAATGTATTTGTCTCTCTCTCTCTCTCTCTCTCTCTGCTCTCTCTCGCTCTCCCTCCTCCCTCCCTCTCTCTCTCTTCCAAATATAATATATATAGTATATATAACCAGCACTAACACACACATACATGTAACCGTATATATATATATATAATATATATATATATATATTATATATATGATAAAACAATAAAGTGATGTATGTAAGTTTCTATTACATTTAAAAATTAGATTAATTTTAAATAGACATCTACTTTACAATTATTTAAAGTTGGTGATATTATTTTTGGGGGGCACTATATCTATATCTATATCTATATATCTATATATATATATAATATATATATAATATATATATACAAACACACACATACATGTACATATAATATATATATATATATATATTATATATATATATATATAAATTGAATTGCCTTTAGGCTGAGGTGAGTGAGGAGGAGTAGGTCTGCGTATGTCTATGGATGCGTATGTATTATGACATCATAGTGCACTATATATTCTTTCACATCCATCCTCTCAGATGAAAACAAATATGTCCACAATGATAACCATTACAATGTTGTTGTAAAAGAAACATTCCCCTAGTTAAGGAAACTACGTTATTGTGCAATATTTCTCCGACGCTGGAATAGTACAATAATAATAACTGTGATGATGTCTAATAAAAAGGCGTTCATTTTACATATTTCGCAGAATGAAATACTCTGTCGGCCACAGTAAAGAAGGTAACAAATGGGATGTATGGAAAATACTAACCTGAATTTTAATGTGTCAAATATTAAGCTTATATTATCTTCCCTTAAAAATGGATAATTAGTAAAATTTCAGCCTGAACTGAAAGTGTGTCTGAAATTTTTATAAGGTTATTTTATCTGCATCTGAATATGTAAGATTATTATCTTTAAATACGTGTTAGGTTTATGAGGTTGAAAAGGATAAGAGAAGAAGGGAAAGCAATATACAAAAGCATCGTCTTCACTTGGAGGTCGAGGCTGTAATTATTCCTGGGATATCTTTAGATTCCTGGCAGAGGCGACGTGAAGGACGTTGGAGGCTGAGCAGTGCCAGGAACTGGGCCGTCTGGCACAACAATGTCTTCAGCAAGTTGGAGTGTTACGGCTCAAGTTTAATATGTTAAAGTGGAGAGGAGGAGGAGGAGGAGGAGGAGGAGGAGGAGGAGGAGGAGGAGGATAGCTGGATAGGAGGTATGGGAAGAGGAAGGTAGGAGGAAAGGCGAGGGGAGGGAGGGGAGGAGTAGGACGACTAGAGGGCCTGCAGCATCAGGAGAGCAACCATCTTGCCCTTTGATGTCACTCATTACAGGAAGGCAAGAGCAGTTAATGTCTCTTGCTATGATCTTGGCTGGTAATACACCAGGAGAGGGGCAATGGGGGTCGGGGACGGAGTAGTAGGGCGCATGGAACTGTTTTGGGAAGATGGAGGGGGGGAAGGGTTAGTCTCCCCATGCTAGCTGCTGCTGCCTGGAAGCTACAAGTGATCCAGAAACAACAATAAATTTCGGTTAGTGTCTTGGCTTCTCTTTCAACAACAACAGCAACATGAAGCCTATCCTGTCTGTATTTACTACAATAACAACAACAGCAACAACAAACCAACGTCGAGAGAGGAGGGCGTTTCGAGAAGGAAAGTGACAGAGACAGAGAGAGAGAGAGAGAGAGAGAGAGAGAGAGAGAGTGTGGGGAGATTGCATGGAGAGGCGGATTTGGGGGTGTTGGGGGGGATGGGGGCGGTATTTCACGAGAGAGGCAGGCGACCGGTTTAGCATCACCATAGTTGCCTGGATGCTGCTAACGGTACCAAAACAGTGCAGTAAATTTCAGTTAGGAGCAGGTTGGTTCCTCCTCTTGAAGAACACCAACAACAGTAACCTGGAGGGCGTCTGCCTTGTCTGTTTGGTTGTTTTTCGCGCGTCTTTGTGGCAAAAAAAAAAAAAAAAAAAAAAGTGAAATCCTCCCGTCTCTTTGAATTTTGTTTTTCTTTACAATTATCTCTTGCTTTGCGTTAGCTCGTTACTCTTTTTAGGTGAACGTTTTTAATTCGTTTTAGTCATGTACTATACTTAGTATTGAATTCGCAATTCTTCACGGTGGGACTAATTCACGTTTTGATCTTGTATTCTGTCTTTGGTTCGTCTCCACGATCATTTTTTTTATATTGCTTTTTTCCAGTTTGGCTTGTCTTCGCGCGTATTTTGCATTTACAGAACTCAAAAGAAAGGATGAGTAAAACATTAAACTTTGACTGATTTTCTTCTCGAGAAATGGAGTAAAATTGTTCTTCCTTTTCCTTGTCTTATATATATATATATATATATATATATATATATATATATATTATATATATGTGTGTGTGTGTGTGTGTGTGTGTGTTTGTGTGTGTGTGTGTGTGTGTGTGTGTATATATATGTATATGTGTGTATATATATACATTTCTTTTTATTTTACAATTTTTAAGTTCCGGTATTTGTTTGTCATTCATTTTGATTTCTTTGGACAAACATTTCTTATTTTCTCTTGAGTAAATTGCTTTTCTCTACCTGATAAAGCATCTGTGTGGTAGCTGACATTGTTACCTGCTTCAGAGTAATTAATGGTAGATACAAATGCCTTTACTTGTATTAGCAATTAGGAACAACGTCTAGAAAACATCAAGAAATGTAGATGACGTCGTAAGTGATGTAAATATTTCCTAGTGTTAAAAATGTCACTTTTGTAAATTCTAAAATCTGCTTCATTATTTTTTGCTAAAAAGAAAAACGGATGACCTTTTCCAAGACTGCAAGTAAGTCAGAAGGCGGTAGCCTTGAATATGTTATCTGTTGATCTTAACAAAGACAGGGAATTGTATTTTTGTTCATTTTATTTGTCATTAGAAGGTTTATCTATTACGTCGGAAGTTATGTTACTACTTTAAAGTTAACACAATTGTGTGTGTATATATATATATATATTATATATATATATATATATATATATATATATATATATATATATATATATATATATATAGTTCATATATATAATATATATATATATATGAATTTTTATCACATCACGGTGATTCATATGCATACATTAAGCTACAAATGCCCTTTAGTATCCATTTCGCTCTACCTCGGAATTAATATATTTTCATATATGTTAACCGAAGGGGAATTTTTACGTTGATAGTAATTTCGTCCTCTCATGGATTCGAACCAGCGGATGGCGCTAGTGAAAAGAAAATCAGTCAGAAAACTCCCAATCATTAACCGACTCTTACTACATATGACTTATCAGTAGCTCATCAGACACTTTTAAACACACCTTTATCTCGTACACAATCTCACTCTACCTGGATATTAGGCCCCTTCCTTTTAGTACCTCTTCCAGAAGATCAAATCCTCTCTTCTTTCCTCGTAGCATCAGCGACTAATGCACACTTTTCAAGAACCTGTTGTCCCGATTCTCTCCACATATCAAAACAGTCTGATCCCAAATTCCATCCGCCCTTAGCATGTTACTATAGTAGATTCATATCAGCCGTGCATTTGATGTATGTCTAGGCCAGTCCCTTACGACGCTCTTGATTGGCTGTTGATAAGCCAATGACATGGGAGTTCACATAGGCAGGATGTATGTTCCATCTCTTCTGAGGTATATGTCTTTCAGGAGAGGTGGAACATAGATCCTACCCATGTGAAGTCTCGAGAGAGACAGAGTTTCCAGCCCTGTGATTGGTTTTATCAACAACCAATCAGGAGCGTCGTAAGGGACTGGCCTAGACATCAAATGCACGGTTGATGTGAATCTACTATACAACTTCCAGACATCATCTCCACAAATCTCACCATTTCACTTCTACTCACTCTACGTATACTGAGCTTGCAATTCATATCAACAGCTTTAACTATTGCGCTTACTTGGCGAGTAAGCCTACAAACTACTTTATTGTTGTTGCTGGTGGAGGGGGGGGGGGGGGGATAGGAAAGCCTAAAAAAGGTCTGAAAAGGTGTTTCACGTTGAGTTAAAGATACAGGAATCTTAGTATAAGATATTTATGATTTATTTATTAGAATGAAAATGTAAAATATAAACAATGTGCATGTTAAATATACAGAAAAATATTTATGATAAAATATAGCACATTTCTTATCGTTGGTGAAACAATGGGCCACGTTTCCGTAGATTTTAGCACGTTTTAATTTATTTGATGTACTGAAATTAGAAGCTATGTTTCTATCCAGTTACTTTGTTTCCGCTTACTATAACTGAGAAAATATGAATGTGTTTAATTTGTGTCCTTTTTATTTGATCCTTGCTATTAGTATGAGTGGTACTAATTATGAGTATTAACTATGAAGACCGCTTCACATTAAGTTAGGAATAATATGTTTGCAGCTTATGCGTCCGGGGAAAATCTTACACACGTCCCAAGTAAGCTGGAGGTCGAATCACGTATTGTTTTTTACATTCAGCATCCGAACATCTCTGTGTCAGTTTATCAGGTAAAATCAGGTTCAACCTTGGTGGTATTAAGCTGTGCTACTTACTAGGCACTTCAGCTTGGAATTCAAATATTCGAGATTGTCTGAAACCCCTTGGGTAGAGAAAATGTCCTCAATGGAGGATGATCCATATACCTGGCATCAGTCCACTTAATAATGAATGGTACATGGACGGTTGTAAACAGAACAGCCTGAATGTTGTTGCCTTATCAAGAGCCACTGGCTCGGCATGTAAAATTAATGTGCGTCCCGAAGTAGGGAAGTTCTTAGTGGAGGGTTGTTGGTGGTGAGCCTCCTCACCTGAGTCCAGCGGCAACCGCACTTTCGCCTGTGTGTGACGCCTGGAATCGGAATAATTCCATGCATCCCAGAGGGCACTCTTTCTGTTCCGTGTGGTGAAAATTCCCAAATGGGAGAGGGCATACAGGTAGGAGCCTCATACATTGTAATGTTGTTGCAAATAATGATAATTATATATATTATATATAATATATATATATATATATATAATATATATATATATATATAGTATATATATATATATAGTATATATATATATATATAATATATATATATATATATATATATATATATCTATCTATATATATATATATATATATATATATATATATTATATATATATATATATATATATATAAAATGAACATCTCAAAGGGAGCATGTCATTGACAAAGTTTTCATTCAACCAACGCTTAAGAAGATTAAAGGAAGATTATCAGCAGGAGTGACCTAAAATGGCTTACCTGTGGATGGACCTCTTGGTATAAATACCACTTTTTCTGTAACTTTTCTCATTCATCTACCTGAGGATGGGGACAGCAGTCTCTGAAATATAGTAGTTTTCTCTCCATACTTTGGTGTTTTTATGGGCTCCTTTTATTAGATGGAATTCTGTTGTAACAACATTTTTCAAGTCATATATATATATATATATATATATATATATATATATATATATATATATATATATATATCTATCAGATTATATACATTGATACGTACGTAAGTATGCATACACACATATATATGTGTGTGTGTGTATAATATATATATATATATATATATATATATATATATATTTATATATATATTATATATAATGTATGTATGTATGTATATGTGCGTGTGTGTGTGTGTGTATTTCTGTCATGGTTGGTTCCAAGCGTTGTCGGCCTTCGGGGAGCCAGCAAGTCCCCTGGAATGGAATAGCTAGCCCCATCCCCTTCTCAGTGTAGCGTTGAACCACTGCAGTCAACTAATAACCAGTTTACTAAAGAGCAGTCGAACAGGCGAAGGGTTGCTATGCTCCTCTGTAGATTACTCATATGATTGAAATTGAATAAATGACCTCGACCGTTAATATTTAATAGTTAGTCGTCGCCATACATCTTGTATTAATTCTGAGACAGGTATGTTATGTTAAGTAGAGTTTTCCAGGTCATTTTCAACATGAACAGGATGTTTAAGCTATGACAGGTTTTTCTCCTAAGGAGGTTTGTTGGAGTAAAGTAGGGTGCATATTGAATGTCATCATTCCTTTGTCTTGTAAGGGACTTTTTACGTAATTTGTGGCATGTTATGCTCTCGAGTCATGCATCTGTATGAGCTGGAGTATGCGAGAATGCCGTGTCAAAGTAATTGGAGGAAATTGTTATACTGTTTTCAGCCTGGCTTTTATTTCTTATTTTCTCCTGTGCGTACATTAGCTTTGATATGCCACGGAAATTTGCCGGAATAACTTTTCCTGAGCTGAGATATAAATTGTCGATTTTTGTTCTGAGTTGCTGTATACAGTATTCTGAAATGTAAGCAGTTTTTAAGTCCAAATAGAGTTTTCTTCAAGAATCTTTTGACTGTCTCGTAGCTTTTGTGTGAATAATGATTTCCCGGCTATACCACTCACTGTAATTAAAGTAGGCTTGGTCTCGTGGAAGCTGGTCCACTTTTACCGAAATTTTTTTTTTTTTTTTTTTAACTGACGGGCAGCCAATATCACTGAAGTTAATCGTAATTGGTGGATGTTTATCCATCGGTCAGTTAGAAGTTGATGATATTTACCGTTATCTGTTTTATTTATTGTGCAAAAAATGCATACCCTTATGGTGAACAGAATGTCGTTATATTTTAGCGTCGAAAAGACCTGTATATGGTTTTACACTTTATTTCTGTACTGCTGTTTCAAAGGCTTCGGTTTTATTATTATTATTATTATTATTATTATTATTATTTATTATTATTATTATTATATTATTGTATTTATGTATGTATGTATGTATGGATGTATGTATGTAGTATGTATGTGTGTGTATGTATATATATATATATATATATATATATATATATATATATATTTATAAATATATATATATATATATATAAAAGTTATATACATACATATGTGTATATATACGTATTATACGTATATATACACATATGCATATATATGTAACAGTCAATATCTAAATCCAGACAATTTGTAAAGTGATTTTTTCAGGCAGTTTGTGAATTGCCTGATTCACCCAGTCAGTTTATAAAACAGCTAAAAATTGCAGACAATTTACAAAGTAACTAAAATTTTGATAGATTTTCTTGGCATATTGACTGAAATGATCCTGCTACGGGTCATAAATCCCCAACCCTTCCCGGCCGAGGAACGAACCCAGGTCCTTTTGTGTGTGTGCGTGTGTGTGTTCGTGTGTGTGTGGGTGTGAGTGTGGGTGTTTAACTAGCTGTTACCCTCTAAGTGTGAGCTCAGAGCTCATTATTTCCTTAAGATATTGACTCATATGAAGTAATGAACTGACAGAGAAACAAACCGTGTTCTTGAGTAAAATTTTATTTTCTAAAACCTATGCAACGATATATCAGAATTAAAAATAAAGTATAAACTGTGACATTTTAAATATTGTATCAGTTTTTATTCATACGATTCAAGCTAGAGTGGCACCAACTATTGCATTTGTAACCTTCTTTGTAACATTTACAGCGATTTGTTTGACACTGTTTCTTGCCTACAGTACAGTTGCACTTAGCATAACCTTGACCACCAAACCTAGATGATTGCTGTACTGCCTGACGTAGTCCTACCTCCTTGTCTGCACTCACTTCACCAATACTATACAGTTGCTGGCTGCAAATATCAAATTGGCTCCTACTTTAGCGCCCCTTCAGTATTCTATCTGTCATGCCTATTAGATACATGTCATTTTCGTTATGATCTAAGAAAACACCGATAACATTTCGTGGATCACTTTTTCCTTGATCAACTAACGGGATGGGAATTGTCATGTTACCTCCTGGATTACCTGGGACATGTTCTACACGACTGCGTTTGACCATGCACTCAGCCGTAGCTAACTGACCAGCTGCTGCTCTGGGCCGTTGAAGTGCTTTGTCTTCTTGGAGCTTATGAAGTCTTCCTTGAGGATTCTGGCCACAGGGTGGACTGTCTGGATAGGCAGAGCCCTCTGATTAATAACAAAAGAAAACAGTTAATAAATGGTGATAGACTTGCTGTGTGGTTTGGAACTTAACCAAATTAGTTATCAGTTACCTTTTATAATTTTGTGTGTGTGTGTGTGTGTGTGTGTGTGTGTGTGTGTGAGTGAGTGAGTATCACTACCTGGCTGAGCGAAGTCCTCTGTCGAGTCATTTGGAGGAGTAGAGCATTCAGGTGAATCGTCTGGATGATTCATGCACTCAGGTGGATTGTCTGGAGGTTTCGTGCTCTGGGGTGAATTGTCTGGAGGGTTCGTGCACTCGGGTGATTCGTCTGAAGGGTTCGTGCACTCGGGTGATTCGTCTGGACAAGTAGAGTCAGAGGGGAAACTGTAAGCTCTAAGTAAATCCTCTTCAGTGATCATTGTCTTCAAAACTTCTTCTGGAAGTTCAGTTGAGCGTAGACCTACTCTGGCCTCAACACCAAAGAGTGCTTTGTATAGGATTGTTTAATTCCAGAATGGTAACTGGTGTTCTTTTGGAACTGCACAAACTTGAGTCCCATGGGCCAGTCACTTGTGTCATTATCCCCTAACCATGAAAAAAACACGTCTTTTATATCACAGTTAAGGCATTCAACTGATCCCTGGCTCTGTGGATGCCTTGGTTTACCATGAACGATCAATAGGTCTGGCCGAAGAAGTTTGAGTTCCGAGATAACCAAGCTGTAAATTCACTACCTTTATCACTTTGCAGAATTTGAAGGGCTCCGAACATTAAAAATATGTCCATTAGCTGGAATGCAACCTCAGCTGCTCTCTTTGAAGTTAAGGGACGCAATATGCAATACTTTGTTAGATGATCTTGGTACACCATTATCCACTTATATTTTCCTTTGGCGCAAGACTGCATGTCGACAAGGTCCACCTGAGCTCGTGAACCGTAGTCCTTAGATAAAATCGGTTTGACAGTAACGCCCTTGGTCGCACATCTCTTTCGTTTCTTTTGACACTGAACACACACAGATTTGAACAGTTCTACAGTATCTCTCGTTACGTTCGCATATCTTGACAATTCTTTGACCATTTTTTCTCTGCCGCCATGGCCCATAGCAATGTGAGCACGTTTTATTGTTTCAAACATATCCTCAACGTGCACAAAATAAACGGGTTCTTGAGTTTCATCCTTCCGTTTTTTTATCAACTTTTCAACACCACCACACTGAAGAACTTCATAACGTCCAAGGGTGTAATACTGACGATTTGATCTATCTTTTGCAGATGCTGCTACTCTGAGTTCCTCTATCAGATTGTAGTACTCAAGTTTAGTCAGTATTAATGACTTTGAGTCTGAGTTTTTCTTTAACATCACTTTGCCGTAAAAATGTGTTTCTTGGGAACACGCCATATCTTCTATATACGAAGTGAACCTCACAGAAGGACAGTGCCAAGGACAAGACCATTACTCAACTGCTCCAGCTAGCTAGCACACACACGCACACTGGTGCGGGTTCGTTCATGATCAGACTTTTTGAATCACACGCACACACACACACAAAAGGTCCTGGGTTCGTTCCTCGGCCGGGCGGGGTTGGGGATTTGTGACCCGTAGCAGGATCATTTCAGTCAATATGCCAAGAAAAACTATCAAAATTTTAGTCACTTTGTAAATTATCTGCGATTTTTAGCTGATTTATAAACTGACTGGGTGAACCAGGCAATTCACAAACTGCCTGAAAAAATCAGTCACTTTACAAATTGTCTGGATTTAGATATTGACTGTAACATATATATACAATTATGTATGCAGAAAAAGAGAGATTATAATTTTATAAATTTTTTTTATGTATGAGTTATGACATGAATAGAGTACGCCAGTCCTTCCACAATTTAGAAATCACCGATAGTCTGGGAGCACAGAGGAAGGCAGTGTTTCCTGAGCAAAGTGAAGTAAAGACAGAATGATTTTCTGTTTAAAGATTGTTCGTAATAAATGAATAGATAAATAAATCGGGTTCATTTTATTATAATAGATAAATAGGTTTAATTATTTTGTAATAAATAAATAGGGTTCATTCATCTCGGTCAGTTCATTCAGTTGTATTTTTTTTCTTTGAGGATCGTGAGCTGTTAGGAAGACTTGGCAGCAGTTTATTAAAGTAAGATTCACTATTTGCGTTCTCTCCTTAAAGAAATATACTCATTATTCATTAATATAGAAGTGAAAAATATCCACACTATTACATACGTACTAATTGTTTATTAAAGCCATTGAATGAAAAGCGGTGCCTAAGATATGAACGTTGCATTTTGACGGTTTATAGAGCCGTGTATGTTGAAATTACACTTGGTTAGTTATTTGTGCGTGTAACTACATCATTTACATATCTGCAGTATTATTGTTCGTTCAATAAGTCATCTGCTTCTGTGGTCAGTCATGCGGTGCATGTTCAGTTCTATAGCTGGACAGACTCAGTTTTCAGTGTGTGCACGACTTTCTAAGTCGTTATTGACCGTTTTACACTTATATTTGTAGATGTTGCTCATTATGGAATTAATGGTAATTATGCTTCCACTTTCATGCGATCATAATGTTTACTGATTCCATTGTTAAAACAATTAATAGCCATCTTAAATGTTAGTTCATATGAAAAAGAATGATGCAATCAAACTTTTGATCATAATTCATGCCAACAGACTGACGACTTGAGCTTCCATAACTTATCCCCAAAACTTCACCATTGACTAGGTATGCCACCAATGACAACGTATACCACCACTGACTAGGCATGGCACCAATGACTTTGTCCTTGGTGCCATGCCTAATCATTGGTGGCATCCCTAGTCATGGCACTAATGACTTTGAATGCTACCATTGACTAGGTATGCCACCAATGACCACGTATACCACCTTTGACTACATATGGCACTAATGACTACGTATGCTGCCATTGACTACGTATTGCACCAATGACTACGTATGAAACAATTGACTAGGTATGCCACCATTGACTACATATTGCACCAATGACTACGTAAGACACAATTGACTAGGTATGCCACCAATGAATAGGCATGACACCAATGACTTCGTATGCTACCATTGATTAGGTATGCCACCATTGACTAGGTATACCACCAGTGACTAGGCATGGCACCAATGACTTCGTATGCTACCATTGACTATGTATTGCACCAATGACCACTTATGCCATAATTGACATTGTATGCCACCAATGACTATGTATACCACCATTGACTATGTATTGCCCCAATGACTACGTATGCCACAATTCAGTAGGTATGCCGCCAATGACTAGGTATGCCGACAATGACTAAGCAAGCCACCAGTGACTTCGTATGACGCCATTCACTACGTATTGTACCAATGACTAAGTATGCCACCATTGACTATGTGTGTCGCAATTGACTAGGTATGCCACCAATGAGTAGATGTGCTACCAGTGACTAGGTATGCTATCAGTGACTAAGTATGACACCATTGACTAGGTATGTTTATCAGTAATCTTGCAACTAAGTTGGGGAGTATAGTTTTAACTCCAGTGTTTCGGTCACGCTGACGTTTTCATCACATCTACACGGTTGAAATGTTTCCAGTCAAACAGGTCGCATAAGTAGTACATCAGGTATAAGTGTGCATGAAGGAAGATCGTCCGTTTGTCTGTCAGTTTCTCAGGTCGTCTTTGTGTCTGTCGTACTTTTAAAGGGAAGGGCGTGAGAGGCGAAGCTATGATGGTGAAAAATGGAATGGAGATAATGTAATAAAAGGGAAATGGGAACGGGGATGAGAGGTGGTCTTCTGCGACATTCTGTATATACATGTGAAATGTTCCTAATCATATATATATATATATATATATAAAAATATATATATATATATATTATATATATACATATATATATATATATATATATATATTATATATATATATATATATTATATATATATATATATATATATATATATATATATATATATATATATATATAGGCATGAGGATATGGAAGGACATTGCACATTACATTGGTTTCTTTTTGGCTAGCGACGTTTCAAGACAAAGTCCCATCTTCGGGCTAAAAGCAAGAAATAAATGTTACATTAATGCAAAACATTAAAAAGAATTACGTAATAATTAACAATTAAACCATTTCTAAGTAAAAGTACTAATTAGAAAATCTCAAAGAATGAATATTACATTAATACAAAACACGTTTAAGAAAGGGAATTGTGAAATTATGAACAATGAAACCCTTCTAAGTAAAATGACTAATTAAAACATCTCAAAAAATGAGAACACCTTGCTCAAGCGGAGTCCCGCCGTCCCACGTCAGGACGGTGGAAGAAAGTTAAGAGGCAAAGAACCAAGTGACGTGGCTTTATGCTATATGCAAAGGTGCCAAGGTGGGATGGTTGTTTAGCGAAGGTAACAGCTTCTTAATTTCCAAACTTTCAAGAACGAGGAGGTGGTGTTCATAAGGTCATGTCATAATGATCTTAAAGTTATTAAAATATATGTCTGCCTTACGGATTCTGGCGTGATTCCTGAATTATCCAGCCTGAACAATCAAATATCATAAAGCATATAGCATGAAGCCACGTCACTTTGTTCTTTGCCTCTTCTTGACTTTTTCCACCGTCCTGACACAGATCGACGGGACTCTGGTTGAGCAAGGTGTTTTCATTTTTTAATGGGTTTTTATTTGTAATGTTACTTAGAAGTGTTTAAATTGTTTATAATATTACATTTACCTTAAACGTGTTATGTACTAATGTGATATTAATTCTCCGGGATTATTTAATTCGTCATTTTACTTAGAAATTCTTTAATTGTTAATTTTTACGTTCATTTTCTTTTGTAAACGTTTTGTATTAATGTAATGTTAATACAATATATATTGTATATATATATATATATATATATATATATATATATATATATATATAATATATATATATAGTATATAACACATACATGGAATATTAATGTCAATATCAACGCAACGCAAAGTAAAGAAAGTAAGAGGGGATTTATCCTGTCTGTACTTCTTCAGTGTAACTGAAGATTGTTGTGTGTTTAAAAGTAAAAAAAAATGAGAAAAGCAAATAAGACGTAGTCAAATAATTAATCTTGGAACATTAACAGATTAATTGCCACTGAAAAAGCATATATACCTTATTTGCAGTAGCGTTTGCACGACATATTTCAAGGGATGAGATTTGTTTAATAGTTAGTTAAACATTGTGTACTTTTAACGCGGGAGCGATGTTTGTGTTTACTAGGGAAATGGATTGCTTAAAAGATTATTGAATTATTCATTTTCTAAAGAGGATATATTGCGTGTGACTTCTTGTTTGTTCATTTATTTATTTATTTACTTCGTTTTTTGTTTCTTGTAGTCACATATGGGATTTTATGCATTTTGATTATTCATTTCATGACAGGTTTATTCATGTCCAAAAATATAATTATTTGCAGACCAAGGTTTTATTGACTTTTGTTTGTTACCTCTAATAACTCAAATTTGTTTATTTTATTTTATATATTGACATTTGATCTTGCATTTTATTGTATGATTTGTCAAAAAGGAAATTAGTATACAATACTTTCTATTTACATTATTGCCCTCATTATTATTCTTGTCTTTTGATTATTTCTCTATATTTGTTTATTGTTTCGGCGTAAAACTTTCAGCTTCTAAGCAAAACAGAAGTGATTAGGTTAAATGTATATCTGTGATAGCTTTCGAGCACCGTGTACATTTTATTTGTATATTTTACATGAAAAATGGTATATATTTCAACTGTGTATACAGACTAGCTAAGATTATTATTATTATTATTATTATTATTATTATTATTATTATTATTATTATTATATTATTTGTATGCATGCATATAGAAAAAGTCTGGAAAAGCTTCCACTGATGACAATGCATAGTCCAGAGGTCCAGATCATGTTTTTTTTACCTCCTTCAAGACCCTTCCACGCCGACATGTTGCCTTAAAGAAAGATGTTAAACCAAGAAACAGATGATAATTTGCATACATAAACAGCGACTGTGAGCCAGAAAAACTAAGGCTTTGGAAAGTAGCATCACAGCTTCTTAAACTCTTTGAGCATCAACATCAGCAATACTAAGGAGAAACTGTAATGAATTAAGTTGGAGATTACGTTAACGCGTATGAATTAAGTTGGAGATTACGTTAACGCGTATGTATTTGTATATTATATATATATATATATATATATATATATATATATATATATATATAAAAATATATATATTTTATATATATATATATGTGTATATATATATATATATATATATATATACATAATGTTATGGTGGCCTCCTGCTCACTATAAATAAACAGAACTAATATGCTTTGCACACTTTCTACAAAGCATTATCTTTAGAGCTTTAGACTAGCCACAGGGTACCCCCTTTTACAAAAATCTCGCGTGAAACCAAAATTAAGATATATACCAAACCCAGGTTATATGAATACCAAAACATTTCTTACATTAAAAAGAACGAGAGAATTTACTCTTCCCTTACACCAACTCTTCTAATAGGCAGATTTTCAAAAATATCCAAATATGACTTCAGAAGGGCTATTAGACCCTAGGAGTCAGGATCCCCAGCAAAACACTGTACACTCGAAGAGGAATAAAAAAAAGACTCAACTTTGTAAAAAGAACAACATATATAATGAATTGATGATAGCCGTAAATGATGGTTGGGGCTAGAAACCGCATTCAGCTACAATAACACAACACAAGCATTCCCCTGTCTCCTACTCTTAACATGTATACCGACGGGAGGCGGGAAAGTCACAGAGGGAGGAAGAAAAAACAACAAACTCAAGTTGGCAAAAAACAACACAAGCATACGACAGTAGAAGGCAAAGATAAGAGGAATAACCCTTAATTCTATTTACAACTAAATTCCTAATACTAATTTACAGTAATAATACAAATCTTTAGCTAACACGCTTATACACAGATCCAATACTGTAGACTATTCATGGTGATTCTGCCGATTACCATCGGCAACTCAAAGCCTCTAATACAACTGAGCGTTACACGTCGATAAAACACTGTTCTTTATATGCGTTTACCGTGAAAAGTCTCCCTACGTCCATCATAGATCACACTTTAAGTTGATTCCGCTGAATACCATCATCCACAAGAAATGATGACAGTATTATCACAATATACAGGACTCGAAAGGGCAGACACAGACGACGAATCATTGAATATTGTTAACTTTTCATCATAATATACATACTATTCAATGATTCGTCATCTGTGTCTGCCTTTTCAAGTCCTGTATATTGTGATAGTACTGTCATCATTTATTGTGGATGATGGTATTCAGCGGAATCAACTTGAAGTGTGATCTATGATGGACGTAGGGAGACTTATCACGGTAAACGCATGTAGAGAACAGTGTTTTATCGACGTGTAACGGCTATCATTAATTCATTATATATATATATATATATATATATATATATATATATATATATATATATATATATGTATGTATGTATATTATGATGAAAATTTAACATAAGTCTTTTAAGCCCAGTAACGTAGCTCTTATACTTAAACTTTTTTTACTTTTTGCCGGTAAATGTAGGTTTGGGCTATCCCCCCCCCCCCCCCTCCCCCCCGCCCGTCAAGTGTTTCGCTTGCTACTGGTAGCACACCCATGGGGGATAATTTTCTCTTATATTTTCATGTTCTTGAGTCGTTGGGTGATTCAGCGAAGGTTTGGTATAAGGAATTTTCGTCTCTACAAGAGTTCCTCCCCGGTCTGTTTGAGCGAGAGGTCTGCTGCACGTTTGAGCCTTGCCATTGCCTGCCCTCCTTTGGACTGCCTTGCAGTAGGTGTATTATAGGGCTATCTGTGGTGTTCTGCAGCAGGACAATATTGCTTCCTGTGGATGTTCTGCAGCAGGACAAATATTGCTTCCTGTGGCTGTTCTGCAGCAGGACAATATACATATACATACATATATATATATATATATATATACATATAAAACAACTGATAAACTCTCCTCTCTCTCTCTCTGTCTCTCTTCATCCTCTCTCTCTCTCTCTCTCTCTCTCCTCATTCCTATTAAGATAATTGCATTAGTTACATTGCCCAACCTTATTGACATTTTGTATTTCACCACTTCCTCCCCTTCTATGAGTACTAAAACTTGGACTTTGAAGGGTAGCGGGAATGTCTATTCATCCCAGCGAACTAGAAACTGTGGACTAGACTCCAATATCTGTCATTATTTACTTTTTATTTTTCATTCCTTCTCCCCCCCCTCACCGCCCCCCCCCCCACCCACCCCTGTTACGGACCAATTCTTAAATACTTAAAAGTTTATTACCGCCAGATTCAGGCACATAACATATTTAATTTATTGTCCTTTTACCACTTTATATATATATATATATATATATATATATATATATATATATATATATATATAGCTTGAGCTTTAATAATAATGATCTTCAGCAGAAACGTTAGAGTGGAATAATAAAACATACGAAAACATCTTAGATAATTATTAACAAAAGAAAAACCCATAAACGTATAAACGAAGTAATGAAAAACGTTACAAAACAATCCAACTGAAAGTTACAATAGTTAACTAGGCAATGAAATTCTGAAAGTTACAGTTTCTTAAACGGAGGTGAGGCAAGTATTATATAATTAATACTGATCCAAATGATCAGGGGGACACCCCACGGGAACATCTGCAAGAGGGGCAAATCACATGGTTGCTATCAACAGTCAACAACAGGGCTAACTTCCTCGTTGAGACGAATCCTCATCAACTACATCGTCCGGGAATATATACCGTGCAAGTTCATTGAAGCATTCAGCTTCCACAAAGCGCGCTTTCACCATAAATTCGCTACCTTCGTAGCCAACGATGCACTATTCCCAGGACGATCACCGAAGTATAGCCAAAATCACACTCGCAACGCACAACTATTAGAACGTCCACCCTCTTCTACTGCAGAGTTCCGTGTCCCGCCTGAAGTATACCTCACGCCTCCAACGTCACCTGCTGTAACAGTAATATTGACATATCATTAGGGAACTATGGTATTTGTAGAATAGGTAATAACCCAAAGCAGTAGTTTTGGAAAGAACTATTTCCTACAAACTATCACGGGATCGTAACACCACCCCCTTCCTATCGCGGTTGAACCTGGACTGAAGTGGCATTGGGTGTTTCATTATTCATCTCAGTGGCCTCAAAAACTGTATTTTTTATTTTTTATTTTTACATATCACCACCATCCCACCTCTTTTCACCCTCCCTTCCCACTGGGGCTCAACTTCGACTTAAGGTGTATCAGGAGTGTCAATATCATTTCGATAACCTCAAGACCTATGGATTAAATAGTAATATCTGTCGTTTTCGGTCATTTTACATAACATCCCCTTCCCACCCCTTCCTATAAGAGTTGAATTTGAACTTAAAGGGCATCAGGAGTGTCACTATTCATCTCAGCGAGCTCAAAAACTAAGATTTAGGTACTAATATCTTTCATTTTCGATTATTTACATGTCGCCCCCTTCTCACTCCTCACATCCACCCCCTGCATCACCACCCCCTCCCATCAGGGCTGAAATTGGACTTTAAGAGCATCGGGAGTGTCACGTTTCATCTCTGTGACCTCGAAAACTACGGATTAGACACTAATATCTGTCGTTTCGGTTACTTTTACATGTCACCCACTTCTCAGCCACGCCTCTCTGTCAGGGCTGAACTTGGACTTGAAGGGCATCGGGAGTTTCACTATTCATTTTTTGTAATTACTACATTTCACCCCCCTTCCCACACCCCACCCCTTTGGTGCAAGTGATGTCTTACCACTACAGTGTTCTTTCCCAGATACTAAGTCATATTTATACAAAGTTTGGTTGAAATTGCTCAATGCACTTGAAAGTGCATGTAAAACATACATACATCCATTTATCTAATTATATATATATTTATATAACATACATATATATCTATCTCTGTTTGCTTTCTACACCCAGAATATGAAACCTAGGGCTATCAAATATTTACCATATATGCCCCCCCACACAAGGAAGGTTTTAGTCATAATGCGAAATTCGAGGGCCGTTTCTAAAATGGCACCAAAGCAGGTTGTAGGTGGGAAGGGCTTTTCGGAAACGTGGCTGGTTCTGCCCATAGACTTAGTAACTAAATAAACTTTACAAATTCATTATACCTAATTTTGGTATAAGTATGACTTAATATCTGGAAAAGAATACTGTGGAGTTAAGATATCAGTGGCACCAAAGAGGGTGGGAGTTGGGAAGGGGATGACAGAGAGAGAGAGAGAGAGTGGGGGATGTGGGAGGAAATAGAGGGAGGAAGAGAGAGAGGGAAGAGAGAGAGGAGAGAGAGAGAGAGAGGAGAGATAGAGAGAGAGAAGAGAGAGAAGAGAGGGTGAGAGAGAGATCGAGAGAGGAGAGGGAAGATAGAGAGAGATAGTAGAGGGAGGAGAAAGAGGGATAAAGTGAGGGAGAGAGAGAAGTTTATCAGTTGTCACTTAGAGATATCTTGGGCAGCGTTGGGTTGTTCAACTAGTGTATATATATATATATATATTATATATATATATATATATATATATATATATATTATATATATATGTGTGTGTGTGTGTGTGTGTGGTGGTGTTTGTGTGTGTGTGTGCGTACGAGCGTTTTTTATGGCTATCGTTGTTTTGAAGGCAATGGAAACGTAAAGGTATCAATCATTCAGTCTCGCTTACCCCTATCTGTATATGTATATGTATATATATATATAATATATATATTATATATATATATATTATATATGCTTAAAAAATCACAGTAGAATGCACGGGACTTCATTAAGTAAGCGAATACCACCCAGGGAAATGATAGTCAGAAATCCAAGCGCTTTCGTCTTTACTAAAGACAATTCTCAAGTCTTAGTAAAGACGAAAGCGCTTGGATTTTTTACTATCATTTTTCATATATATATATATATATATATATATATATATATATATTAATATACTATATGTATGTATGTATGTATATATGTATGTATGTATGTATGTGTGTGTGTGTATTCAAATATATATATGTAAAGAGGAATGTTGCGATTTTAATCTTGTTTTCTATCTGGAGCTACCCAATTAGTGAAAACAGGCTTTTGTTAAAACAAAGTAGTGTTACTTTCATCTTGACAGCAGAGTCTGTGTATATGTGCGGTAAAACTTATCCGTAGTTTCGTAAATATTTATGAACATTTTGTAGCCAAGATTTATACGCCCTTAAACCTCGCTTGCTCGTGTGTGTATGTAAGCTTATGTGCGTGCGTGCGCGTCATCTCCAAAATTGATTCCAAAGCCTTTCTATCCAGATAATCCATCTCAATTATGGCCTTCAGAAAGTTATGATGGCGTTTTTAATTATCCCTTCCATCTCTTTTCCTTCCCTTTTTCCCATAAAAATGAAGACAGATTTCTTATGCTGGCCCAGATCGAAGGGAGGGTCTCAAGGGGGGACGGAGGAGGGGTGGGGGGTAAGGGGGATGTACTCGAATGACGTAATACATAAAGGGCGAATAGAGATATAAAGACGATAAGAAGTGAAAATGAAATAAATTTCCAATTACGTCTTAGTGGATAATAATTGCGATGTTTTTCATGATTAATAAAATCGAGAGTGTATATAAAATACATCTGGTTTGTGTATGTGGCCTGTGGGCTTCGTGGCCTAGCGGTTATGACACTAGCTTCACTATAGAGAAGACCTGCAAATAAATTCTACCGAGAAATAATATGGGCATTATATGCCACCTGTCACCCAAGCTGAGTTTGGTACCTGGTAATCAGTTGATTGTTTTAATGAAGGATTTTTATTTCTTACATGTTTATTTCATGTATTGTAAGTGAACACATTATTTGAAGTTTATTCTTATCTCTCTTTCTCTCTCTCTCTCTCTCTCTCTTTTGATCTTGATCTTTCTGTTTATCAGTTGTAATTAAAGTTAAGAATTCGCCAATTTGTAATTCGTGTTTATATGTTTAATTGTATTGTGGACGCACCCTTAAACGTTTACCTTATTTTTGTCGAACAACCGCAAACAGTAAACTCAATGTATATGTTTTAGTCCTCAAAATAGTAAATCTACGCTTGTTTTCAAAGCGGTCCTGCAGTCAATATCTGTAAAGTTAAGCTTGTTTAATTGCAGCCTCAGACATAGAATATAAAAAAAACTAGTTTATGTACCATGTTTTTACTGAAAGTAGAATTAACTAGGTGCGAAACCTTAGGAGTGAATGTAAATCTTTGTCTTTCTACCTATTATATTTAGGGATTTAAGAATACTACCCCCGTAGGTCCTGCGTGTCGTAAAAAGCGTCTAAAAGGACAGCTGCTGCCTTGCAGTTTTTCTTTTGAGTAAAAGGTTAGGCCCACTGCCAATAACTGTGGAAACTGCTCCCTTGCAGGTGGAATTTTTAGTCAAATGCGAGGCCCACTGCCAATAATTGTGGTTGATGACAGCAAGGGCATGCGGTCGTAAAAACCCCTTCGCCAAAAAATAAAGCATGTGTGATGTTGTAAGGAAAGGCGCATCAGGCAACCGACCCCTTAATGTAGGGATAAGGGTGGGTAATAAGTAGATTTATGGAAGGCATAATCCCTATTTTTCTTATCATCTGGTAAGATCATTTCCTTCTTATTTACCATGACATTCGCCTTCCAACACTTAGCACTACGTGACCCGTAACTCGGATCGCGAACAAACCTCAAATAGCGTCTCAGTGGCGTGGTCGGTATGGTGTTGGCCTGCCATCTCGGAGGCCGCGAGATGTGTATTTCTAGTGATAGAAGTTCACTCTCAACGTGGTTCGGAAGTCATGTAAAGCCGTTGGTCCTGTTGCTGAATAACCACTGGTTCCATGCATCGTAAAAACACAAAACAAACCTCAAACATCACCCCTAATGTTCACCTATGTCTTCAGACGTAGGTTCCAATTTTCTCTTGCGTTCAACCTCTAACATAAATGTGTGCTTAAATTAACCTCTAATATCATATAAGAACCTCGGTCGTCAACGGCATTCCACCTCCAGCAACCCAAAAGGTTCACTTCCAGCAGTGAACGTGAGCCCAATTCTTCCAGGGACATTCAACCTCTAGCGTACAACCTCGCTTCAACCTCCATTATTAGACTTGCACCCAAACTTCCTGGACATGCATCCTCAAACAATGGCCTGGTCAGAACACCTTTTTCTTAATTATTTAAATTTCAACGGAAACATCGATACTGCCGAGACCTCAAACAGTTTTGCCTAATTTTTAACCCTAAAGGACAAAGTTGTAATATCTGTGTATCTGTTACTTTAATATTATGAGCATGCAAGAAAAGTAGATGATTACCAGTTCAGTGGAAATTGTCAAGAATCACCAGTCATTTTTTGTATAGTTTTATATCAGTAGCGCTAACTCTTGGATACTGAAACTTTATTGTACAGGTTTCTGATATTCCATACCTATAATTATGTTTATTTATTAATTGTAATGACTTTAAACGCTTAAGTCTACCAGCTATGTCCCAAATCTTCATCTCGAATACCGGACATGACTCGCAGTCTTCCCTGGTGAACTCTAATAGAAAACCCAGGTTTTACCTCTCAATCGTTTTAGTAACTATAGTAGATTCACATCAACCGTGCATTTGACGTCTGGGCCAGTCCCTTATGACGCTCCAGATTGGCTGATGATAAGCCAATCACAGGGCTGGAAACTG
>NC_061092.1:43572550-43579763 GCF_015104395.2 Macrobrachium nipponense | reverse complement strand
CCTGGAGCTACTTCAGCCTCTAGTTTTTTCTAGATTCCTTTTCCGGATCTTGGGATCGTGCCTAGTGCTCCTATGATTATGGGTACGATTTCCACTGGCATATCCCATATCTTTCTTATTTCTATTTTCAGATCTTGATACTTATCCATTTTTTCCCTCTCTTTCTCTTCAACTCTGGTGTCCCATGGTATTGCGACATCAATGAGTGATACTTTCTTCTTGACTTTGTCAATCAACGTCACGTCTGGTCTATTTGCACGTATCACCCTATCTGTTCTGATACCATAGTCCAAGAGGATCTTTGCGTGATCGTTTTTCTATCACTCCCTCAGGTTGGTACTCGTACCACTTATTACTGCAAGGTAGCTGATGTTCTTGCACAGGCTCCAGTGGATGCTTTTGCCACTGAATCATGCCTCTTTTTGTACTGGTTCTGTGCAAGTGCCGGGCATTGGCTTGCTATGTGGTTTATGGTTTCAATTTTCGTATTGCACTTCCTACATATGGGAGAGATGTTATTTTCCGTCTATCGTTCTTTGAACATATCTGGTTCTTAGGGCCTGATCTTGTGCGCTTGATCATTCCTTCAGTTTCCTTCTTTAGCTCTCCCCTATGTAGCCATTGCCATGTGTCATCGCTGGCTAGGTCTTTAGTCTGTCTCATGTATTGTCCGTGCATTGGTTTGTTGTGCCAGTCCTCTGTTCTGTCTGTCATTCTCCTGTCTCTGTATATTTCTGGGTCTTCGTCTACTTTTATTAGTCCTTCTTCCCATGCACTCTTTAGCCACTCGTCTTCACTGTTTTCAGATATTGCCCCAGTGCTCTGTTCTCAATGTTTGACGCAGTCCTCTATACTTAGTAGTCCTCTCCCTCCTTCCTTTCGTGTTATGTATAGTCTGTCCGTATTTGCTCTTGGGTGTAGTGCTTTGTGTATTTGTCATATGTTTTCCTGGTTTTCTGATCTATGCTGCGGAGCTCTGCCTTCGTCCATTCCACTATTCCTGCGCTGTATCTGATTACGGGCACTGCCCATGTGTTTATGGCTTTTATCATATTTCCGGCGTTGAGTTTTTGACTTGAGTATCGCCTTGAGTCTCTGCATATTATTCTTTCCTGATCGTGTCCTTCATCTCTTGGTGTTTTATATCCCCTCCTTACCATTATTCCCAGGTATTTGTATCCTGTCTCATCTATGTGTTTTGATGTTGCTCCCATCTGGTAGCTTTATCCCTTCAGTTCTCGTTACTTTGCCTTTTTGTATGTTGACTAAGGCGCATTTTTCTATTCCAAACTCCATCCTGATGTCCCCAGATACAATCCTTACAGTCTGGATTAGGGTATCTATTTTGCTTGATGCTTCTTACCATACAGCTTGACTGTCGTCCATGAACATCAGATGGTTGATTCTGTTGCCACTTTTCTTGAGTTGGTACCCAGCATCCATCTTCTGTAGTACTTTTGTCATGGGAATCATGGCTACTACGAAGAGTAGTGGGGGACAGTGAGTCGCCCTGGAAGATCCCTCTCTGATATTAACCTCATTATTATTATTATTATTATTATTATTATATTATTATTATATTATTATTATTATTATTATTATGATATTCGGAATATACTAACATTCGTACCGAAAAATTGAAATGGCCATTACCTTACTGAGCACGAAACCACAGATCAGAAAAGCGAAAGCAAGAGAAGTCTAGCGTATGCTAGTGGATATACCAAGAATATAAAAACATACACAGGTATGTAAATGTATGTCTCAAGAATATTGTGTACAGTTAGCAAGAGGGAAGCAGTAAAATGGTATAAAAATATACTACATCGTGATAAATATGCAGCGTATCATTTTTATAAATGATACCATAGTATCATATTTAAAAATAGTAACAAGGAACACGCCTCCATGATAAGAAAAGGCGATAAGGGTACGTTATGTCATTACTAATAAAAAAAAAAAGTACTTGAAAAATGCATTCATTTAAGCAGTAAAAGTTCACCCACTGGATCAGGAAAGGGGAGAAGGGGAATAAGATTTTTTTATTTTTTAGATGAAGGGTAATGCTGGGGGTGGCAAAATTTCAACTCTGTAATATTCTAGAAAAATGTATTTCCCTTTCTTTGAAGAACCGGGCTTTAGTGGTGCAAGTACAGTATTTCCTTCGAGCTCTCATTAATTTGGCATTTTACCCGACGGCCTCCTGGCCCTGAAAGTTGGCTATTTAAGCGCCTAACTGCCGAGGAGGAGGTCTTAAGTTATGGTACTTCTGGCCTAAGTTATGGGGACTGTAGCCTCTCAGTATCTCGTGCCTTAATCCGTTTTTGATTCTGAGAACGAAAGGTCATTTCCAGCTGGAATTGCTAATCTGAGCACGGAGTTTGTCTTCAACGCACACTGAATTATTGCTAATGGATGTCGGTATTACCCCTAATAAACTAATAATGCTTTTGACGTAGTGGATAGGATGTTAAGGAAGAAAGACGATAAAGCGTAATCACAATACCCAGGGTACTTTGCCATTTTAGGGCTTCATTTGTTGGCATGACTGTTATTAGCGCCATCTGTCAGCGTGACGTCACTGCAAATTCTAAATGAAGTAAACCTATCAGGTAGCAGTTGCGATATATTGGAAATTGTATGAATCCAATCTTCAGTTTATTATCGACAAGGTTATGTTCCAAAAACTATGTCGTCACCCAAAGGCTGATTTTGTTACTATAGATAGTTATACAAAATTGTTTTCATATGGTAATTTCTTTTACAAGTTAATGCAGTTTCTCTTGACTTTCCCCAATCAAGTACTGTCGTATGTAAACGTGCTATTCCATGTTCCATTCACAACCCATTTTCTAATAACTTCTGCGTTTGCTATTCTTATTCTAACTTCTCGTATCATTCCATCTATAAAGATATTGAACAGCCACATATGCTTGTCTGAGACGTACTTATATGCCATGCAGGTCTCTGCCACCTGCATATTCTAAAATACTCTTCACATTTTTTTTTAACTTTTGGTCACTCTTAATAACTACCGGTAATCATCCATTCCATATATTCTCACCTCCCCCCGCATTGCCCTTGTATCATTTGTGTTTTAAAATTTTCAAAGGTCTATTGTAAGGTTTTACTTTAGTTTTATTATTTGAAATTGTAACAGCCTGGTGTGGCTTGTTTATTTGTTTCACCTTCCCTCTTGTGTTTTGCTTTGTTGAAGCGCGGCGACGTTTTTGCCGTCCTTCTTTCTTTACAGAAACAGTTGGGTTCAGCACAGCATCCAGTCCAGATCTCGACAGCAGCAGGTATTGGTTACCTGTTGGCCACTATTGGTCGAGGATGAGAACACCAGTTGGTTCTTCAGCAGTTTGGACTATTTGCTCGGAGTAGCAGTGTCTGCTGCCAGTTGGTGTCTTCTGATGAAGGATGGATGGTGGCTGAAACATAGTCATCAGTGGTGTTCCTTATGTGACAGCAGTAGACTGTTGTGACGTTCAATGCTGATTGGTGCATCAGTGGTTGGGATGCTGTTTGAGTTCGTCGGGGGATTAATCCTTTGTCAGTGGAGATTATAATTTGTATATTGAATTGTTTTTACTGCTGGATTTGGGCATTTTTCATAACATTATTTGTGGGCAAGTGTATGGCCCAGTTAATTTGTATCAGTGGTTTATTATTGGGTTCTGAGCAAGTGTATGGCTCTGGGTGTTTTTATATTTATTTTTGACATGCTTTATTATTGTTTTGAGCAAGTGCATGGCTTTGGGTGTTCACATTAGTTTGTGGTGTCGGGCAAGTGTATGGCCCTGGTAATTTGTTTGACCTGCTTAATTATTTCATGATTATGTCAATTACTGTTTTTGTGCTGTGCTTCTTTAATGCTGCTGTTGTGCTATGTAATTTTTGTAATGGAACATTGTTCATTTTGATTGTTTTGGCTGAACCCTGAACTTGCCTGTAAATATGTAAATTGCTTTGTACAAGAAATAGGTTTCAATAACTAGATATAAGGAATTCCTGTAAGTTTATATATTCTCTCCTCCTTGTTTTGCCTTTGCAATCTTAGTCTCCACAGTTCCAGTTTTTTTTTTTTTTTTTTTTTTTTTTAAGTTTTTTTTTTTTTTTTTTTAAGAACCTGCGGAACCGTAGATGGTTCATGACAGTATACATCTTAAGGTGAGTTTACACTAGGTTTTACCACATGCTGCATATGTAAGACTCGTCACCAACTCCTCCCAAATTCTTGTTAGCCCCGCCTACTGGACTGCTCATCAAAATCCGCACCACACCACTAACTCACCCTAACGAGCAGTCCCCAGAGGCGGGGCTTAAACAAGAATTTGGGAGGGAATTGGTGATGAGTCTTGCGCATGCAGCATGCGGTGAAACCTAGTGTAAACTCATCTTTACAGTAGTTTTTCGTTTTCTTCAGACTGCTTGCAATACTTGATCCGGTCACCTTCTTCTTAGTTTCAACCTCATTCGTACTTAGGTTGTCTGCTTCACTTCCTTAATCAGAACAATACCATACACCTTCCATGATGTACTAAGTAACATTATTCCCCTGTCATTCTTACAGTCTCCTATATCACGTTACTGTATATAGCAGAACAATTAGTCCACCCAGTAATTTACCATGGACTTTTCCCTCAACGAGACATGCCTGACAAACCATGGCTAATCACACTGTCTCATTTGTAATCCTACTCACTCACTGTTTTTCCACTCAGCAGCCATTCAGTTGCGCTCGTTATGTTTTCAAGTGCCACTTCCACCATCGTTCTCGTCTTTGATCCCCTTGCAAAAATTCTTCGAAAAAAGCACTTCATCAACTCAGGACTGCAATCACTCGATATGTGTCAGTATTCCGATATCTGCTTCTTCATTAGCCTTTACTGCCCTACCAAACAACGGTTCTGGATCATTTTCTCCTCGCTGTTTTACTACTAGTCTCACTTCATCACTAGCACATTTTTTCTTGACTACCCATTGCGTCCTCTGGAATACCTGCATATGATCATCCCTTCTGCCAAGCAACTGTTGCACATAAGCATCCTCCCTTTTGCCTTCACCAAATCTTCAATTCCTCTCCCTACCACTTACTGTTTTCGTATTCCAACTTCCAACCCGTTTTATACCAAAAATATTCCATGCTGCTCCTATAACCCCACCCTAGAATTTCATATACTCTTGATCTAATCCTTCTACCTTTTGGCTTGTACGTCTATCCAACAAATCAACCATTTTTTTCCTTATATCTTCTCTTACTGCCACATCCAGTCTTATCCCTACAGGACTCGTCTCAACACGTTTATACTCTTTCATCAGTTCCCTTTTACTAGCTCTCCGCCTTCCAGTACAGTGCACGCAGTTTCCCTTTGTCCATCATATACCTAAACACTAAGCATTAAGACTCCACCACTCTCATACTTTAACTGCTGAATCACAAGTGAACCTCCATTTTGGTCTTGTATTTGGATGGAAGAGTGACTATTTGGTTGGGAGAGTGACCAACAAGGAAGGGCAGTCGCTGTGGGTCCGCAAGGTCCCAGTGTTTAGTCTTTGGCCTGAATTCTATATTCAGTGAATTGAGTGAGGCAGGTCGCTTGGCTAGCAACTTCATTCCTACAGGAGAGAACTGTATAGATTGTGAATGACATATCCATAAAGAGTATATATATATATATATATATATATATATATATATATATATATATATATATATATTACTATATACTATATATATATATATATATATATATATATATATATATATATATGATATATATATATATATATATATATATATATATATATATATATATATATATACTACTTTGTGGATATGTCATTCACAATCTATACAGTTCTCTCCTGTAGGAATGAAGTTGCTAGGCATTAGTAACTATTTTTGGCTGTTTTGACGCCAAGCAGTTCGTAATCACTTGTCATCATTATTTGTTTTTCATTTTATCAATACCTGTTTCTGTTTCTAGATGAATGAGTAATTGAACGATCCCTTTTATAACCAGTTTATGAACGTACTTGAAATAATGTTCTTATTTGACCGGCAGAGGTATAGAGTTCCATTATCTCTCTCTCTCTCTCTCTCTCTCTCTCTCTCTCTCTCTCTCTCCTCTCTCTGTGTCTGTGTGTATGAAGACGTCGCAATTCGAATCGACTATGCATCACTGACATAAATTATAGAAGGAAGTTAGCCAGGAAAATATGAAATATATATATATATATAATATATATGTATGTATGTATGTATGTATGTATGTAGTGTTATGTATATATATTATATATATATATATATATATATATATAATATATAATATATATATTGAATTATAAATGTGTTACGTGTGTAATGTTAATGTAGGTATATATTATTAATATAATATATATATATATATATTATATATGAATTATAAATGTTTACGGTTGAATGTTAATAACGCAATGCCTTTTAACTCGATTTCGTCCCACTTTGGAAACTCATTTCACTACTAGGCCTAGAGCCCTAGACCCTAAAAAGCCATAAACGATTAAGTTCTTGGCTATGATGGCGAGGATGGTTCTATTCCAGCTCTAGTAAATGTATCTGAATTCGACAGATATGCCTTTCTCCTGGTCCAGGTAATCAACGTTACGTCGTTCTGATATACCGGACGCGAGTTCGATCTAAGCCGAGCATCTGCATATCTTCATTTCTCTCTTCATCCGGATCCAGGCTTAGGAGTGACAAGCATCTCCCAAAGTTGGGATGAAATCGAGAAGTTGAGAAGGCATTGTGGATATACTATATATATATATATATATTCATATATATATATATATATGTATATATATATATATATATAGTGTGTGTGTGTGTGTGTGTGTCTGCACGTAGATATATATATATATATATATATATATATATATATATATATATATTTATATATATATATTACACGCACACGCATACACACACACACACACACACACACACACATATATATAGATATATATATATATATATATATATATATATATATATATATATATATATATATATATATATAAATTATGTGAGTGTGTGTGTGTGTGTGTGTGTTTGCGTCTGCATGTGTGTGTATTTGTGTATGTGTATACTATCTTTTTTATTTTTGTGTAGGAGATGCAGTGTCAGGGAAAGGCAGCCGTTTAAACATTCACCTTTCTAGTAGTA
>NC_061092.1:43540050-43567550 GCF_015104395.2 Macrobrachium nipponense | reverse complement strand
GGATGGGTAGGGGCGGCATTAACTTACGAGTTTACACCGCGCCAGAGTTGCCACTTTCCCATAGGGGGAGGGGGAGGGGTAGGGGATGGGTAGGCGGCATTAACTTACGGGTTTTTACCACCGCGCCAGAGGTTGCCACTTTCCCATGGGGGGAGGGGGGAGGGGGTAAGGGGATGGGTTAGGCGGCATTAACTTACGAGTTTTTACACCGCGCCAGAGGTTGCACTTTCCCAATAGGGGGAGGGGGGGAGGGGTAGGGGATGGGTAGGCGGCATTAACTTACGGGAGTTTTTACACCGCGCCAGAGGTTGCCACTTTCCCATAGGGGAGGGGGAGGGGGGTAGGGGATGGGTAGGTGCGGCATTAACTTTACTTTGGGTTTTTACACCGCGCCAGAGGTTGCCATTTCTTTCCATAGGGGGAGGGAGGGGTAGGGGATGGGTAGGCGGCATTAACTTACGGGTTTTTACACCGGCCGCCAGAGGTTGCCAACTTCCCATGGGGGGGGGGAGGAGGATGGGGGAGGGGATGGGTTGGCGGCATTAACTTACGGGGGTTTTTACGCGGCCCCACTTTCCCATGGGGGGAGGGGGGGAGGGAGGAGGGGATGGGTTGGCAGCATTAACTTACGGTTTTTTTGTTACACCAGCGCCAGAGGTTTGCCAACTTTCCCTAGGGGGAGGGGGAAGGGGGGGGAGGGTTGGGCGGCAGGGGTACTTACGGGGTTGGGTTTTTACACCGGGCAGAGGTTGCCAACTTTTCCCATAGGGTGAAGGGGGAGGGGTTTTTAAGGTGATGTGTAGTCGGCCTTAACCTTCGGGTTTTTACACCGCGCCATAGGTTGCCACTTTCCCCCCATAGGGGGAGGGGGAGGGTATCTCGGGGATGGGTAGGCGGGTCATTACTTACGGGTTTTTAACAACCGCGCCAGAGGTTGCCATTTACCATAGGGGGAGGGGGAGGGGTTAGGTGATGGGTTTGGCCCGGCATTAACTTACGGGTTTTTTTTACACCGGGCGCAGGGGGAAGGGTTGCCACTTTCCCATGGGGGGAGGGGGGGGGGGTGGGGATGGTTTGGCGGCATTAACTTTACGGTTTTTATTTTTTACACCGCGCCAGAGTATGCAACTTCCCATACATCAACAGGGGTAGTGGGGAGGGTAGGGGATGGGTAGCGGCATTCACTACGGTTTTTACACCGCGCCAGATGTTGCCACTTTCCCATAGGGGGGGAGGGGGACAGGGGAGGGGATTGGTTGGCGGCATTAACTTACGAGTTTTTTACACCGCGCCAGAGGTTGCCACTTTCCCATAGGGGAGGGGGAGGGGTAGGGGATGGGTAGGCGGCATTAACTTACGGTTTTTACACCGCGCCAGAGGTTGCCACTTTCCCATAGGGGGAGGGGGAGGGGTAGGGGATGGGTAGGCGGCATTAACTTACGGGTTTTTACACCGCGCCAGAGTTGCCACTTTCCCATGGGGGGAGAGGATGGGGGAGGGGATGGGTTGGCGCATTAACTTACGGGTTTTTTACGCGGCCCCACTTTCCCATGGGGGGTGTAGGGGGGAGGGAGGAGGGGTGATGGGTTTGGTAGCATTAACTTACTGGGTTTTTTGGTTTTACCCTCGCCATAGGTTGCCAACTTTCCCATAGGGGGAATTGGGGGAGGGGGGAAGGGGGGAATAGGGGGAGGGGATGGGTTTGGTCAGCATTAACTTACGGTTTTTACACCGCGCCAGAGGTTGGCCACCTTTTCCATAGGGGGGAGGGGGAGGGGGCGGGAGGGGGAGGGGCTGGGTTGGCGGCATTAACTTACTGGTTTTTAACAACCGCGCCAGAGTTTGCCACCTTTATCCCGGGGGGGGTGGGGGAGGGGGAGGGGGAGGGGATGGGTTGGCGGCATCAACTTACTGGTTTTTACACTGCGCCAGAGGTTGCCACTTTCCCAAGGGGGGAGGGGAGTGGGTAGGGGTTGCCTGCATCAACTCACCACGACTCCATCCTGAAAAGACGAGGCATCGAGACTGCAATTTTTTTCTCTTTTTTGGCGTAACTTCTATTGTACTTATCGTACAAGCTTTCTAGCAAGTCAACAACTTCCTGAGCGCCAAAAGACTTCCTCAAGCAAACTTTAAATATTTCGCCCAAATCGTCTTTGATTGGCCCTGGCATTTCCTTGTGTTTTGCACATTCTCTGATTAGGTTCCTCAATTTCAATTTATCGAAGATTAGAGTCTCCTCTCGTATAAAGTTCATGGGAAATTTTCTTTTGCCAATTCGGCCTGCAAGACCAAAGTCTACGATTGTAGGCTCATTTGTCTCTTTATTCATCACAATATTATTCCCATGCAGGTCGTTATGTACTATGCCCCGACGATGAATGTTTGCGATGATCTCTGCAATCTTCTTTACCACTGATATCACTTCCATCGGTTGTCGGGCCGATTGCAATTTCCAGTTCTTAAAGGTAATTGTACCAGCGTCGCTCATGACAATGCCATATGGCGGTACCGCAGACACTGCGTAAACATTTGGCACGCCTTCGATACTCCTTACTGCTGTCAGACTTGCAACTTCTTTCAGTATTTCAAAGAGAACTTTTGGATAGCTACCGTTTCTCCCAAAGAGCTTGATCACGAGAGGCTTCTCGACGTCATCGAAATGGTAGCGATAGCACGTACCAAACGCGCCCTGGCCAATTTTGTTTTGCAAGAAAGGAACACCTTCTAAATTGACGACCGGAATGTTCATGTGCCTCAAAGCACTGACGAGTTTCCTTTCATGGTGACGTAGTCTCCTGATCCCAAGGAAATTCTTTTCACAATCCTTCAGCAATATTGGCGGCACTGAAGTCGTGATTGTGCTGGACATAGAGATTAGTTTTCCTTGGCACCAATTTTTTAGTCTGTTCCAAATTCTTTTGCCTGCGTTTTCGATCTGTTGGCAAATCTTAAACCAGGCTTTTCTCAAGCGATTTGGAATGTTTGTCTCCAAAGCACGGACCAAGCTTTCCAAATCCTCTGTAAAAATTCCCCTTTCGCGGAATTTTAGCGTAACTTTCTCATTCTCTCTGACAACAGGTTCTCCTTTTCTCTCCAATTGCTCAGTGCTCACGTCCCTAGATAATAATGTTTCCTTTCTCGGCGATTCTGCAACATCTCGTTCTCCTGCCTCTTCTTGCCTCTCCTGCAAGTCAGTGGCTCCTCCTCGTGAAGTTCTCTCTTTCCCTTCATAGTCTCTTATTATACGCTGAAACGGACTCCTGGAATCATGGGCGTCTGTTTGCGTGAGGCTTTGCTCTTGCATTACTTCGTCTCTTTCATCAGAGTACTTCACTTCACTGGTATTTTCGGAAGGAACAATAACCCGTGAGCAAAGATCATCTTCGTCTCCGTCAGATAGCTCTTTGTCTGGTTCATCTTCCTTCTCCTGATCCTTCTTTCTCTCCACTTTCTTCTCCGTGATACGTTTATCCTTCCCTTCCGTCCTTATCTTCCCCCGTTCCTTTGGCGTCAGTTTTGTCTCCAATGTCGTCCCTCTTGTCCCTGAACTGCTACGAACCATCTCTGTAGGGCGCGTCAAAGCATTTATTTGAACTTTTTGCAGTTTGCAGAGGTCTCTAAGGCAGTCATTAATGTCTCTTTCCCTTTGGAGTTCCTGCCGAAGCTTCTCTGACTCGTCTTCCTTGTTTTGACGTTCAGAGAACCGTGTTCGGTGTTCTCCTGCGGAAAGTCTCACTCTTTCCATTTCTGCCAACAATTCGGCGCCCTCTCTCCTCAGTTCCTCGTTTGTTTTAGCCAAGTCCTTATTCTCGTTTTTGAGCATTTCTATCTCTTCGACTTTCTCTCTTAGCCCTTTCTTCATCTGGTATTCCTCCTGATGCCGCGTCCTGAGGGCTTCCCCGAGCTCGGTCCTTTCTTGTCTTAGTCCCTGCAGCTCAGTTTCCAGAGAGGAGATCCTTTTCCTGGCGGCTGACAATTCCTTCCGCTCACCTTGCAAGACTGAAGCGAGTCTCTTGTTCTCGCCCTCGACAGATGTCGTTGACTTCGAGGGGGAATGGCGGCTTCCTTCCTCCAGACGATGTACCTTTTCCTCCAAACGTACTCTGTCTTCAACGTCCTTCATCAGTCGTTCCTCGTAATCTCTCAGTCTCCCTCGCTGATGTCTTATTTCCTCTTGAATTATTCCGAAGAGAGCTCCTTGCAACTGGCCGTCATCAGCTTCCATGTTTGGGGTCGAATTAGAACTAACAAGCCTTCCCAGGCGGGTCAGCAGTCCTCCGGGACCCGTGGAAACGACGATATGGCGGATAATAAGTCCAATGAATAGACAACACAACAAATACATATACTGAAACATGATTCTTTCTTGTATATTGTTAACGCTCGCATCCGTTGGCTTGGATTCACAAAATATGTACTCCAAAGGTACATACATATGTACAAACATGCCTACCAACATACATACATACATTAGCTGAAGCCACTAGGAGAGATTAAAATGAAGACAGAGAGCCAAGTACTTTCGTGTATCTAATACGTCTTCAGGGAACGACATATGTACATACATACATACACACACGGACACACACACACACACACACACACACATATATATATATATATAATATATATATATATATATATATATATAGAGAGAGAGAGAGAGAGAGAGAGAGAGAGAGAGAGAGAGATAAATAATATATTATATATATATATATATATATATATATATATATATATATATATATATATTATATATATATATATATATATAATATATGATTGTGTGCGTGTGTGTGTGTGTGTGTGTGTGTGTGTGTGTGTGTGTGTAGTTAAAAGCTCCAGCACACAAGATTATGGGACGGAGGGGAATGTTATCTTTGTGAGTTTTGGGGAGGCCATAGAAATAAGGTAATTTGGGATCGGTTGCTTTAAATTTTTTAAAATTGTATATTTTTCTTGCTGTTACTGATGTTTCTAATTTTTCTGAAGACATCCATGGGCACATTATTGCTCGGGGTTTATTTTTAATTAATTTCTGAAAGGTAACTGTATCAATTGAAAGTTTTCTGACCCATCCTTGGTAGAAACTTTTGTCCATTAACACAATTTTACCGTCATTATCTAATCTATTGATTATAACGTCTAGTTTGTAGAGTGAGTTTATAGCTTACTTAAATCTTCTAGGCTGGGGGTATGTGTTTGTGGTGTCTGGTTAGGAATATATATATATATATATATTATATATATATATATATATATATATATATATATATATATATATATATATATATAAGAAGTTCAGGAGGTCGATTGAAACTTCACATGAAGTCCAAGATTTATTATGAAACGTTTCGCCTATCAACTTTGTGCATCTTCAGTCTGTTAAAAGAGAAATTCATATATTAAAAGCTGAAAATAAGGATTCACAATAGTATTCATGTTAAAATGCAATAAAAATATAAATAGTTAAAAAAGAGAAGAAGAACCACTGAGGTACCAACCAACTAGAATGGAAGGAAAGCAAGGAATGATTTTTGAGAGAGCCAGGTTCAATACGTTGACAATGCCAGATGTAGAGGTGTAGCCGAGGTGCTGTTATTCAATGGGGGAACCAGTCTTTTAATAATTAATGATTCTAAGGTAGTTAGGTGGTCCGGGTCTTTAGTGTGTCCTATTATCGAGAAGTGCTGTTTCGATACATTTATTTTGCATTTGGCGGCATGATTCTTGATACTAGAAAATTCAGGATTACTAATTCTTTGACCTGTTCTATAACTGAAACCCATATGGCTACAATATCTCATCTGCAGTAATCTTCGAGTAGATCCCACGTAAGTTGCAGGGCATCCTGCGCATGTGAATTTATATACAACGTTGGATCTCATAAAGTCCTGCAGACGATCTTTGAAATTGAAAAGTGAGCAAATTTTGCAAGGATTGTTTGAGATAAGTTTAATTTTGAGACATGGAATTTCTTGTTCTATTATCTGTGAAAGTCTGAGAGAAAACTTCGAGTTTGTTATATATGGAATCGACGAATACATCAGTTTCTTTGGGACATCCATTAGCGGAGGATATAGTTACCTACTAATTTATTAATTATATTATGTACAATGTCTTTGGGATAGGAGTTTTTTTGAAAAAAGGTTATTAAAAATTCCATTTCTTTATGAAAATTTTTTTCAAAAAAACTCCTATCCCAAAGACATTGTACATAATATAATTAATAAATTAGTAGGTAACTATATCCTTCGCTAATGGATGTCCCAAAGAAACTGATGTATTCGTCGATTCCATATATAACAAACTCGAAGTTTTCTCTCAGACTTTCACAGATAATAGAACAAGAAATTCCATGTCTCAAAATTAAACTTATCTCAAACAATCCTTGCAAAATTTGCTCACTTTTTAATTTCAAAGATCGTCTGCAGGACTTTATGAGATCCAACGTTGTATATAAATTCAAATGCGCAGGATGCCCTGCAACTTACGTGGGATCTACTCGAAGATTACTGCAGATGAGATATTGTAGCCATATGGGTTTCAGTTATAGAACAGGTCAGAGAATTAGTAATCCTGAATTTTCTAGTATCAAGAATCATGCCGCCAAATGCAAAATAAATGTATCGAAACAGCACTTCTCGATAATAGGACACACTAAAGACCCGGACCACCTAACTACCTTGGAATCGTTCATTATTAAAAGACTGGTTCCCCCATTGAATAACAACACGTCGGCTTCACCTCTACATATGGCATAGTCAACGTCTTGGACCTGCCTCTCTCAAAAATTATTCCTTGCTTTCCTTCAATTCTAGTTGGTTGGTGCCTTAGTCGTTCTTCTTCTCTCTTTTTTAACTATTTATATATTTTTATTGCATTTTTACATGAATACTATTGTGAATCCTTATTTTTAGTCTTTAATATATGCATTTCTCTTTTAACAGACTGAAGATGCACAAAGTTGTGCGAAACGTTTTATAATAAATCTTGGCCTTCATATGAAGTAGCAATGGATCTCCTGAACCTCTTATGTCTGCGCTCCTTTATACCTTGCATATATGTGTGTGTGTGTGTGTGTGTGTGTGTGTGTATGTGTGTATTAGCTGAAGCCACTTGGAAAATTTAAAAAACAAGACAGAGTGCCAAGCACTTTCGTGTATTTAACACATCTTCGGGGCATGTGTTAAATACACGAAAGTACTTGGCACTCTGTCTTTCCTTTTATAAATTTTCCCAGTGGCTTCAGCTAATAAACAAAATCACTTGCTTACTTTTGTGATTTTTATAGTATATTATATATATATATATATATATATATATATATTATATATATATATATATATATATATATATATACCATATATATATATACATATATATATATATATATATATATATAAAGAAAAAAATGGAATTTGTCATGTATAATTTATAACAGGAACTGCCGGTAATATATATATATATATATATATATATATATATATATATATATATATATATATATATATCGGCAGTTCCTGTTATAAATTTTACGCAACAAATTCCAGTTTTTTCTTTGGTTATGTCCATTTATATGGTTGAAAATAGCTGAGTTCTGTTGTCCATACCTAACTGACCGTTAAGCTGTATTAATCTCTGGGGAAGTGATTTTTCTTTAAATCCGATGTAAGATTGGTCACAGTGTAGGCATGGGATTTTGTAAACGCCTGTGTCCTTGGGGGATGTCTTTTGTTGGACGTTAATCAGGGATTCGGCTAAGGTGTTTGGGTAAGTAAATGCAAAAGGTTTAGTTTTTCTGAGGCTGGGTCACCGTCTTAATCCTGTCCAGGTGTGGAATAAAACCCAAAAATATGCCGTGGATGAGATATGTAGATGATATTCTAACATTATGGGATAATAGATGTGGCAATTTTAATGAATTCTTTTCAAAATTAAACGCATTAGTTAGTGCCCAGCATCAAATTTAAAGTTGAATGGGAAATAGACAACAAAATTCACTAATTCAGCTATCATGACATTCCTATCAAGATAGGCGTAGCCAGCAACCTATTCTTAAGAGCCTTACGAATTTATTCCCCAAATTTCTTGGAAAAATGATTTGAACTAATTTGAAAGCAGCTTTCATCTTTAAGGTATCCTGACCATATAATTGAGAAAGCAATTCACAAAGCAAACGTAATTTTCTACCGACCCCCTCAAGACAAGACCAGAGACACACCCAACAATAAAATAAAAATTCAACCTGGACAGGATTAAGACGGTGGCCCAGACCCTCGGAAAATCTAACCCTTTTGAATTTACTAACCCAAACACCTTAGCCAAATCCCTGATTAACGTCCAACAAAAGACATCCCCCAAGGACACAGGCGTTTATGAAATCCCATGCCTGGACTGTGACCAATCGTACATTGGATTTACAGGAAAATCTCTTCCCCAGAGATTAATACAGCATAAACAGTCAGTTAAGTATGGATAACAGAACTCAGTTATTTTCAACCATATAAATTAACATAACCATAGAATAAACTGGAATTTGTCACATATAATTTATAGCAGCAACTGCCGGTACAAGAGTCAAATGAAGGAATCGGCCTTGATTAAAGAGAGGCAGGTAATGAATATCTCAAAGGGAGCATGGAACTCAGATATCATCGACAAGATTTTCATTCAACCAACACTTAAGAAGATGAAAGGAAGATTATCAGTGGGAGTGACCTAAATTGGCTTACCTGTGGATGGACCTCTTGGTATAATTACCACCTTTTCTGTAACTTTTCTCATTCATCTACCTGAAGAAGGAGACAGCAGTCTCTGAAATGTAGTATTTCTCTCTCTATATTTTGGTGTTTGATGGGCTATATATATATATATATATATATATATATATATATATATATATATATATGTATGTATGTATGTATGTATATATATATATACTAAAAGAACAGTGCATATGTATATCCATTAAATAAAGTCTAGCGACTTGTGTAGAAATTTTACGCCAGGAAAATTTTCAAGTGCAACTAGGATGCAAAGACACATGCTTGATAGACAATTGCATATCCTGCGTGACGCGAAACGACGGACCCTTGTTTTGTCACGTATTGCCGAGAATTAGTAACGTAACCTGATAACCCGGCCAGAAATTCTGAAACGTTGGTAATCAAGTTTATTGCACCTGAATATAGGTCAGGCCTTTCCGTAATGATGTCAAGTATTATTAATTAATCATTGCAACTGGCCTCACCGTCAGGTGCATACCTGAGTGTGAATTAATTTATCATGCTCAGGTAATTTTTATTCGTTTGACTATGATCAAATAATATGAAAATAATTGGTTGATAAACCTTTTTGTTTTGTATATGGGGGAAACACCCATCCTTGCTTTTCCAAGAATTTTTAATAGTTTTCTGAGAAATATCGCTGATATACATTCGATAATGGTAATAATAATAAAAATAATAATAATAATAATAATGCTGTTGTGGATGTTGTTAGTAAAAGTGGTTATGATTAGTAATTGGTCTTATTGTTGCTGTCGTAACAGGAGTGGTAATTGACATATTAAAATGAGCTCTTATTATTATTATTAAATTATTATTAATTATTATTAATTAATTATTTATTAATTATTATAATTATTATTATAATATTATTATTATATTATTATTATTATTAATTAATATTAACCTTGGGCTGGCAAAGCAAGCGTCCCAAAAACGAAGAGAACCCAAAAATTCTAGCTATTTTTTAATAATTTTTTTTTCTATTGTACTTATGCCATAGTCATTATGCCTGTCTGCATTTTCTTGTCCAAGACTTTATGCATTTAAATATGTACTTAAACAAATTAGAAGGTAACGCTATCATTAAATATTCAGAAGCATTAAGTGCTTTGGTGTTATAGAAAAACAAACCATGACTGGGAGCAATGTAATAACTGAATTTTTTTTTCTTTTTTTCTGGAACATTGTAACCCACTGTTTAAAGCTATTTCATGAAAAACTGTTATATTTCAATCATGATCTAATTTGGCATTGGAATTCAAAGCGATGATAATCATATAACAAACATACCCAGGCACATGCAGACAAGTAAGCGTCACCCCATATTTACCCTTCTTGTTCTAGTTTATTCAGACTTATTTTTAGAAATATCTTCTGGACTGGGACGGCAGCACTGAAAAGGACTTCTCAGAATTCGCGTATCAAAAATTTTTCCGAAAAACATTTCCCCAATCATACTTTACCCCCATAGCTCTTCCCCACTTCCCCCTTTCCCCTGCAGAGACCAGTTTGAGTATCTCTTCCCCTAATTAGCCAATTAGACGTGCATCGTTTAAAAAAAAAAAACTCCGTACATTGTAATGAGTCTCATTTTAAAGGCGATTGCTTGAAAGGTAATTTCCGAAGGAGAAATATGACTGCAACCAGACTTCAGCGCCGAAGTCAATACGGGGAATCCGTTAGCCTTATTGTGACCCACTGATGCCACGCGAAACTCCTGGGGTCCATTGCAAGTTTCACTGAAGCCTGATTTTCTACGGGTAAAGTGTGCTCACTCAAAGCTCAACTTTCCTCTTGTATTTGGATTTGATACCAAAAAATAAAATAAAATAAAAAAGGACACCAGACAATATTAGAGTCACTATTAATTATTACCCATTTGTTTATATCATTCGTATTGAAACGGGAGCTAAGATATTTTATTCTTATTTTAAAGTTTGCGACAAATATTTATTCTCTTTAACAGTGACTTTTTTCATACTTTAACCAAATCGTTCATCCCAGTAAACAATATCGAGTGAGGTTCGAGTTGGCATTACCTGTAAATACAGCGATTGCACTTCTTAACCAGAACAGACTTTTAATTAACGAGTGTATCCTCTCCTTTTTGCCTGTTATTAAGGAGAATATACCCTCTTCATGTAATTAAGGAGATTACGCTCCTTTATTTACCTGTTACTAACGAGAGCATGCTTTCCTTATTAGTTTTACTTAACAAGAGGACGTCCTTCTTAATACTTGTAATTAACGAGAGTATGCTTAAATGCTTTCTTACCTGTAAGTAGTGAGAGTAGGCTCATCTTATTACCGGTAATTAAGGAGCATATTCTTTTTTTACCTGTAATTGTCTCAAATATGATCTGCAGTAGTTAGCTAGATTATGATATTCTTATACCCTTTTTTCAGTGGCCGCTGTTAGTAGCGGTATGGTCTCATTACCTCCATTAACCGGTTTTCATAAACTAATCATAAGTTCCGTCATGTAGAAAATGAGATTAACGGCCGTATTATTGACAATTAAAGCTAGTATGTTCTCGTTACCTATAACGACGGAGAAAATGCTCTTTTCCTCACCTCTGATAAGAAAAAACTCGTTTTTCGTATCCCGTAATTAATGAAGGTATGCTGTTCTCGTCTCAAGATTTTTAATTAAAGAGTGTAAACTTTATCTGTCGCGTTTTAAGAGCATCCAGTTATGCCATTTATCCCAGGAGTATCTCCCTGGTATTGCAAAACCGGTTGCATTGATAGCAATAGGAGGAAAGATATGTGTATGTCATTATTTTTGTTATGAGCAAACTTGCTAGAGAAACAGCGGACTTTTAGACTCGTCCAGTGTTATATCACATATTAATTAGTAACATTTTCGCACTTTTTCATTGGTTCTGACAGCTTCCCTTCACTACCAGAGCAGTCAGCTGTGACTTCTGAACATTTTATATGTATTTACGACGATGGGTAGCAAGTTGGTTTCTGTAGGTCCTTTACGGTTATCATATGCTATGTAGGTTTGAATTCATTTACCAGAAGAAATGAAAATGAGGAGAACACTTTGAGACATTCCCTAACAAATAATACAGAAAGGTCTTTAGGTGTAAAGAGTTCTTTAGAAAAAACAGTAATAACTTGATGACTATTTTCTTTCATTATAACCTTTGGAAAATACGAAGGTATTACATACATTAAGTAAAATAACATTCCGTGATATTTGAATGCATAACATATACGAATAATACGTATGAAGCATTGAAAAAAAAAAAACTGTTGAGAGTAATGAAGTAGGATGATGAAAAGACTCGACGCATGAAGAGCTAAGACAAAAAGAATATTTCCGCCTTAGTGCCTGTTTATAGTTCGGAGTTGTTACTCTCCTGGGAATTTTCCGGGAAACTGCTCATATAAGAAGCAATTAAGTTGTTCTTAGGAGAAGATTAGATTTAAACCCTCTGGATAAATGACGCTAATTCTTTATTTTACATTTATATATCTGTTTATACGTATAAACACTCGTGAATATAAATTTATATATATATATATATATATATATATATATATATATATATATATATATAGTGTGTGTGTGTGTGTGTGTGTGTATAGATAATATATTCATATATATATATATATATATATATATATATATATATGATATATATATATATATATATATTATATATATATGTGTATTGTGTGTGTGTATATATATATATATATATATATATATATATATATATATATATATATATATATATATATACACACACACTAACAAGAGGCGCCCGCCACGCTGTGCGGCGCAAAATGGCAGTTGAAGTTCGTCTAAAGGACTTCTCTTCGGGTGTTTCATTGACCTCATACAAATCAAAGTTGCAATACCTATGGTCATGGTCGTCATTATTAATAAATAATGTTGCTTCAAGAGAATGTAAAACATAACATTTCCAAGAAGTTGGTAAAATTGTAAAAATAAATTGATGATAAGTTATAACTTTTCAAGAAAACTAGCTTCATCCACGAACTTCAAAATATCCTCTCCAAGATCCAGGAAAGACAAATACCCTCTTCATCAATGAATTCTGAGAAGAAACGATTTCTCAAGATCCCAAAGAAGGGGCACTGAACCAGTGCAACATGCTACATCGAGACTGATGGCAATAATACGATATACACTTAACCCTAAATGAATTCTTGGCATGGGAGAATTTTGATACAAACTAAGTGATGCATATATTTTAATAGTTTGTAAAGCAGAATTGAAATAATAAAGAGCATTCTATTAATTGAGAATAAAGTTGCAATGGTGTTCTTATCAGATCCTCCAAGACTCCTGCCTTCCTCTTCTGGAGAGGACACTTCCCTTCAAGGGTGCCCTCAATAAACTGGCGTCCTTAAGGTGCCTTTGGCCATCAGCCTTGGGGCCCTCACTAAAGTCAAACTCAGCCTGGGTTTATTGGAATTAATTTCAGATTAATGGCACCATAATTAATTAATTAATAACAATAAGCCCACTAACAATCGGTTCCTTTTCCAGATATAAAGATCGATTGGACCCTCGTTTGACCTCCAACATGGTTTATAATTATATACTTGCCCTGAGTGTAACTCTGGGACATATGTCGGATCCACGAGGAGATTACTGCGGGTCAGAATCGACCCTCATCGGGGATTAAGTTTCCGTACTGGCTGTAGGCTCTCCAATCCCGAACATTCTAATATAAGAAACCATTCACAAAACTGTAAAATATATATAGAAAGAAGCAATTTCCGTATCATAGGCCAAACAAGCAATGCATATGAACTGCCTATCCTAGAATCATTATTTATTAAACAACTGGTTCCCCAGGTAAATACCCAGACCTCCTCCACACAACTGTACCTGAGTTAACTTGTATTTATGTATTGTTATTCTGTCTCCTGCCTTCTCTGCATAAGGTTGGTTAGCGGTCTTTCGTCTTGTTTTTGTTTCTGTGTGTTTTTTTTAAATTATGTTGTAATTTGTAAATGTTGAATTTTAGAGTAATTTTTAAGTAATTTTATTTATTGTCTTAACAGATTCCCTGAAGATGTAATTAAGGTATTACGCAGGAAACAAAGAATTAAAATGAATTACAACGTTTCCAATGGTCCACCTTCACACTGGTGTGTCCTACTGGCCGTCTCCAGATATATATATATATATTATATATATATATATATATATATATATATATATATATAGTGTTTATGTATAGCACAATAGTGACGCCGATATATATATATATATATATATATATATATATATAGTGTTTATGTATAGCACAATAGTGACGGCGAGGAGTAAGTTTATCATCTGATCGAAAGCAGACTGGGAAAACATTCGTGCGGATAATGTATATATATATATATATATATATATATAGAATATATATATATATATATTTTATATATATGTGTGTGTGTGTGTGTGTGTGTGTGTGTGTGTGTGTGTATGTATGTGTGGCTAACGAAAATGATTTTGAATGATACTAGCCACGCATCCCTCCCTCTTTGCCTAAACAGCAACCTCCTGCATGTGACTAAACTACTAGGTAAATAATCCACTAGTTATCTGAGCAGTCCATCGAAACCGTTTTCGAAAAATACTTCAGGAACGTTAACAGTATAAAGAAGTATTGAAGTCCCACGAAAGGCTTCCTGTTGCTACGATTCTTGAGAGATGATATTTTGTATATATTCTTCACGGCGAATTGGTTGATTAACAGAATGCGGTGAAAAATGTATCAGATTTTAGGGCATATTTATGTTAGTAGATTTCTTAACTGCAGCCGTGATTACCACCAGAAAATGTTAGTTGAAGTTGTGAGAGCAAGAAAGAATGAGATGCAGGGAAATTTCTCGCACGTATTAAACCTTTGGTGAGAGAGAGAGAGAGAGAGAGAGAGAGAGAGAGAGAGAGAGAGAGAGAGAGACTACTGTCGTCTTTGAAGCTTCTAATGTGTGAGAGAGATTACCCTAATCTCATAGGCCTGAATAGAGATAGAGAGAAAAAAAATTGCTGTCTCCTCTGAAGCTTTTAATGTGTGAGAGATTACCCTAACCTAGTAAGCATGGAGATGTGTGTGTATATATATATATATATATATATATATCTATATATTATATATATAATATATATATATTATATAGAGAGAGAGAGAGAGAGAGAGAGAGAGAGAGAGAGAGAGAGAGAGAGAGATTGCTGTCGTCTCTAAAGCTTCTAATGTGTGAGAGAGATTACCCTTATCTCATAAGCCTGAGTAGAGAGAGAGAAAGAGATAAAGAGAGAAAAAAATTGCTGTCTCTGAAGCTTCTAATGTGTGAGAGATTACCCTAAACTCGTAAGCTTGGATAGAGAGAGAGAGAGAGAGAGAGAGAAGTAGATGAAGAAAGAACTCGTGATTATAAGGAAGACCGCCCTGGCCTCCTAAGCTTTCAAATAAGACGGTGGATAAGATGACCTGACGGACTCAAAAAACTCCAGCGGCTTTTATCACTCCATAAAAGTCCGGATGAGCCAATTTGTTAATGAATAGTGAGCGGGCGAAGGATACTTTCAGATAAGAGACAGGGACCCTTTCCAGATTACTCCTACGTTGGGCGCCAGTGGATGTACCCTCCCGTAGGTGGGACTCCCTCTCCCGTCGGGCGTGATGAGAAGGATAACGAAGTGAGAGGACAATAAACAGGAAGGATGGAATAGGTTAAAGGAAGAGGATGGAGATGCAAGGAGAAGCGAATAGAAGATTGCAAGAGAGAAGGATAGAGGAAAAGAATAATACAAATATAAACAGAACTTTACCGAAGAAGGGGAAAGTTTATGGAGGAAGGAGATTTTCAAGACGTAATTAAAGTTATATGGAAGAATGGAAAAAAGCACGATAATTTAGGATTATAATTTTTAAAAAAAAGATAAGTTAGAGTACAAATTAGGAAAAATAGAAGAGGTTACAGAAGGCTAAAAGTTACTAACTAAGAAGCCTAGAAAACTACCGACTGTAATGAAGAATGACGAATAAAAGAATGATAAATGAAAAGAATATAACGAATGACGGTAATAACGAAGTCGGCGGAGATAAAAAGGAAGAATTGGACTAAATGGAAAAGACAATCAAATAATAAAATTTTAGTAACGGATATATCAGTTAACCTATAAATAGAATTTAACAAATAAATACTTACGCGATGACATTACAGTTGTGCAATGAATAAACAGCAAGGAAAAGAATCGAATGGCTTTTAATGCTCTCATGATTGACATGACCTGCTAGAAGAGCGGATGAAATAGTTAAAAGATGAGTGACAGAAGAATTAATATGTAAATGAAGTGATGAGAAATGAGTCCTGCAGGTGTCAGGCAAATAAAAAAAAAGCAGTGTATTAGAAATGACGAAGCAGGAAATTCAGACAGAAAACGCAATTGTTGAATAAAATGGGAATAAGATTAGATGAATCAGACAAAATATATTCAAGAAAAATTAAAATTTGAGCAAAAAGTTGAAATATAAAATTGAAATTAGTTAGAAAGAAAAGGAAGGTGAGTTAAAAATGATTCTGAATTAAGAAGTGGTTGTGGCAATATATCAAAATAAGTGGCGGATTTGAAACAAGAAAATTAATGAACTTGTTGCAAGAGGAAAAAAAAATAGAATTACGCGCAAACACACACATAATTATATATCATAAGGGATATATATATATATATATATATATATATATATATATATATATATATATATATATATATATATATATATATATATATATATATATATATATATATATATATATATATATACCCAACAGCAAAATAGAATAAAAACAGCGAATTCGGTATACCAGAAAGTGACGCAGCCTTGGTTTCGGGTACAGTTGTACATGAATCGCCCCTATCAAAGTTTCACGTCGTACAAGAGACAGTTATTTCAGAGGGAAGACGTGTAGCTAAAGTTGGTCGCAGAATTGGACGCCGTTGAAAGACGACAGAGAGAATTATTTTCTTCCGTTTGTCTGGAAAGACTTCTGCTCTTCTAAGACGATATGGCTGCTGTGGATAGTCTTTCAGTGCTGGGCTGTTGCGTATGAATGTTTGCTTGTGTTTGATAATAATGACGGAGCTGTTCTTTATATGGTAAAAAGGTAATAGTTATAGAAATGTAAGCTTTAATAATGATAGTAATAATTGGGAAATTCTCTGTCAAGAGAGTTTATATAATTTTCTAAGGTGTCCACAATAATAAAAGAAATGTTAAGAGTTCGTGTATAATTCAACAACACTTTATAAAGCTTTCGAACCCTTCTCTAGGTTCATCTTCGTCCAACTGCTGAAGATGGACTGAAGATAAACCCAAGAAAGGGTTCGAATGCTTTATAAAGTGTTTTTAAATTATACACGAACTCTTAACATTGTTTTTATTCTTGTGGACCCCTAACAACAGTAATGATAAAATCCGAGTGGATCTTTCTTGATTGTCCACCCCGGGTGAGGGCGGGGTAGGGTATGGGAGGGAGACATGACTCATGCACCCTCCTCCTGCAAAGCTGTTTATCCACCCTCTGCAAACCTGTTTGTCCGCCCCGGATGGGGCTGGGGTAGTTAGGCGAGACATAACGGGCAGCTCCAGGTTCCAGCGTAGCTTAGCGTGCCATCAAGCTCGTATGGAATAATAGTAATGTATATTAACAAAATGATGATAAAAAAGTACACATCCCCTCCTTCTTTTTCCTTAACTTGATCCCCAGTCGGGGTCGCTGCTTTTTCGTGAGGCTCATCCAGCTACCTCCATCATAATTGTTTTTGGTAGATGGTTTGCGGACAGATGGCGTTCCTTACTGCACCCCTTCTTGTTTATCTGGGCGTGATACCGCCACTGAATTGGGCTGTGTTTTCCCCTTTACCCCACTGTCAAATCGTAAGGCATACACCGGACAAATTCTTAGCTCTAGATTGGCTAGCAAGTTTAGATTATTTTTTGTGTTTCTGCGCCCGAGCTAGTGCCCCATGCAGTTACTTTATATTTAAATAAATATATATATATATATATATATATATATTATATATACATATATATATATATATGTGTATATATATATATATATTCGTTAAAAGCAATTGCTTTAGTGGCATCAGTAAGTTTCTTGCAGGTATCTTCATACCTACGAAGTTTTTTCCGCCATTATCTTTGTCTATTTATGGTAAAAATGCGCAGACTTGTTGATGCCACTAAAGCAATTGCTTTTAACGAAAATTGTATAAGAGAATAACTATCCCCTCGAAAGTATATATATATATATATATTATTATATATATATATATACATATCATAACTTACAGGTAAACGCTAATAAGATAGAGAGAGAGAGAGAGAGAGAGAGAGAGAGAGAGAGAGAGAATTCATTAAATATATAATTATAAAAATGCAGTTAAAAAAAGAATATCAAGAAAATAACCAACTAGTTCAAAGGGAGAACGAGAACCACAGAAAACAGACTAAACTGAGAGAAAGGACAAAAAGAAAACCGATAAAAAAGAAGGCACGAAAACATCGGAACGAATAAGAATATTAGAAGGAAATTTCTATATAAGATTGATGTTCAGTTATGGTACCGTTCCAGTCCCATTATGAATCGCTTAAGGACCACCACAGTGTAGGGGAAGGACGTGGTGGTATTGGTGTTGGAGAAAACCAGTATCTCCCCCAATCTCTCGGTGGGGGAGGGGGGGGGGGGGGGGGAGAAAGAGGACCCTTAAACTGATATTGATATTTAGGTAGAATGTCTTCTCTATGAGAAAATCTATAATGGCCGAATACATATCAAGTCATTTTGTGGTTCGAGAAGAAAAATGGTCAAGATTTTTTTTTTTAATGGAAAACGTTCCTTGATTTTTACTGCGATTTAGTGACTGACACGGAAAGGTATTAGGAAGGAAGTCGGTGCAACATATCCGCTGACGAAGTTACTGAAGATATAGTACTACAGGTTTACTATTTCAACGGATATTTTTCCACATACGTCAATCTGTATGGCCGCCTGTTCTCCTTTGATATAAACAAAATGAAATGGCAAGCAGGACTTTTTATTTTTTGTTATCCCTTTGTTATGACAATTTTGAGCTGTTTCTCCTTTCGACAAGTTTCCTCCTTGGGGGAACTGGAATTTATATGTATATATATAATATATATATATATATATATATATATATTATATATATAATATATATATATATATATATATATATATATATATATATATATATATGTGTGTGTGTGTGTGTGTGTGTGTGTATAGTGTCCAGAAGGAGTCCATGATACGAGATTTAAAAAAGCCAAGTTTATTGCATATGATACGTTTCGCACATACATCTGTCTGCATCATCAGTCTGTGAATAAAATACAAAGACATTATAAAAAATCATATAAATGAAAAGGAATTCACAATTTTTAAAAATAAAGTCTAAAAAAGATTAAAAAGAGCAGTAAATAAAAAAGAGACTACTAAAAACTCCAACCGTCCATGATCAGAGGTGAAGATGGAATGAGTTATATGGACGGTTGGTATTTTTAGTAGTCTCTCTTTTTATTTACTGCTCTTTTTAATCTTTTTTAGATTTATTTTATAAAATTGTGAATTCCTTTAATTTTATATGATTTTGTTTATATATCTTTTGTATACAAGTTAGATTCAATACGGTTGTATTTGTTATCTGTCAATTATGATGTAATAAGTTACTTTGTATACAAGGTTAGATTCAATATTGGGTGCTCTTTGTTAACTGATAATTATGAGTGTAAATAAGTTTACTTGTATACAGTTAGATTCAATACGGTGGTATTTGTTATCTGTCAATTATGAGTGTAAATAAGTTACTTGTATACAAGTTAGATTCAATACGGTGGTCTTTGTTAACTGACAATTATGAGTGTAAATAATCAATGCGGTGGTCTTTGATAACTGACAATTATGAGTGTAAAAACGTTACTTGTATACAAGTTAGAGATTCAGTACGGTGGTCTTTGTTGACTGACAATTATGAGTGTAAAAAAGTCGCTTGCATGCAAGTTACATTCAATACGTTATTTACGATGAACCGCAAGGGTGAGAAACGTGGATATGCAAAGGGTATTAGGTGTCCTTGTCCCAGTGGTCTGCGCTGCTAAAGAATATATGATACACCAGACTTCGTGGACATTGTGAACTTCCGAGAATGTTAATTGATTAAAAAAAAAATTTTGCTTTCACAAAGTCTGTACACAAGTATGCGTGCACAATCACACACACACACACACACACACACACACACACACACACACATATATATATATATATATATATATATATATATTATATATATATATATATATATATATTGTATTGTTCGAAATTCGTATTTTAAAATCAACCAACAAGCAAAATTGTAGAACTGGAAAGCGAAAACAAACAAATAGGAAATAGTAGTAATTCTAACCACTGACTTCCAAGCGTTTGACAAATCGCCAAAGACACCGCCGTCGGGGTGTTCTCGGATCTTTCCCCTTTGGCTGCTCTCCGCGGCTACCTCCGGGAGCCGTCTCTCCTGCTCTTCACCGCTGAATAATTGAAGATAAACGCCCTCCGAAGTCAGATTCATTAATCAGGTAATGAGTTGAAGCGACAGTGATGGTTTCATGTGCTGTTTTCCCTTCTGTCCCCGGGGACGAGGGCTCCCCGGACAGGCGGACAGGGAGTGCTGAAGTTCTGAGAGGGACCCTGAATCCTGCATAGGGGTTGAAGAGTAAGGGGGGGTGGGAAATGTACAGCCAGTGGGAGGGAGTGGCAACATGGAGGAAGAAGAAGCTTATATAAAAACGGATCTTGCATAGACAGTGAAGAGTAGAAGAAGATGGGAGTGGTAATATGGTGGTGGGAGATGTGAATGGTAAAACAGAGAGGAAGAAGACACTTATACAAACAAGTAAAAAATACACTGAAGAGTCTTTGGCGCAATCGAGTTTCTTTTTTTTTTACAGCATATAATACTGTATGAAACTCACAGCCATGGCCCATGAATCTCTCAGCCTGCCGTGGTGGCCTGTGTTGTTGTGTTGCCAGATGCAAGATCATGGGTAATTTTCACCTTATATAAAATAAAAAATGCTGAGGCTAGAGGGCTGCAATTTGGTATGTTTGATGATTGAAGGGTGGATGATCTGAACATATCAATCTGCCGCCCTCTAGTCTTGGTAGTTTTCAAGATCTGAGAGTGGACAGTAAAAGTGCTAATGGACAGACAAAGCCGTGGAAATAGTTTTCTTTTACAGAAAATTAAAATGGATTCTGCTTGCAGTTTGAAGGTAAGAGGAGATAGGAGTAGTAACAGGGAGGTTGGGGATGTCCATCTAGCAGGAGGGAAGGGTAACATGGAGGAAGGAAATGCTTAGACAGAAACAGGATCTGCATAATGAGTGAAGAGTAGGGGAAAATAGGAGTGTTAAAATGGAGATGTGGGACATACACGTAGCGGGAAAGAATGGTAACATGGAGGGAGAAGACTCTTAGACAAAAATAGATCCTGCATAGGGATTGAAGAGTAGAGGAAGATGGGAGTGGTAACATGGAGGTTGGAGACATATAGCTAGTGGGAGGGAGTGCGAAAATGGATTCCACTTATGGTTAGAAGAATAGGAGTGGGATTGGTATAAGAGAAGATGGGGAATGTGTAGCTAGGCTGGAGAGAGTGATAACACGTGGGAAAAATATGGGGACTTGGGAAGGGTAAAATGGAGGGGGTGGCCATACATGTAGCAGGAGGGAGTGGTAATATGGAGGAAGAGCACGCCTATACAAAAACAGATCCTGCCTAGGGTCTGGAGAGTAGGGGAAGATGGGAGTGGTCACATGGAGTTTTTGGGATATATAGTTATCGGGAGGGAGTGGTAACATGGAAGTGGGTGACATACAGTCAGCGGGAGGGAGCGGTAACATGGAGGAAAACGTTGCTTATACATAATAGGATCCTGTTTACAGGTTGGTGACTAGGAGGAGGTGGGAGTGGTAACGTGGACGTGGGAGGCATATAGCCAGAGGGATGGAGTGATAAAATGGAGGAAGAAGTTGCGTATACAAAATCGGATCCTGTTTACAGGTTGGAGAGTAGAGGGAGGTGGGAGAGGTAGCATGAAAGTAGGAGATGTATAGCTATAGTAGATTCACATTAGCCGTGCATTTGACGTCTAGGCCAGTCCCTTACGGCGCTCCTGATTGGCTGTTGATAAGCCAGTGACAGGGCTGGAAACTCAGGAGAGGTGGAACATACATCCTGTATGACCTCTCGAGAGAGACTGAGAGTTTTCCAGCCATGTCATTGGCTTATCAGCAGGCAATCAGGAGCGTCGTAAGGGACTGGCCTAGACGTCAAATGCACGGCTGATGGGAATCTACTATAGCGGGAGGGAATGGTAACATGGGGGGGGAGGAGGATGAGGAATACGCTTAGGCAAAAGCACCGATGGCTGTCATCCGATCCTCCGACGTCGCTCCTTGCATATTAAGAGGGACACTTCCTCCCTCGTCTCTGCATATTTGATGGTTGCATCTGGTCGGCACTGTCCTGCACGGCACAAGAGGCGTGTCCTTTGAGGGGATCTCCTCACAGGACGAATAAACGATGGTTCCGTAATCTCTTAGTACTGCGATTTATTGTATCTTCCGTATTCCGGGCTCCTGTGTTTATGAATTCAGTAAATGCGTAATGAAAAAATAAAAAAATAAATAAAAAGGCGTTCAATATAACAACCTGGATGCAAGTTCTTTCCTTTATCTAACGAATTTATCGGCATTCATGTTTTTTATAACGATATTTAAGTGTTTGTCGTAAGAACAAATTCCTGGGATCTCCATTTTAATCCATTTTTGTTACAATTGCCAAAGAAGTGTTGGATAAAGTTCAAGGTTATTTGTTTTCTGAAAGAGTGAGATTTTCTCTCAAGCGTCAATTGACATCCAATTTTTTAAAGTTCACATCAGGTTAGGGTTAGACATTCCTGTCTTCAGTCTGTTTTTTTAACTTAAACTTCCAAGTTATTGAGTTACAAAATGCACATCACATCACCGTATTTCATGTAGATGCATTAAGCTACAAATGTCATTTTGTATCCAATTCGTTGTACCTCATATATGTTAACCGAAGGGGAATATTTTTGGTTGATATTAATTTCGTCCTGTCGTGGATTCAAACCAGTGCACAGAAGTGAAGTCAGGACTGCAGTGACATCTATACCGACTCGGCCAACAAGTCGGTAAAGACGTCACTGAAGTCCTGATTTCTCCTCTGTGCGCTGATTCGAATCCACGACAGGACGATATTATAATAATAAAAAAAAAAAACTCCGGTTAACATATATGAAAATATATTAACTCTGAGGTAGAGCGAATTGGATATTAAAATAGCGCGAACTAGTCGCTTTGCATAGAGTAAGTATGCTTATGCTGTCAGGGTATCGTAACATTGTCTTAATGTCCAGTATATTTGCCTAATAATTTATTGGTCTTATAATTATGTTATCGGGCGTTTATATATAGTTTTATTGTTTTTTATGTATTTGTATATAATGTTAACTGTACATCTGGTTTTTTTTATTATACCTCGTTTAAATTTTTTATCTATTACGTTTTCAGTGATATTTTATAATAACAGAGAGAGAGAGAGAGAGAGAGAGAGAGAGAGAGAGAGAGAGATTTCCGTTTGATCCCTGATGTTTGGTTGCTGACAAGACGAAAGATCTGATTATGAAATGGAAATTTTCCTCGATGCCTCCTGGTAATGCATTAGTTTTACCGGTTTTGGGAGATACTGGTTTCTTCGTGCTGGCAAAATAAACTTCTGCACCCATGGATTATGATATGTGCAAATCCCTCGTCCTAATGGATTTTCATATTTACCTTTCCACTGTTTTTATTTATTTATTTATTTTTATTTCTCTCATTTCAGCCGACCTTGCGATATGGGCCGAATAATATTAATTAATATAATAATGCGCCGAAACTCGTAGACGCTTTATTTACGAGGAACGTTAAAAGAAAAAAAAGAAGCCTTTTAGATTTCGCCGTATATTAATATGTGTGCAAATTCATATTAGCGCCGAGGGAATACGTCGAAAAAGACGCAAACTTTATTAGCCGGTTTTGGGCGCCTAGCTTTCGGAAAATTCCTTTTTGCATTATCCACACGTCTGTGACGGGAAATGATTTGGGATTTTCTCGCTAGATGTGACACAAAATTTTCTCTCGGATTTTTCGGAAATAAAATACAAATCCTTTAATGTTCAATAATGCTGCAAATAATCCTGAACCAAAAATGACTTGCCCTTTGCAAGAAAAATAATGTATTGCCTGCAGAGCTAATGGCAGCAGTGATGCCAACCTTTTCGAGATTAGATGTAAGCAGTGTTGTCATCCTTTCGAGACTCCACTAGGGTTGCAAGCAAACAGTCCTGCCACCATCAACAGGTTTTTCGGAAATAAAATACAAATCCTTTAATGTTTAATAATGCTGCAAATATCCTGAACCAAAAATTACTTGCCCTTTGGAAGAAAAATAATGTATTGCCTGCAGAGCTAATAGGAGCAGTGTTGCCAACTTTTTCGAGATGAGGTGTAAGCAGTGTTGTCATCCTTTCGAGACTCCATCTAGAGTTACAAGCAAACAGTCCTACCACCAACTACAGATTTTTCGGAAATAAAATACAAATCCTTTAATGTACAATAATGCTGCAAATAATCCTGAACCAAAAATGACGGCCTTTGCAAGAAAAATAATGTATTGCCTGCAGAGCTAATGGCAGCAGTGATGCCAACCTTCTCGGGATCAGATGTAAGCAGTGTTGTCATCCTTTTGAAACTCCGTCTACGGATACAAGCAAATAGTCCTACCAATCTACAGATTGGATGTTGCTTGTTGTTGTTTTAGATTAAGCCAGCCTTGTTCTGGCACGGGCTCTTCTTGCTCTAGGGCATCCCTTAAAAGGCTTAAATGATTGAATGTAAACATTCTTGTTTCCCTTCCTTTGATACAATCATTGCCGCCAACTGTTCGTGAAGGGGTTTGTTGTACATTGTAACAGACCTACCAACTAACTACTCAGTCAAACTTGCCAACTATCCCTAGTGGCTGGAAATTTGGTAATGAATGGTGTCCCCAGGGCGTGTTTAGCCCAGCGATTTATTACCGTTTATACGAAACCAAGAGAAAGTAAATGACAACTCCAACTATTTGTACGTAAATATTCCCAGTTCATTCTCAACCGGCCCCCAACACACGATTCCCCCCACCCTCGTCCCCTTCCCAGGTTCCTGCCTCTTGAAATATATGGATAAGTCTCTCAAATGCAGAGCTTGTGTGCTGCTGTTCATATACAAAACAAAACCAAAAAAAAAAACGTGGTAATGTTCCTGTTTATCCATTACATGCATGAAAAAATATTAGATTTAAAAAAGAAAGATGTACTTTTGTGGATACTTACTATCTACTGCATTAAAAAACGCATATGGAAACGGTAAAATCCTTTATCATTGCTTAATGGTCCTTTATGAATATCTAGTTTCAGAAATGCAGAAAAGTTATGCTTTCTCCAGGGGAGGCGAATTGGCGACTAAAATGAGTTGATTTCAAGGGAAAATCGTAAAATAAGAATGAAGCTGAATAAGTAGGAATATTAAAGCCAATAGACGGCATCTACTTCCAAATAAAAATAAATACTACGTTAAAGAATCAAAAGTTGAAATAAGAAATCAGAATGAAGAGAGTGTGACCTTTCACTCGGAAAAGAATTATGCATAGAGGCTAGACTTGAAATTAAATGCTAAAAATAAGTTAATGAAACGTAAAATGTAAAATCTTTAAACAGAAAAAATTTGGAAGTGGGCTTTTAAGTAGACAATACAATCTCACCGAAAGAAAAAATACAAGGGATTCGCTTAAAGAATACAAAGTAGCCATTAAAAGCAAATTAAAAGCTGGATGAAATAGAATCAGATTCCGAACGAAGGAAGGAAAAGCAAAATAGAAACCGGGAATAAAAATAAAAACTAACGAAACAAGTCTCCGCTGATCAGAGGGAGGGGGGGGAGGGGGAGGAAAGAGGCCTCCCCAGTCGGAAGGTGTGCGGAGACCGGGACTTAAAGAAACTCCAATATTGGTCGCTGGAAGATTGGAATTGCCTATTTTCAGCTCCGTTTCCTACAACTCCGTGTTTGCGATGGACAAGATAATCTCTCTCTGGACATTACCAGAAGAGTACGCACAAACATGCGCGCGGGCGTGTGCGCAACACACACACACACACACACACACACACACGTCTTTCCCTCCCTGGACAGTCTCCAGAGAGTAGACGGATATACAATCACTCACCTGATTTTTTTTCGCCTCAAACACGTCAAAGGAGATTGCGCTCATACGCGCGCGCGCGCGCTGGCACACACGCAACCACATACGCACACTCAAATCACAGGAATGAGGAAAGGAAGAGTAAGGAAAGATTGAATTCTCTGGGAATAGGGAAAAAGATACTGTTTGCCTTTATTAAAGTTATATTGTACACTTGGATGTTGATCAAATAAACGGCCAGGTGATAATTATGTCAATTTAACTTTGCATACATCTTGTTTTTTTACGGTCGCATTCATGTATGCACTTATATTACTAAGTATGTGTAGTTGTGAGTGCTTGCAAATGCATGTACGTATCATGCGTGAGGTTTTGTATCCGTGAATGTGATTTATATTCTTTTGGAAGCGCATGCGTTGCTCTTCCAGTGCACAAAGGTGTTCTTTTACGAAGAATGAATGTATAATGAAATTTAGACCATAAACCCAAGTACCGGAACACTTTCAACCATTCAGCATTTTTTTATGAAGAGAACTGTTACCTAGGAAGTAGAAAATATTCAAAAACATCTTACCGACTGAAGAGTTCATTATTTTGATATGAATCATCGTTGCAGATAGTAATTATAATAACCATTCGTCATGTGAACGCGTTAGGAATTTGTATCAGCTAATATTTCTTTTCGAACTTAATGCATAAACTTCGTCATATTTCACTCTCAAGTGGTAAACTAGGTTGCGTGATTTTGCAGAATAATTTATTTGCGTTTTGATTTGATATAACAAACACTGAAGTCCAAAGTACGAGCGGCCAAGGGTCGCAAGATATACAAGTAGAAGTTAAGAAAAAAAAAAGGGGGGTGTTGTATGGGTTGGGGGTGGGGGGCGTGTTGTTGCTGCAACCTTAAAGACAGTAGTGGACCCGTCTTCTGAACAATTCATTATTTTTTCCACCGCCGTTGGCCTTCATCTTTGTGACACCAATGCCTGTTTACGATCAATGAACATCGAGCAGTAGCATTTAAACTACATCAATAAGTCGTAGAAATTGGGTGTAGAGGAAAACCTGATAAATTATTATTAGAATAAATTCCAATCTAGCCTTATGGAAGAGTAGCAGGAATATAAGCAAGTCCCAATTTCGAATCGAATCCCTAAGATTAGGCACTGATGTCGAAGAAGGACAGCCTGTCCTCCTGTTAGGATCTTCTTGAAATCCTTCTAACATCCCGTGGGACTCTTGCCGATTTTAACAGGATTCTTGTTTTTTTCCGTTTCTTTTCAGCTCACAGAAATATTTTTCTTGGGTCTTTATCTAAGGTTTTT
>NC_061092.1:43490050-43537550 GCF_015104395.2 Macrobrachium nipponense | reverse complement strand
GGTGACGAGTGAAAATAACTGAAAAGACAGATATTAGTTCATAATCCATTATTTTTGAAGTTGCTGAGATGAATAGTGACACTTCCGATGCCCTTAAGTCCAAGTTTACCCCCAATAGGATGAGGGGGTTGAGAAGGGACGAAAATAAAATGTCAAAAATTATGTATATTAGTGTCTAATCCATAGTTTTTGAGGTCACTGAAATGAACAGAGACACTCATGATGCCCTTTAAGTCCAAGTTTATCCCAAGAGGAATAGGGGTGAGATGTGATGAAATTATATAATGTCAAAAATTCTGTGCAATATAAATGAAGCAACTATCTTAACAGGAAAGAGAGAGAGAGAGAGAGAGAGAGAGAGAGATACCGGTTGACCAACCCAGTGCTGCCTGGGAAAACTCTGAACGACAGCCGATAAACTCTCTCTCTCTCATACCAAACACCCTCTCTCTTTCTCTCTCTCTCTCTCTCTCTTGTTAAGATAGTTGCTTCAGTTACATTGCCCAGTATTTTCTTACCCCCATTCCTGTTGAGGCTGAACTTGGACTTGATGGGCATTGGGAGTGTCGCTGATCACTATTCATCTCAGACACCTCAAAAACTTTGGATTATACACTAATATCTGTCATTTTTGGTTATTCTTACATATCACTGCCCCCAACCCCCCACACCTTCTTCCCACTCCCCTTGTCAGCTAACACTATATTTCAATACGATACCCAGAAACTTAACTTATTGAGAAAACAGCATCTCAGGGACTAGAATCTCATTGGTATTGGACACGTCACCACTAGCTTTTTAACAAAGTAACTTGAGAAAGGTAACAACGAAGCTCTTCGCAATTTGCAGAGATATTCCATAAATCTGATTTCCATTTGTGTATCATCTTTCTTCTACACGTCTATTACTCTTCAGTTTCGTTTTTAATTCTCGCGAATACGTTTGTCTCATTAAATCACCATCAAAATTGTATGAAACATAAGCGCAAGTTAATCAGTAAAAATGATAGAAAACATCTGACAAAGAAAAAAGACCCCTTCTCCTCATGGACTGGAGGAGGACGAATCGAGAGTATTAATATATTAAGCCATGAAAATGACGATAATGATGAGAGCACCGATGGCAAATAATGCAAACCTTTTTATCGCCGCGAATGAAAATGATTGACTTTGTTGAAGTGAAGTTTGCACAAGAAAACAAAAGCTCTGGATACTTAGTTATTCAGGGGTAGTTCATGGAGGTTAATGGATAATGTTAATTGTGAAGCGGTGGGCCAACTGGGGCTTTCGCCACTACACGAATACAAATGAGAAGGGGAAAGGGAGAGGGAGAGGGAGAGGGAGAGGATGGGGGAGGAAGGGTAGGGAAAGGGAGGCCTGGAAGGAGACGCTAGATATTAGGGGGTTAGGGGATGGTATAGAGGCATTCTCATTTGCATAGGCTCCTCCCTTGTAACATCATCACTCTTTATATGCCCCTCCCCCCTCCCCCCCTTCCTTTAGGCATAACCCCCCTTCCCCCGTCATCCTTTACAACCTCATTCTCCCCACCCCCACTACCCGTGGCTATATAAATCCCTCCCCCCACCCCCTCCCCTCCCCCTTACCCTTACTTCCTTGGCCAGGCCGTCTCTATGTCTTTGTCGAGACTGGAAACTAATGGATATGAAGATGTTATTTTCATTATCCGGTTTCCTTTTTTCCGGATGTCTTTGTGTCTTGGGAATTAGCTCTTCAAGTTTCTGCTAAACTTTTGTTAGTTGTTGTTTGTGCCCATCTTTTCTGATTTGCAGGGGGGGAGGGGAATTATGTCCCCTTTCATAGTGCACCGTGACTTTGTTCGTAATATAGCGGATTGTTATTCCTCAAAGAAATTAAGTCTTAATTAATTGCTGTTATTCCTGAGCAATTTATTCGAAATACATTTATGACAGTTTTAAATGAAGAAGTATTTTGTTCAAAAACATTATTGGAAGTTTGAAAACAATAAATGATGTGCTCTAAAACCTTTATTGGCTGTTTGAAAAATTAAATCGTTTTCTCTAAAGACACTCTTGGCAGTTTGAAAAGAATCCCTTTAGGTAATTTATTTAGATGTAATTATCAACCGGACCGTGAAGGTAATTTATTCAACAGTCATTGGTAACAATTACCTTGGACCTTGTAATTTATCCTACAATATGTTCAGCAATCATTTGGAAATGTAATTTTCAGAGAGAAATGTGCTTACAGCTCGCTTGTCGTAAATGACCTTGTTTGACGTAAAGCTTCCGTATGGCTTTGGTCATTGTATTTCATGAATAATTACTGGTTCAAAGTAATGATATTCAGCCCTTCTCTTCCTGCTAATTTCATGGCTAGTGCTTGAATTACTATGTTTTGTGTTCTCATGCTAATCATTATTCTCACCATCATTCGCCTTTTCTTATTATTACTCTTATTATTATTATTAAGAGCTTATGGCGGGTGCTACACGTGCTGGAATTCGGCTTTACCCTCCCAATCCCCTACCTACCCAGCCTCACCCGGGCGGACAAACAGGTTTCCAGGAGGAGCGTGATTGTCGCCCCTACCCTCCCGTTCCCCTACCTACCCCCCCCCCACCCCGGGCAGACAAGCCGATTTTTGGAGGGGATCGGTGGTTGTGTCATATCTCCCCCCTATTATCACCCGGCGGAGGATAAACAAGATCCACCCGGGTTTTATCATTATTATTATTATTATTATTATTATTATTATTATTATTATTATTATTATTATTAAATTAAACAATTCGCCTGGAAAAGCAGAAATGCAAAGCGAACGTAAGCGTGGTGTAGGAATATACAAATACAAATTTAAAAATATTTACATAGATATTTGTGTAGATGTTAAATAAAGAATCATTAGAAATTGAAATTATTGAAATAACGAGTGGAAGACAACGAAAAAGGTGCTTACTATGCTGAGTTCATAAAGAGGGGAAAAAAGACAGGGTAGATAGATAGATAGATAGATAGATAGATGATGGATAGATAGACAGATTGATAGATGATAGATAGATAGATAGATAGATAGATAGATAGATAGATAGATAGATAGATAGATAGATAGAGAGTAAAAGTATTTGTACTAAAAATAGAAACAGACAAGGTGAGAGAGAGAGAGAGAGAGAGAGAGAGAGAGAGAGAGAGAGAGAGAGAGAGAGAAGGGTTTCAGCTGTAGAAATAATAATAAATGAGGAAAGATAAAAGAGAGAGGGAGAAATAAATAAATACAGAGAGTAAGGTTTCAGTTATAAGAATAAAACTAAATAAGTAAAGGTAAAAGGAGAGAGAGAGAGAGAGAGAGAGAGAGATAAGGTAAATGAGAGAGGATAAGACAGGATGAGAAAGTATGAGGTGAAATTGCAATTAAACCAGTGGCAAGGATAGATGATTTTGGTGGAGAAGAGAGAGAGAGAGAGAGAGAGAGACCTTAGCAGGAAGAGGCGGTTCACATTACCCAGCGAAGTCGCTCAAATGAATTTTGGATGTTTATCAAATCCCTGTTCTTCTTAATGAATGAATCTTGAAATGTTGCATGTGCGTGATTAAATTAGATGATCTTTTTGCTTGTTTATAGTTTTCTAATATATATAATATATATATATATATATGATATATATTATATATAGATATATATAGATATATATAGATATAATATATATATCTATATATATATATATATATATATATATATATATATATATATTGGTCGAAAGCTTTAATCCTATACAAGAAATATATATTTTAAACTACAAGAAGAATTTACTTCATTGTGGATTGTCTCCCCAATTACGTTAGAGGTTACGACATAGTACCTGGCTTCTGCATATATATATATATCTATATATATATATATATATATATATATATACATCGAGCTACAAATGTCCTTTTAACATCTTAATATCTAATTCGCCTCTACTTCGGAACCGCCCCACCGCCACCGGTTTAAGGCTTCACTGTGCGTCCTGACTTTGTTGGTTCGATGGTTCGCGCCCGCAAGCCGACAAATTTTCTTATTGACTAAAAAATTCCCCTCCGGTTAACATATATTGAAAAATATATAATTCCGAGGTAGAGCGAATTAAATAGTTAAGGCACATCTGTAGCTCGATGTATGTATATGAATCACGGTTATGTGATATGACACGCCCACACACACACACACACACATATATATATATATATATATATATATATATATATATATATATATATTATATATATACAAACATATATACATACATGTATCTTTGTAAAAATGAACAGTAATATATTTTTCTGCACGTGCTAAAAAAAAGACCATCCCCAAGTTAATTTTGTTTGTTATTGAACGAGTAATTTATCGCAGTTTTACTCATAACAACAAAAAATTCAATAGCTTCATTACTTTATTTTTGTGCGAATATTTTTTGACAAAATTTATGTAGAAATATTTATTTTAGCTACCTTCATGGCGTCAAACTGATCGTTTTTTTTATTGTTCTCCTTTTAGAGCATATTACGATAAATTACAACTATTCGGCTTCAAAATTTACATCAAAATCACTGTCTTTATCTGAAGCATGTCTTTGTTTACCGGTTAAAGTAAATTACCTTTGATGTCTCTGAAAACATTGTATAGATAAGCATTATATATATATATATATATATATATATATATATATATATATATATATATATATATATATATATATATATATATAAAGTATAAAAGACCGACTAAAACATTCAGGTTTAAAGCTAAGTACTATTATTTTGGTGGATTTACTCCCACCTTTTTCAAATGGTGAATGACAGAAGAAGTTTCTTTAGCGAAATACACATAGTGGGAGATATGCTCTTAGGTGATGCCTGGGGTCACCGCTAAGCCGACGTTTGTTTTGTGAATTGTCTTAATCCTCTTCATCGTTGCCTTAAGGAAGATATTGCCTATGTGGTCAGAGTCCCAGGCTCCATTGGAAAGGTTGATCCTATTATCTGGTTGTTTTATCTGTGAAGATTCTACCATCTGACATTTGTATCGACAGCTGCTCTTGTATAAAATTTGGGATGAATTCCAATCCATGGTATGGTTAGTGTTATTTATATAATGGAAAATTGCCGAACTATGTTGTCCAAATCTAACCGAGCACTTATGTTGAATTAATCTTTTCAAGAGAGATTTTCTTGTGAAACTAATGTATGACTTATCACAATCCCTACAAAAACTTGTGTATTTTTCCTTTTCTTTGTTTTCTGTGGGTTTGTAAAAAATGCTCTTTGCTTTATGAATGGCTTTTTCTATTATGTGCTGGGGGTATTTTAATAAGATAAGTTGATTTCTGATTGTTTCAAATTCTTTGTTAAGAAAATCTTGGGAGCAAATTCTCAGCGCTCTAAGAAATAAGTTACTTGCTATGCCGAGTTTAACTGAAATATCATGATAGCTGTGAGTGTCACTTTCTTGATGATTAAGACATCTAAAAAGGGGATTTGGTTATTGTTTTCCCATTCTAACTTAAATTTATGCTCAGGACCAGGGAATTTAATTTTTGTAGAAAGACATCAAAATCGCCCCACTCGCTTTTCCAGTATGTTAAGATGTTGTCTACATAACGAAGCCAAATCTTATCTGCAGGTTTGATGGGGTTTATAATTACTGTTTGCTAACGCAGGACTGAGGTGGACTCCCCATACTGCAACCGAATTTTTGACGGTTAAAGTTATCACCAAAGGAAAAGACGTTATTAGTGACACAGAGCTCTACAAGTTGCATTATTTTATTCAATTTTATGGGGAAGTGGTCAGCAATGGCTCAAGTTTATTTTTGAGGAACGTTGATACATCTTTTATGGGTACTTTTGTGAAAAGGGAGTCTACGTCTAGGCTGAGAAGTTTTGCGTTATGTACGGGGGTATTTGACGACCTAAATTTGTTGCAAAAGTCTTCTGTATGCTTTAAATCTCAGGGGACAAAGTTCCTAAACAGGGGACTAATAACTCGGCTAACCATTTCTAAATTCTGTAGTTCAAAGCTCCAGCGCACGAGATCATGGGACGGAAGGAGATGTTATCTTTGTGAGTTTTGGGTAATTTGGGATTGATTACTTTAAAATTTTTCCAAAATTTCTATATTTTTCTTGCTTTTACCGATGTTTCTGATTTTTCTGAAGAAATCTATTGGGATATTATGGCTCGGAAAGATTAACTCAAGCGCTCAGTTAGATATGGACAGCATAGTTCGGCAATTTCCCGTTAATTATTTATATTAAATATTTTAAATACGAGAACTGAACCCCAAGGGGAGGCAGCAGATGACAGCATAGAGCTCTGATAACCGAGATGAAGAAAACGCTTGACATCTAACCGAAGCACCAGTCTCCTTTAGAAGTAGATATGGTAGTTTAAACTGCGTGACCTCCCAAAGGTCCATTAATTAACAGACTACATCTGTTTAAAATAAAAAAAGAAGCACTGACAGTTGCCAGCGGCTGACAGACTGGACTTCAGATTGACAGGGAGGGGACCTGAATCTCTGAAGAACTACAGATACTTTCTTCAAGACCTTTTTCGGAAATAGAACCAAATACGTTCCGGGAGATCTCATGGACGTGTATCTTAATAAGTCTACTAATAAAACTCTGCCATTAAAATTCCTCTACTTGATTATGATGTTGGAAAGACTGGCACTGATTCCAAGCCTCGATTGTGAATGAAAGATTATGTCAGCCATTGTGTCTTATGCTGCGGCCAGTTGGTAGCAGCTGGAGCGAGAGCCACCGGTGTAGTGACTTATTAAGAAGTCACAGAAGATCATCTATATCTCTGGAGGCTGTCATGGAAGTTTTCCCTCCCTGGCGGGGGAATAAGTCTGAATAATTTAGAACTACATTCCTTTTGAGAAATTCATTCAGGTGAGAAAGTGGAGCTTGCTGAAAATTTCAGTCCTGAAATCCCTTCCTGTAGGTATGAAGGTTATGACTGCCGTCCCCCTTAAAAGTTTCTCCTTGTATTTGATACACCCTGTTTCACACTGACAGCAGTTGTTAACATTTAAACAGATTTTCACACCCTGTTGAACTTATTTTTTCTCCTACATTTTACGTCATTTATCTATGCGTGATTTACTATGAATGAGTGTAGTGAGTTTTATATCTTGTTTGATTTATCCGTTGCTCAGAATTATCTATAAAGAGTGAATGCACTTCACTGTACAGGTATTCGTCTTAAAAAGAACCGCCTTATAAAAGTACAATTTTCTTATGTCTGGTCAAACAGAAATTTTCCTTTACGGAGGATTCTGAGTCCACAGCTGCTAAGCTCCTTTGACATAGATCGCTACGTAATCGTCATTTATGCTGTGGGAATCCACAACTATTAATCTCCCTATACAACTCTGCTTATTATTTTAAGTCTGTTTTACCTTTTCATGTATATCTACTATACTGCGTGTCTGTATGAGAATCCGAAAGTTATAATACTTTTTGCACAGACCAACAACTTATCGTGAGAAGTCCTCGAAGCTGTCGTCACGATTTCTGAAAACTCCGAGTCTGTGCATTTCCCCTGATCTCCCCTGGCTCCTGCCTTCATTCATACCTTGGGTTCCTCTTCTATTGATGCCTCTCCTCCTACTTTCGAGCGCGTGACATTTAGATGCCGCCAATAATAAGGGAGCCGCTAAATATGGAATGCTGGGATGACAAAACCGGCAGCAGCTGCTGCCAGGAATACGAGCCTTTGTGGCCGATGGTACAAGAGTCTTAAACGGAGGTATCCTAGTATTATGGGTAGGAACTGCAGATTAAAGTATGCCAGTATTATTAGTTGCACCCATAAATACATGAACCTGAAATGAAGGTATCCCAATGTTATCAACAAAAACAGTAGATGAAAGTAACCCAGTACTGTCAGCAGAAACCTAAGATGAAAGCATTCCGTTGCTAACAAGAACCATAGGTGAAGTTATCCCAATATTATCAGCAGGAACCGTAAGATGAAGCTAGCCCGTTATAATCAACAGAAACCTTACATGGAGAAATCCTGGTATTATTAATGAGAACTGGTGATGAAGGTATCCCAGCGTTATTCATTTTCAATAGGAACAGGAGATGATTTATTTACAGTGATATTAACAGGAATGTTCAAATTTTCAAATAATTATGAAATGCTAAATGTTGCTTCAGGTACATAAAGGGTACGTGCAATAATCATTCAGGGATTTTTGAAGGTAGATAGAAGCCAATACAGTTTTCTGAGGGTTATTTAAAAAGATGTTGAGTAAATGCAATTCTTTGAGGATTACTGTCGGAAGATGTGCTGTAAATGAAATTATTTAACGGTTACTTTAGGACTATATGGCATAATTGTAGTTATCTAAGGGATACATAGAGAAGGCGTGGATAGATATAGATATTTCAAGGTTACTTAAGGAAGGTCTGGGAATGTTTCATGCAATTACTTATATAGAGATAATACGTGCAATTACTAAAATTATGGAAAAAAAAATGTAGCCTTCTGAAGCACCTTCCTTCAGCTGAGTTATGCTTAAGGAAGGCGAATATGGGTTTGTTGAATGCACTATCTGATAATGGTTGTGTGATTGTCCACTCTGTTGCCTAAGATTGTTTCAAAGTAAGAATGGAATTGATTACTGCGTCATCTATTAATAATAAGCTATTAAATGCAATTATTTAATTGTGTGGAACAGTGGAATGCAGTTGCCTGCTATTAATATAAAGTTGTTAGATGCAGCCTTACAAGAACGAGAGGAACCAGTAAGTGGAAAGCGCTTTTGAAATCTTAGAATAAATGCAAATTCCTGAACGTAAGTATTTAAGGCCGGAACAGAACTACTGAGAATGGGCATCTGGGTCTTCTGGACCATGCCAGACACCAGAAATTTTGGTTTTTGGTAAGCACTGCACTGCAGCTGTTGAGAGTTGATACAGACCATCAGTAACGATAAACTTCTAAATGCCAGCATCTGCGAGTGACCTGAACATTGCTAGATAAGAGAGTGTGAAAGCAGAAGAGGTTTAAGCATTATAAAAATAATTTGGAACTCGAAAAAAAATCTTGTACCCTGGTTACAAATGCAGTGTTTTCCAGTAAAACTCCTAAGTTGCTGTGAACAACTATTAACATTAAATTACTATCGAGACAAATCTGTGTTGACATTAGAATATGGAGATGCTGTCAGCCAGAGTATTTTGCTATGAAACTGTTGTTAAACCCGGGGCCAGAATAAAGTCGTAAAAATTAAACACATTTTATCAATGTCCCTTGGTTACTGAAACTGTGATTTATGCTGTGCAGTGCAGATGTTAGAACCGATCTAAGCATGCTTAAGCTAAGCACAATCTCAAATGTTATTGGGAGCAAGGGAAATGCAGCAGCAACTTATGATGATCGACTGAAATCGATTTAAGATTAACACTTTTTAAAAGCGTCACTTAGTGCTGTGAAATTGCTTGCAACGTCATAATGACCACGTTGCTACGTAGGTATCGCTTCGTACGAAAACCGAATGAAACTGGATAGGACTAAAAACATTATTTTCCTATCTTGAGAAACGGAATGAAATTTAATTTTGTCATGAAATGGAGACTGCATCCGACAGTCGGATGAAATCGACAGGTGGAAGTCGACTTGAAACAACATCCTCCCAAGTCCAGTGGTGACCTTTGGGAACCTATGAAATAGACAAGAAGCCTTCTTCGACTGAGGAGAAGCAATCGACGAAAAGTTTTTTTCTTTCGTCTATTTTTGTAGGTTCGGCCTCGGATGACAAGAGCGGAAATATTCCAAATAACTCTGGATATGTTAAGATAAATAACTTTCGTGTTGTTTCACCTATTCATTACAGTTCAACATTCGTCGATATATATACATATATATTAGTAAATACACATTCGTACAAATATAGTGTGTTTCTAGGTGTTTGAGTTTGTGATTGGCAACCTCACCTCATCAGAGAGGACCCAAGATCGATCCTGAGACCCACTTTGATAAGAAATGAGGAAAAGGCGACTTGAGAAGAATAGAGATCTGTGAAAAACGAAGGAAAAAACGATATGAGAGGTAGTATTTTATAGGGGCCATTTTCTTAGATACACACACACACACACACACACACTCACACACACACACACACACACACACACATATATATATATATATATATATATATATATATATATAATATATATATTTATATTTATTTGTATGTATGCATATGTATAATATACGAGTATATATATATGATATGTATATATGTACTTATATAATATATATACATATGTATTGTAATAGCCACTTTGCCCTCTTAACTTCGCGCTTTTTTGATACGCTTGTCACTACAAAGCCTTAAGATCCAAGTTCAAAGAAATATGAAGAAACTAGGATGTCTGGTAGCAAAGTACTGACCAGATACGGCGTAGCATTACTTCACTGATCGACGACTAGCAGGATAGCAAAAATTTTGCTGTCGTTATATAAAACTGTGGATACTATAAATATAGTATATATATATATATATATATATATATATATATATATATATATATATATTATTTTCATTTTGAACTTTATGTGGTATTTTCTTATTTCTGCTGGTTTTCCAACCATTTTTAATTCAATATATGTATAGCTCTTTTTTTTCTTATACTCTCTGTATTCTATTGTGGTTTTTTGCAGTTTCACTACTCTTTACATTTTGCTTTTACCAGGGATGTTAATGAAATAAATATAAACATTTTTTTTTTCAAAAATGTTTTCTAGGTTATTAAGTAATATGGTATTCACACTCTTTCAGCCTTGAAAATGCAACCGAGAAGTGCTGTGAAACGTCGGCACAGTAAATCATGAAAATGCACAGTGCCTTTTCCTTTGCTACCCCAGTAGATGTGGTTTGAGCATTGGCTATGATATATGACCCTTTTTTTTTCTAAAATGTTCTATGTTATAAGTATAATGGTATTTCCACGAGAACTCTATCAAGCCTTGCAATTGCCACCGAGAGTGCTGTGAAACTCGCCACAGTTGTATCATGGAAATGGCACAAGTGGCGTTCCGCTTGCTACCCAGTAGATGAATGGTTTGTAGCATTGCTATAGATTTATATTATATTATATTATATTATATTATATATATATATATATATATGTATCTTATATATGTATATCATGATAATATATATTATATATATTATTAATATCCAATTCACTCTACCTCGGAATTGATGTATATTTCATATATTTACTGAAGGGGAGTTATTTAGTTGATAATAAATTCGTCCTCTCGTGGGTTCGAAGCAGCGCCTGCGGACAGAGAAGAAATTGGGACTTCAGTGACGTTTATCTGTCCGCTGGGCTCTGGTTCGAGCCCACGAGAGGACGAAATTATTATGAACTAAAAAATTCCTCCTCGGTTAAGCATATATGAAAATATATAAGTATCGGTGTAGAGCCAACTGTGTATATGATTCCAACGGTGACGTGATAAATTCACACACACACACACACACACACACACACACATATATATATATATATATATATATATATAATTATATATATATATATATATATATATATATATATATATATATATTTAGCATGCTCAGTCAGTTGACTTTTATTATAGTGGTACTAAGTTGGACAACCTGACACTGCTAGTCTTGTAAGTGCCAGTGGTAATGGGTTCCAGTGCATTTGTCCCAAGGTAGAGAAGTAACTGATGGAGTGCTATTAACCTCTTTAGGGAGAAAATGTCCCTTGAATGGTGGGAGAGATTACTGAGAATTGTTAGAGCAGATATAGTGAGCACTACAACCTGGAAAATGCCAATTGTTTTAGATGAAAATGAAATGTACCATAAGGTCCCATGATAAAGACAAGGGATAACCAACCCCTACCCAATGTCTGTATTGCAAGTTTCTAGAAAGGAACCAAATACTGTATTTGGTGAAGCTCAAAAGATAGAAGGGTGTGTACAAAAGATTGGGGAGAAACTGAAGTTTATTTGAAAGCCAAGTTAGGCGTGTAAGAAGTGACTGTTGAGCCAACTCTCCTTTATGTAACTGAAGTGTCGACGTTGGATATGAATGAAAGGAAAAATCTCTCCGTTATTGGAATGGCCTGTTTGCTTAGCATATGCAGTCTAAGAAGAAATGTCAAGGAGAGAAATGGGGAGATAGACACGTAACAGAAGTAGTAATGAGGTTTAGAATGATTGACGGATGGATTAGAGTATTTTTAGTTGGTCATTTATGTGGAAAGAATGAATGATGGCAGCTACGTGGAAAGAGTGTATAATACAAACTGTAATGAATAGGAGAAGAGGAAGACGTAGAAAGGGATAGATAGATGGGATTTAGAGGAATTAGAAAGCATGGCTCGTAATATCCAGAAAATGAAAGAATGAGCGCAAGACTTGGGTGAGTGGCACAGTGTAAGAAGGGACCTTTCGATGTGCCGCTGATGATCTCTTTGTGTAGGTGTATGAACAGCTAGTGGTGTGGAATTTTACTGCACAGGGGTTATCCATGATTCAGCATCTGAAATATGGCCATGACAATGCCTGTTTTATTGTTTTAGTCTTTGAAAACATCCACATTATGATGTTTATGTGTGTGTCTTCTCTCTCTTCTCTCCTTTTGTGTGCATATATGTATGTATATATATATATATATATATATATATATATATATATATATATATATATATATATATAATATATACGCACACACACACCGAAGGAGAAGATGGGAGAGAGGAAAACACATCTTACCCAACTTGTACCAATAAACCTAAATCTTTCACAGCTAGATTTACGCAACGTGGGACCTTGGCTCATCCCATTTGCTCTTCGTCTCACACTCCCATAGCGTCCCTTATCTGATGCCGCAGATGTTGTGGGACCTTACTGTGACCCCCCCCCTTACCCCCCCCACCACTCCCAAACTCCAGTACGTGCCATAGAGTGCCACCGTCCGACGTGCACTAGGGATCTCTTCTTCTCCCCAATGACGGATGTCAGTTCAGCGATCGCGAGTAATTGACAGATATTGTTTTTATCAAGACGCTGTGGTTTCAAATAAGTGTCCTCTCTCTCTCTCTCTCTCTCTCTCTCTCTCTCTCTCTCTCTCTGTTTGTCTGTCCTCGCCCCTAGAGTGTAGGCCGGGCTTTCACTTGTAATGCGTTTTTCTTTCTCTTTCTATTCCTCTCCCACTAGTAGTCGGGTCGTCCAATTGTGATAAGATTATCTCTCCCTCTCTGTCTCTCCTAGAGTGTAGGAAGCTCTTTCAGTTGTGATAAGCTTACTTACCCCTCTCTCTCTCTCTCTCTCTCTCTCTCTCTCTCTCTCTCTCTCTCTCTCTCTCTCTCTCTCTCAGTTTCCCCAGTTTCATGGCCCTCAGAGACCTCTTTTTTTTCGCCCGTGTCCTCGCAATAGTTATTGTCCTCAGGGTTTATCTGAAATAGAAGCCACAACTTCAAGTAAGTTAGTTTATTTTTGTTATGTGTGAGTGTCTGTATTTCTGTGCATGGGCTGTGGAGTCCTTTTTGCTCGAAGCTACTCAGTGAACGGAAGAAGCATAAATCTCTCATCACATTTTCACTCATAATATGATATGCTTTGCATGTCTTGCAAAATTGACTCATCATTTACATTTGTACTGACGTATGAGATGGAGGTTTCACGAAGTAATTTCTAGTTTAACGAGTGGGTACCGTTCGTTGTAGGGTTGTAATGCTCAAGAGGGTATTCAGGTTAGCATCCATATCGTCGAGTTGAAGTAACCGAAATTGAGTTTTCTGCTTCGCTATAGAACGCACACTTGATACAGTTTATCAGTGTACGTGTGATCAATTCAGGCGCAAGATTTCAAGTCTCGAAATGAGTTCAGCCTCAAAGTTGAACCCCAAGGGAGCTAGAGTCCTGTGTGAGGCAAAATTACAGTAGTGAAGACGCAACTTGCCCTTTCTTTTCTCGCCTCTATCTAAATTCTCAATATCAGGAGTATACAAGATATCAATATAACAGCAGTTATGAGTTCACGCACAATATTTATTTTATGTAGATATTAATGTATTGATATTTAAGTTCAAGTGATGTTATAGCGCCTCAGTGGCGTGGTCGGTATGGTGTTGGCGTGCCACCTCGTTGGCCGCGAGTTCGATTCTCGGGCATTCCATTGAGGTGTGAGAGATGTGTATTTCTGGTGATAGAAGTGCACTCTCGGCGTGGTTCGGAAGTCACGTAAAGTCGTTGGTCCCGTTGCTGAATAACCACTGGTTCTATGCAACGTAGAAACACCTTACAAACAAGCAAGCGATGTTAATCACATCAAAAGAATAAATATTTATGTTACAAATTCCATACATCACATTTAAAAGTTATTGAACAATGATACGTAAGGATATATTTTTGTTTAATATACTTGGTGGATATGAAGGCCATACCCTTCCTGACCAGTACCTGTAACACTTCATCCATCTAGTACTTTCTAGGTCTGCGCTGCCCTCCTTACTCCAAACACATCCCAAATATACACACTTTTCACCATTATTATTCACCATTCTCTCCCCATGACCAAACTGACTCGTCATTTTATATATATTAACATACTGACAATTTCTTTTATGTATCTCCACATTTTTCACCATTTTCATTGTTATTCCACGAAGGCAGTGTTGGCAATAATTCGTCTTAATGTCCTCACACAAGTTTTATTTTCTTTCGAAAGACAAAAATTTGAGTGAGTTTTTTTGCGTATGTTTGTTTACCGGTGTTTTTCATGCGTGTAGAAAGATTTGGTATATTTCCATACCCTGTGGGTGTCGTATATATCATCATTGAAAATAAACAAGTACACTTCGGCGCAATCGAGTTTTTTTGTACAGCTTTTAATGCTATATGAAACTCAGCCACAGCTCATGAAACCCTCAGCCACGACCCTCGAAACTTTCAGCCACGGCCCGATGGTGGCCTATGTTGTTGACACCTATAGCGCTGCCAGACGTACGATCATGGCTAACTTTAACCTTAAATAAAGTAAAGGCTACTTGAGTCTTAGAGGGCTGCAGTTTTGTATGTTTGATGATTGGAGGGTGGATGATCAACATAACAATTTGCAGCCCCTTAGCCTCGGTAGTTATAAGATCTGAGGACGGACAGACAAAAGTCATCTCAATAATAGTTTCCTTTTACAGAAAACTAAAAGTCCTCGGTGGTACTTTCAGAACGACCTTACAGTCTGTTGCTATAGTTATTTTATCCATTGCGCATAGAATAGTTCAAAGTTTCTCTCTCTTTTTCCTGCTGTATAATTAAAAGGTTTCCTCCGATTTCTCTTATTCCAAGTGAATTTTTAATCGTGCACCTTCTCTGTATTCTTGTAAAAGGTGGAGAATTGTAATGTGTTCATCTGCGTAGGACTTATTACCAGCAGAAATGCATTCTCCCTAATTACACCCGTTGTGCTCCTTGCATTTCATTAGAGATCCTTTAATAGGAAAGGTTAAAGCTCATTTAAAAGAGGGTCCTAGACTCCTTCCCGGCAACTGAATTTCATTTGATCTTGCATCTCTTTGTGAGTAATTGCCAGCATTTGGAGACGTTTAAGAAGGGGGGTGCAGAGCCCCTATGAGTTTCAATTTGTTACTTGAAGCTAGATAGATATCATTCTCTCTCTCTCTCTCTCTCTCTCTCTCTCTCTCTCTCTCTCTCTCTCTCTCTCTCCAATGCTGATACGCCAATAATTTTTGCTAGTTTCCATTAATGACTAATGGGAAAGACAAACGTTATTTAGTAAGTTGAATGTTTCCTGTGTTCGTTTCAGAGTCATAACTTTCATTCGGTTAATAATTCTTTTATTAAGATTAAATCTTATATTATAGAATCCTTTGCTGGGTGATCTAATAACGATCATAATAACGCTGGAGGGCTTAGGAAAAAAAACATTAAAACAGAAGTGGTTGGAGCAAATGAGAGGTCTGAAAGGTTCTGGGGATGGGCATTTTTCTGCTGCCTGAGTTTTTATGTTTATAAGCTTCGAGGGAGGAAGTATGAGAACAAATAAAGCTGATGATAGGATAATGGAATGCACTATTTACTGAAGCATAGGTGTAGACATAATGTGTAAAGGAGAGCAATTCATCAAAACAAAAAGGAGAATATGAAGTCAGTGGGAAAGTGATGAGGAAAATGAATGAATATGAAATGTGTTTAGAGCATTTAGGCTCTAATTTTAGGAAGAAACATTTAGGCAAATGTTTTTTAATGTAAGATGCTAATTGAGGCTTGAGAGATGGTGTTCAAATGGAAACTAGTCCTTGACTGGCTGTTCAGTACGGATAACAGGAGAAGCAGAGTTCATAAAGGCATATTTTGGAATGAATGTAAGTCTGAGAATTGACGGGAGAGTGGTTGTTGAGAATATAGGAACACCAGTGAGAAAGATAGTAGTTTCCATCAGGAATATGGTTCTGTACAGTGATGAGAATGTAATTGGTTTTAGATCAGTTATGTACAACTTGTTCACTTGAGGGGAAAGTTTATTTTGAGGAATATTGCAGGGAAATAAATTTTCCTACTATTCTTAGAAAGCAGTAAGGTAGAGTTTGGAGTGAGACGGTTAAACAGATGACAGAAAAGGATTTAGAGAAGGAAGAGCTTGAAACCAAACTTTCGTTTCGAAAAAAGGTTTATACGAAGGATAAAAATAAAAGCATGGAGTTGGTGCACAAAAGCCCAAAAGAAGCTCATGACAGAATTAGAAGAGCTACATGTGGAGAACTAAGGACGGACAATATGGAAGGCTGTCATGTTAAATCATTAAAAGGTATCCTTTGTGTAAGAATGTGTATCCGCTAGAGTATCAGGTTTACGTAAAATTAAGTGTTAGACAGGTGTGTTATGTCTCTTTGGAACCGTAGCATGCATGCGGATGGAGTGATGGTAGAAAAAGGGGGAAGAACAGTTGATGAAGCTGTAAGTTTGAAGGGCAATGAAGGGCACTTTGATGGCAGATACTAATGAATGAGACGGCATTGCTTGACGATAATACAAAGCTGTAGTGACAAGTGACAAGTGTGATTCTGAAAGCAGAAAGATGAAAGTGAATTTAAACAAGATAGGAAATAAGATTAGATGTAAGTTTGGAATTGAGGTAGTAAATGTTACTTTGTTGGGAGGAATAAAGGAGGCAATTACACGTATGATGAAACAAGGATACTGGGAGCCTAACTCAAAAGTTGTGGGAAAGAAGAATAGTGCATAAAGAGGGAAAAAAAGTGAGGTTGCATGAAGCGGCTATTGAGCCAGCTATTTGAATGTATGTTGCTGAATAGGAATAAAAAAAAAGTTGGGCCTGTTTGAAAATACATGATGTTTAGAACTTACAAAAGAGTAATGATGCCTGAGGATATACTGGAAAGGTTGACATAGAAAAACAAGACGGATTATTGCATTTCGAAATGGTTTGGTCCTGTAGAATGAATGGGAGAGGCTACTTTGATAGAAATGGAGTATAATGCTGTAATCTGCAGGAAGAAGCAGAGGTAAATCTACCAAGTTCTGGGTGGCAAATGAAGCAAGATAGAAAAAAGGATCTTGATTAATGAGATCAAATAAGATTGATTGTCAGTCATTCAGAGGTCTTTCGTTTGTTGACGGGCTGCTGAGCTTGTCTCTGTAGGGGAGTAAGGCAGCTTTATGTGCTGCGGAAGTTTGTGTAAAAGGAGGCTCATCCTTGATTAAGCAGTTACAGGGTGATTAAGGCAGTGACGACGTCTTTTTTTTTTTTCACTTAAGCTACCTCCCTTTCGAAGTTATTGATAAAAAAAGGGTAAGAGCGTTTATAATTCAAATGTTAATAAACAATAATCATGTCAAGACTTAGTGATGATAATTACAGTACTGATGATGATGGCTAACAATACTATTTATAACAGTAATAGTAGTAATACTGTAAATACTGTACTCATAATTATTGTAGGCAATAATGTGTTGTTAAGCTTAATATAGGAACAATTTGCGCCGCCTCATTTCTGTTTTTCTTCCATCGCTGACACCACGGGTCGCTTCCATCTTCATTAGGGCATCCTGTGTCACAAATTACAATTTCCCTGAATTTCTCTCTCTCTCTCTCTCTCTCTCTCTCTCTCTCTCTCTCTCTCTCTGTTTGTCTGTCTCGCCCCTAGAGTGTAGGCCGGGCTTTCACTTGTAATGCGTTTTTCTTTCTCTTTCTATTTCTCTCCCACTCGTAGTCGGGTCGTCCAATTGTGATAAGATTATCTCTCCCTCTCTGTCTCCCCTAGAGTGTAGGAGGCTCTTTCAGTTGTGATAAGCTTACTTACCTCTCTCTCTCTCTCTCTCTCTCTCTCTCTCTCTCTCTCTCTCTCATCATCATCATCATCATCACCACCACACAATAACCAATCGGCTTTAACTTTTCATTTTACCTCTTGCTTAATTGCGCCATTGTCTTATATTTCTTTACCTTTCTTCGGTCCTTAAATTACTCTCAAATTCATGGAAAAACTTTAATGAGGAATTAGACGTCCTTTTTTATATTCCAGCATCCAAAAGTAGCTCATCTTACTTTTTAGTCTGTGCAGACAGTCAGAGGAGACTGCATTTTTAACCGCTGTTTGTCCATCTGTTCATCAGTGCGTCTGTCACGCTTACTTTGTCGTTGCGTCTCCTCCTAGAAAGTTGAAGGGATTTTTAATTGAGCTTAGTACAGTGGTATATCATCGTGCATAGATGTGCTTGAAGGAAGATCGAGTGTCTTGTCTGTCAGTCTGTCTGCCTGGCATGCTTACCTTGCCATCTCAACACTCCTATTACTCGCTTGGAGGGATCTCCGAAATTGCCACACATAAGTAGACCATGCCTAAATGGAGATCGTCCATTCGTCTGTCCACCGATTAGTGTGTCCGTCACGCTTACCTAATCATCATTACTCGTACGCAGTTAAAGCGATTTGATTCAGTATTGGTTCTGATATAGATTGTCTGGAATAAATGTTTATGAATTGAGATCGGCCTTTGTCTGTTAGCGTGTCAGTAGCCTTGCCCCGACATCACAACAGTCAACTTTTGTGCAAAGGCAGACTATCATGCATAAATGTGTTCGAAGGAAGATTGACTGTTTAAACCAGGGGTTCTTAACAGCGGGAATGAGAACTACATGCTGGGGTACGGGACTTGATCTCTGGATATTTATTTATTTATATATATATATATATATATATATATATATATATATATATATATATATATATATATACATATATATATATATATATATATATATATATATATATATATATATAATTTGATTTTAATGTGTCATTGTATAGATTGGTATGCTGATGAATTCTGAATGAGAACTGTCATTCCCTATTTTAGAAGTGACTTCGGGTACTATTTTAATTTTTTCATGAATGAAATAAGTAAAGTCAACTAATGTTCATTTTTTAAGCAAGATGCCCTCATCATTTATCGAGTTTATCACAAATAAGATTTAAAGTACAGAAGAAAACCCAAATTGCACCCTGCCAAATTACTAATTTTTTATTTACATTTTACTTTTTATAAGGAAATAACTATGTAAAACTCTAAATGCTTTTGATCTTCTTGTATCTTCTATTCCTAGGTATTCATACCTAAAGTATGTATTCAACTAAGTGTATAAGTTACATTAAAAACAAATAGGACTTAAGTGGACTTAAGCAAATGGGGTATGGAACCATATTGGGGAACTCATTGGGGGTCTGGAGTCATCAAAAGGTGAAGAACCCCTGGTTTAAACTGTCACTGCAATTCCCCTTACATGGGTGAAAGGATTTCAGTCAAATTTGGCACACAGGGAAATGACCATGCATAGTTGTACATAAAAGAGATCGTCTGCCTCTCTTTCTGTGTCGCCATTATTGTCTGTCATTCTATCCTTGTTATGTGGAAACTTTGCTTACAAGTTGAAATTGTGGGCACAGATAAACTATAATTTTAGCATACCTTATTCTTGGTTAAAACTTTTAATCAGTAAGAAATAAACTTTATATTTATCATGTTACTTCACTGATGAAGCCTTTCCAGTGACATAAAGTTAGTTACCATTATTTCGTGACCATTATCTCGACCTCCATTCAAACGATAACGGCCAATTTAACAGTTGGTTTGGTGTCAGGAATTGTCTAGACCAAGCTCGGTTGTGATTTAAGAAGTAATTTATTTCTTTCGTATAAGTAAAAACAAATTTGCCTTGCAAAAAATACGATGAGTACCGCATCCTAGATGTAGATAGTAAGGCTCTTGAGGTTGAACATTTTTAAATTATAAATACCTTTCTGAAGTTTGGAAAATTCCATCCATATCTGTGATTTAATTTGGCCTCGAATAGATATGAGAAAATAATTATGAGGATAAAGAATTTTCTTTCGCATTACGGCAATGACATTTAGGTTCCAGTAACCCAAAACTCATCGCTATTATCCTTCGGACATTTAGCTGAGCCATTGGAGTCCGGCGGGTATTGAAGGCAGCAGCCCTCAACTCAAGGGTGATGTCGACGCCCTAATGAAATCAATTAGTTGCATTGCAATTCTCTTCCTCCTCCTCCTCCTCCTCCTCCTCCTCCTCCTGCTTGTGCTCCTTAAGAGACGCCCTTTGCAGGTCCTTCATGCAACTCCTCCTCAATAGCCCTTAGCACCTCGGGCTGGATAATTGGCGAATTGTCTGTAGATGTCGGAATGGTGCTGTGGAGACGTCCTCCAGTTCAATTAGGATCGCTTCGCGTTCTTATTTATGACCCACTCTGCGAATGAATGAATGAGTATGAGTTATCTGGCGTCGCCTACTCTGTAAAATAATCTGAAATGAATATGAAGGCCTTCGAAAGGAAGAGCATTTTTACGGAATTTAGGTTAATGTTGTGGAAATGAGATTTTTGTGTGATTGGGAATCTGCGTTTTTATGTACATACTTGAGATTTATAGTTGTGATATTTTTTGCGTTGTATATATATATATATTATAATAGAATCTCTACGCTATCTATATATATATATATATATATATCTATATATATATATATATATATATATATCTATATATATATATATATATATGATATATATATATATATATATATATATACACGTATATAAAAATATCACAACTATCACATATATATGTATATATATGTATGTATATATATACATATATATATATATATATATATATATATATATATATAACGCAAAAAATATCACAACTATAAATCTCAAGTATGTACAGTGGACACAGGTTTACCTGGTACACCGTCTTGAGAGACTTCGAAACATTACATGGTAACAGTGTTTACTGAGGGAGATGAGGATGAGAACTCCTTCTCTGCTAGCAAGAACTCCACCAATAAGCTCTGGAGTTCGTTTGGTGGGCGGAGTTATTAGGTATGGTTGGAGAAAGACACACGCACACACACAGACGGAGTGAAAAAAATTGAGCAGTTTATATTGTTGCAATGAAGATTGTTTTCTCACTTGTAATATAAGTTTCTTTATTAAGGTTCCATTTAACTTTCGGCCAAGACGTTATCTTACCACCGTGTCTATTATTATATATCGGTCATATTCATTACACAATACTTAAACTGTATCAACATTTTAAAGTTATATTGATGTTGCCGAAAATCACGAACATCATAACAGGTTTTTTTTAACCTTATCACGTAAGTCAAGTTTACAGCATCGGTTGCAGTGCGCTTCCTACAAATTCTATAATAGGAAGCTATAAAGAGAAGCGCAGCAACACTAGAATGAATATACCCAAAAACTAGATGAATGTGTTGAGAGTCTCCGACACTTAGCTCCTCTCTCTCTCTCTCTCTCTCTCTCTCTCTCTCTCTCTCTCTCTCTCTCTCTCTCTCTTATACTAGCTAACTTATCTCTCTCTCTCTCTCAGCTATACTAGCTAACTTAGTGACATGATACCATCTTGAAAAACCCCTGCACTCAGTATGCAGTTCTGATATGTCATTAGTGTATTCAGGAGAGGATCAGTGACCTAATAATATCGAAGATTGCCCTTGGCTCGACAATACCCATAAGCATAACCAAAGCAAAGAAATTTCTCATCTCTGATACTGTAATGTCATACCACTCTTGTTCCCTTGAGTGTTCGCTTGCTATATTACCCAATTTCATTACATGAAATTAAAGACTGGATCTCACTACAGTCAGTTCCATTATAGAATCATTAAAAACATAATATAAAAAACTTTATTCCTGATATACTTTCATCAAAATCGAAGGTGTGCGGCAAAAAATTATCACCACCAATCCTTTGCCAAACAGGATTAGCTGGTTTGACATTTCTGACAACCTCCTAGGCCACCCTTACCTCCCCTCCCCCGCGCAGTTTATACAAATGGAAGACGAGCAGTGCAAACGGCCAGCAAATTTAAAAACTTAAGAACGTCACATGACGTAAACAACATGTGTGGGACGACTTCTGCAACACGTCATATGACGTGGTTATATTATAGACTATATATTTCGTTGACCTCAGGTGATAGGTGAAGTCATTTGGGCTTTCCTTATAGTGGCTGGCATAAAGAGAGTATCATCTACTGAATTGACAGTTACCTTTTAAAATATCCTACAGAGCATATGACCCTTATACTCAGAAACGACGACGACGGCCAAAAAATATGCCACATTTTTACTCTTGTTCATATAGCTTAGGTTTTAACCAAAAATACTACATTGGAAATATCAGTGGGATATAAAGCATTACATTTCAAATAATGGAAACTATTTTAATAGATTCCAAGAAGCTAATAAGCGAAAATAAGCAGCGATGTATCATATCTGTATCGGCCACACCAGTGAACAAAGTATACAGGTAAGGCAAATTGCCAATACTGTTACCGACCTCACTGTATGAAAACAGTGCTCGGCTAGTCATTCAGTTCTATAATTCAATGCTGTTAACAAGAAACGTTGATTAGGAAGACACATCAAAAACATGTGAGGCCCGAGTAAGTAGGAAAGTTTACTGCAATACTCTCAATATTGTATGGAGGCATTATGCCATTTGTTTTACAGATACTTCGATATTATATCAAGAATATCATGGTTATAATAAAAAACTGTTGTTGAATTATTTATTAAAACATATAATCAAATAACTAGTGAGAACAAAATGAGAACATTTTATGTCTATTACAAAAAATATAACATTTATATTATACAATCTCAATACCTTTGACCGTCCACCCTCTCTCTCAGTCACTTCCCTCAATCTGTCGGGCATTGAATGAACGAGGTTGAAAATTTGCTGCGGTCTCCGTCTACAAATTTCCCACTGAGAGTTAATGTGAGCCATGAGTTGCTGTGTTGTTCTCTCATGTTCCATTTTCCATGTGTTCACCATCTGGGCCCACACGTGTTCAATCACATTCATATCTGCTCCTTTGCTCGGCCATTCAAGAAGAAGCAGGTTATCCTGTCCGGCAAACCAATCTTGAACAACGCGAGCAGTGTGAATGGGACTCCGGTCATGCATGTGGGAAAGGAAAATTCCTTTCTCGTAACGAAGGCAAGAAGGAGGTTTGCAGCAGCTCAAAACATACTTAGCTGCTGTAAATCGTCCCTCGATACAAAAAAACACTCACCCATACCATGCAGACACACCAGCCCTCATACGGTTGCAGGTGATCATGGCCGGATCGGAACCACCTCAACGATGTTACGGGATTCATATCTGAATAAGAGAAAAAAATGGAGGTGTATAATATAAATCATATATATACCTTTGGAGAATTTAAATTCTCAGTGATGAATATCACTGAAAGAATTCTATTGTCTAATTATTTATTTAATTATATTTGAGGAAAAAAGCAAATGATGCCACTGTCCCTTACCTAATATTTATCTCAGAAATAGCACTCTTATTTATGTTTACTCCCTTTATATATTTTGACAGTCCACTTCCGTGGAACAAAATCTGAAAGATTAACTAATTAATATAAAGAAGAATGCAATTGATAATTGATGCAAGTAATGATTTTGCTTATCATACCGAGTTCTATTTGTTCGCCAACAATGCAGCTTCCCATGCGATGTGGACGAGAAGCACTTCTCGTCAGTAAAGATGACCCTGCCCCAAAAGTACAAACCCTTATCAGCATGACGTTGGGCAAAATCAAACCTTCCCGCCTTATGTCGCTCCGTCAAGAGCTCCTTCGTCGCTGGAGTTCTGTGATGAATCCCAGCAGCGTGGAGTCTGAGTTGTACTGTCATCGGTAAAAGTGTTCGCGAATTCTCTAACCTATTTCTCTGTAACTAAGATTCGTTTAAGTACGAGATTTTGCTAGGTGTACTACACCAGTACCGTAATTTATAAGAGTATCATGAATCACAAATTATAAAGAATAGACACTTGTCCTGTACGAAGAGGCAAAAGGCTCGATTAGCCAGAAATGGATATGACACAACAGTATAAAAAAACTTCGCCTAGCCTCTCCCTCCCTCCCCCACTTCCACCCCCTTCCTCTTCCTTCCTCTTCCTTCCCTTCCTCCTCTCCTCCCTTCTCTTCTCTCTTCTCTCTCTCTCTCTCTCTCTCTCTCTCTCGTTCCCTCTCCTCTCTCTCTCTCTTCTCTCTCTCTCTGACTGTTACTTCAGTTTAAGTATATTTTTTACGATTTTTTTTGTCTATCCATCTATCTAATCTAATAATAATAATAATTTACAATGTTGTTTATCTTTAACGATTCACTCGGTTGCTGGCATTACGGCACGGTTGATATTTAGCCTATGTGTACGGTACGGAATTACGCAACGACAATTCTACCAAAGTACGGTACGGTATAGTTCGGGTACGAAAAAAATGTGATAATTCCGTACAGTACTACCTTACCTTAGGCATGGATATATTACTTTTGGTCTACGTTGAAAACAAGGGAACAATATTGATTAATTATTAATAATAATAACCAGTAATATAGCATTTTTTTAGTTTTTACTATTATTCTTAGCATCAGCATCAGCAGCAGCAGCAGCAGCAATAGTAGTAGTAGTAGCTATTACTATTTTTAAGGTCAATTTTTTTTTTCTTTCTTTAGTGACTATTGACTTGGGTTAGGAGTAAATGATTATAATTATTAGAGTGAGAGATATCTGCATGTATGGTGGAGTAGTAGAACGATAGATACTGTGATTGATGGTAAAGCTACTGTTATACTTGAGTTTGGTTACCCCCTTCGCAATCTTCATTTGGACTCAGGGCATCAGCCATATGCTTGTATTACGAAGGTGAAGAAGAGATGGCCGCCGGCATGGTAGGAGAAATCAGTTTGTCACGCAACTTTTCAACTTTTTTTTAGCAAAGAGAGAGCCGCCAATTGCCTACAGATTGGTTTGAATAGGTAACTGGTTATAGTTGCTTTATGTGTTACAAATAAAAATTGAGCATTTTTACCGGGCATTCATTAGAGTTAAAACCTTGATTATACCGAAAAATTATAGCAAAATCTCGTACTGATACCAGTCTTCATTACAGTGTTATTGACCAAAAACGTGACTGTGAAACCCACAGTAAGAGAGCTTTACCAATTAAGCGGGCCATACATTATCCAACTTGGTTGGACAACAATGTTGGCCAACAATTTCTGCTCTAGAGCATACACTGTAAGACCAAGTCGTCCAACATTAGTTATAGATGTCGATCTGTATTGAATAACACGCTCTGTGGCATATTATTGTTGTCTTAGAATTTCAAATAAAATCATTACGGAATGGAAGTAGATGAAGAAATACTTTTATGTGGTATAATAATCAGTTTATGTGCAGCTGAGAACGAAAAAAAAGTACGTAAAAAAAGAAAGCATTGGGCAAACAATGGTTGCTAAATCGCTCACATAATCTCATGTGAATTTTGTTACGCGAACTAAAAGAAACTGCTCCAGATGATTACAAAAATGTTTCTTGAGAATGGACAATGAAACCTATCAGGAGCTGTTAAGCCTGGTTACGCCTTTCTTGAAAAAAAAGGCTACGAAAATGAGGGATGACGTGATAACAGTACACCAAAAGCTGTCAACAACTTTACGATTTTTAGCGACCGGTCAATCATATGAGGATTTAAAGTTTTTGACGAGAATTGCTCCTCAAACTATAGGTCAGTTTATTTTACCTACTTGCAATGCTATAATTAGTGTGCTAAACAAGAAGAAAATAATTAAAACTCCAACTACAAAAGATGAATGGAAAGAACTATCTACGTCCTTTGAAGAAAGTGTAATTTTTCCACACTGTATTGGAGCGGTAGACGTAAACATGTCAACATAAAAAAACCAGCAATTCAGGTTCATACTATTATAATTATAAAAAAAAACATTCAGCATTGTCTTGTTTGGCATTGCAATTGCAAACTATGAATTCATATGCTGAGGCTGGAGCAAATGGAGAGCATCAGATGGAGTTCAATCTAACAGCAAATTCTTTGAACAACTTGAAAACGATGACATTACATTTCCAGATCCAGAGGATTTACCTGTAGGAAATTATGGGGAAAAGATGCCGTATGTCATGGTAGGAGACGATGCATTTGCCCTCTCTGAAAATCTAATGAAACCCTTCACTGATCAGCTAACAGATGAACAAAGAATCTATTGCTATAGATTATCTCGAGTAAGACGAATTATCGAAATTGCTTAGGGATTCTAGCTAGCAGGTTTCGGATTTTATTTACTACTATAAATTTAGCACCTGAAAAAGCCGCACGAATCACATTGGCATGCTGCTATCTACACAATTATATCTTGAAAAAGAATAGACAGTTATATTTTCAAGGCGCTGATATAGAAAATATAGATACTGCAACTGTACAGGAGGGTTCTTGGAGATCTGATCCGCAACAACTAGTCCCATTACAACCAACTCAGAAAAGAAATTCTACCACATGTGCTAAGCAAGTAAGGAACAAGTTTTGTCAGTATTTATACTGATGGTGCAGTCTCATGGCAGTGGAAAATGTTAGGATTACAACAACCTTCTGCAAGGGTAGAACAGCAATAAAACATCAAAAACTGATAAAGTTTATTACCATTAAGTATACATTATAAAAATGTATTAACTGAATATTACATTCTTAATAAAAATAACAGATTTCCTTTAAACAATGAAAAATGAAAATAGAATATTGTACCTTATGAATGTATATGCATCCTTGAAGTTGTATCTAGTATACTACAACCATTATAAAAATACATAAACTAAATATTACATTGTTCAAAAACGTTTCCTTTAAATAATGCAAACTAAAAATAAACTACTGTACCAAATGAATGTATTTTTATCCTTGAAGTTTGATATAGGTATTCTACAACTAGTTTAAAGAATAATTCGGGTCTTGAAGAAGTTCAGTTATAGTATATTGACTCCCTTGGCTTATGTCAGTCGAGATATTTTCATTGGATAAATGATAAGTGCATACAGGTTGGGTTGAAAATGTCAATGGGGTTGATGCACGAGTACTTGACCTACTGGACGATAGTGACACAGAATCCAATGTTAACTGGTTTAATTGGCCCATTATAAGAATCTCATCAATAGCTTTTTTTGCATACAACTTTTGTGTCTCGTTCAGCTTTCTGTAGGATACCGCCCAGCTATCCGCATAGATTGCGGCTTCGTCCTTCATGAGTTTCTGCTCTTTTATGAAATCTAAATGTTCGACGGCTTTTTGCAAATAGTGATCTTTAGTTGTATCATGAGTAGTCCGCATTTTTCTCTGGTACCTGCAGTATTTCCAATCTGGTCATCGCTCTCATCCAAATTACTATCTCCAGGTATCTGGATTTCTTGATCTCCTAAAAAATCATGCAGCAAATCGAAATACCATAAACTTGGTTCGTACATGTCATCACCGCCCGCACCAGACTTTTCAGACTTTTCCTTCTTTTTCAATTCCCTCCTATAACAAGTTCTCATATTGTTTATTTTTTTTTTAAATCATCTAGAGTGGCATTGCTAACTATTTCCTTAAGGTTATTCAACAGTACTTCCCATGCTTTATTTCGTTTGTTTTTATCTTTATATTCTTCGCTTTTCACTTTCCAAATCGCAGGTAAACTTCTGTATGTATCAATGAAACTTCTCCACTGTTCAGTGTCATTTATATTTGCCATCACGTCTATTTAACACTTTTATAAAACAGCTATTTCCAAAAGAACGTGTCAAAGGTTTAAAGCAAGGACTAACTCGCAGTCAAACTAGGCTTCCAACTGATGTTGGTTGTGAAGTTTTACAACAAGCGCACACACTGTCAAAAGGTTGTACAACATTAGGCCACGCCCCCTTAAAATCAAAGCTGCTTTGATTCTCTCCAACCAAACCAACCAACCAAAATCTTGTTGTACAACCTGCCCATACACTGTCCAACATTTCATACAACCCAACCAAGTTGTACAACAAGTTGGATAATGTATGGCCAGCTTTACAAATAAACATTACCTTTTATTCAGGCTTGGAGTAATTGTCATTTATCTGAAATGTTTTTAATTACACGTTTTGAAGTTAACTGTAATTGCGTTTGTTTTTATTTATACTTAATGGTAATTGTAATTGTAACTGAAAAGTTCAAATAATAAAGTACTTTATTTGAAATTGTTATCCTAGAGCAGCTCTCTTACTTTTCGAGAACTCATCTTAAACAAATGCAATACAGAGATGTGCAAAAAGTTGTGAAATTTTTTTTCAATATTTGAGTTTTGTATTTCAGTATTATTGAAATTGTAATTGTAATTCGATAACAGGTCAGGTAATTATGATTCTAATTGTAATAGACATAAAGCAAACGTAATTACCCCTAACCTGCTTATATTACATAAGATATGCGACAGTAGCTACTTCATACGAAATGGATGAGCATAAAAATAATGGGAACAAAAATTAAAAATTTTTTATGTATACATGGGAGAAAACTGATTAGAAATTCAGTGATTTTTCCACTGCACTTCGGCTTCTCTCGGGGCACCTGTGAATTGTTCAGTCTTTAATAAATCGACTTTATCTTTCTCGGGATCTATGTGGTTCTGCACCCTTATTTGGCCAGGCAACCAGTTCAAATCCTCTCGACCTTGAAACCATTCCTGGACTATTCTGGCCGTATGGATGGGGCAGCCGTCATGAATGAAAATGACAGGACTAGGTGGAAAGGGATAATTCGGCTGGTGAAGTGAAGGGAGGAAGAAATCCTGAAGAATTTTAACGTATTTTTCACTGGTTGAAACCCTTCAGCCTTGGTGATATCACATATACCATGTAAGGAAATCCAGGACCCCCAAACGTTACGGTTACAAGCACTCCTGGCCACTTCGTATGTTTCCTCGGTGGTTTCCGAAGGAAAACAATCTGAATTTTTTACAATTTACACGTTGCTTTCCGTAAAAGGGAAAATAATGATATATCGTTTGGGGAAATGTAATGCTAAGTAACAACCCCTGCATTAAGATAATGTTTATTCATCTATGAGGATTAATACTTATTACAAGTTTGCCTCCTTCAACCTCTTATACACTAAACAGCTCGAAAGCTGATAGTGGAATTCACGTTAAGAGAGGAACAGCACTACCTTTAGTGTTTCAAAGACAATTAACAATTTATCATTATGAAGACACAGAATTTTAAACGTTATCAATGGACAGTAAAATGACCTGAGATGGTTGCCATGACCAGTAACAGCCAATCAATCAATCAGTCCCAGTAATCGTGTGATTTAATATATCACTTTGTTCAGTGATAACGATATCACTGCTACAGCACCCCTATTACACGCTAACAAGTTTGTCACCCAGTCATGGCTAGACTGAGGTGTTGTATAAATTTTGATAGGTTATCTGTCCTCTGCTAGTATATTCGTTATAGTCTCTAAATGAACAGCACATATAGTTTCTCCGGGCGCAGATCGTCGCTCTACGAGAAAGTGGGCTTTCAATACGTGCTGTTGCACAGCGTCCTTGAACGTCCTCCCCTAACAAACAGTAAATAAATGGAAAAGGAGTCACGCTTAGACTGGGAAATTGACCGACTTTGGATAGCATTTATTTATTTCATTTATTTATTAATTTTTTAAATGTAAACCTTATAAACCCATGAAATTATGAAACCTAAATTACAGTTGCCTTGGTCCTGTTGAACTCTAATAGTGATTCTTTCTCTTTACTTCCCAGAATACCAAATAGCGTTCCCATAAGTAAACAGGCTATAATTAATCTTGATTATCTAGGTATCTGCATGTTAATTACGTATTTCAGTTCGGAGACCTCCACCACGAATGACCACCCTTTAGGATAACGACGACATTCGACGAGCAGCAGAAGAAGATCCTTTTACCAATACTATTGCTATTCGTGAACGTCTGGCATTAAATGTTTCGGCTATGACGGTGCGAAGACGTCTGCATGAGGCAGGAATACCTCATAGAATTCCTGCCAAGAAGGAATTTCTTGCCGAACGGCATCGTGCTCATATGCTTGCCTTTGTTCAACAGTTTGTGGGGGAGGATATGGAATTTTGGTCTCGAGTCGTATGCAGTCACGAAAGGTCTTTTACTAGCAGAAGTCACGGCAGGATACATAACTGAAGACCGAGTAATATAAGGTGAGTTTCTATAATCATTAATAACAGTCAGACTATAATAATTATAAGCAAGGGTAATATTATAATCAAAAGATAATAATTTTGTCAATAACCATGTATTTTCCGTTAATTGAATTATATTGCCACGAGAAGTGTGAAAATAAAAATTCTTCATTGAAAACCCCCCAGCTTTCAGGCATTAAGCAAGTGCATTATTAATGTTACGAATAATCACGTAGGCAAACTTATAATATAGAGTACAGCCTGTTTACTGAATTAAAGAATATCTTATATAACAGACCGTTGCAGATCAAACTTAATACTATTATAAGTATTAATCCTTGCAGATGAATAAACATTCTTAACTTATTGCAAGGGTTGTTACTTATCATTTTATTTCCCCAAACGATGTAGCATTATTTCCCTATTACGAAAAGCAACCCGTAAATTGTTAAAAATTAGATTTTTTCCCTTCAGATACTGCAGAAGAAACATTTACGAGGTGACCAGGAATGGGCATGTCACAGTAAACGTGTGGGGCTGGATCTTCTTACATTGTATGGATGATTATCACCAGGATTGAGTGGAGGTTCACTGGTGAAAAATACATTGAAATTCTTCAGGATTTCTAATTTATTTCACTTCAACAGCGGAATTATTCCTCCCCATCTGCTCCTGTCATTTTCATTCACGACCGCTGCCCCATCCATACGGCAGAATAGTCCAGGAATGGTTTCAAGGTCGAGAGGATCTGCAGTTGCTTTGCCTGGCCAAGTCAAATGGATACAGACATTGAACCTCACTGAGAATATTAGGCTAATTTGGTAAAATGTTGGGAGCCTGAGAGGGAGAGGAGACCAGATCAACTTATGAACCTCTGGGAACACAATGGAAACTCTTCCACAACCGACCACAGATCGTCAGAAAGCATGAATCTTCTATGCCTAACAGATTGCAAGAGGTGATCTAGATGGAAGGTGGCTGGACTTCTCACTAATATTAAGAATAAATGTAAAAATTGAGTGTGTATATTTGGATTACCCCATGGCTTCCGCTGAACTTCCGTGTCGTATGATGTAAAAAAAATCGTAACAGCCCCTATGCATATCGTTTAGCTCCAGGTCATGATTATTATGAATTTTAATTAATTAGAAAGGTGAATTTTATATCTTAAAGGAGTTCAAAATCTAAAGGGAATTTTGCTATCCTGATTTTTTTTCTTTAAAAATTATCTAAAAAAGAGAACCTTAGGACAATATCATCAAACTACATTTCTCCAAATAGCTCTTTCCACAATGGACAGGTAAATGACTGAAGGGGCTGTTTAACAAGAGAGACGTCTGTCTCTTATCCTCACACGAACGATGATAAGAGCGAAAGGAATTTCTGTCCGTATGACATTAAAACATGTATCACAATTAATATATTAGAAAATATAAGCCAAGTATATATGTTTATCCATATCATGTAATAATTATTGTAATGAACGGCGTGTAGGGAATAACCTCTACAGTATATTCAAGAGGGAATACACCCAACCATGATACTGAAACCTCTGAATATCAACAATTGTTTATCATTGGCAAACGAATTAAGTTTACCATATGGGATTGGTTAAAAGTTTGCACCAAGTTTGGGAGTCCTTCTTCACTTTCCATTACACGTTGTGGAATTTTCTCTGTCCCTAGTAGTTTCATTTTGATTCCTCAGTAACGTCTAGTCTCTCTCTCTCTGTCTCTCTCTCTCTCTCTCTCTCTCTCTTTTTCCATTCTATATATATTTACAATAGAGAGTGAGTTTAACCCAATCCTTCTCTTGTAAAATGTTGTTGTATTCAGAAAATCTACAGTACTATAATAATATTAGGATAAACACTAAAACACGCAGGCATTAAAAATAAACAGGAAAATATTTCAAGTGGAGCTTTTCGTTAGCCATACACTCTATCCACGAGCATATCTAGTACTTCGTCCACTCATCGGGGTCGCAACAGGCCCACTTTAGCGGACATCGGTACAGCAAAAGCAAGAAGCTTGTCAGTTTGAATTAGACTTTAGAATTCCAAAACCTGTAAGACGGCATTAACAACAACAACTCAATCCCCGACCCACTCCCCCCGCCCCCCCGAAAAAAATATATATGCATATATTAGTTTAGTCAAGATTAGAGGGTGTTAATGACATATCAAAACTGCATACTTGGCGCAGTGGTATTTCTAGATGACATGTCACTTTAAATAGCTAATATGAGAGAGAGAGAGGAGCTAAGTGTCGGATACTTTCAACACGTTCACCGAGTTTTTGGGTATGTTCAATGAAGTGCTGCTGCGCTTCTCTTTATAGCTTCCTATTTTATTATTTGTTGGAAACGCACTGCAACCGATACTGTAAACTTGGCTTACGTGATAAGGTTAAAATATCCTGTTATGATGTCCGTGATTCTCTCCAATACCAATATAACTCTAAAGTTTTGATCAATTTTAAGTATTGCTTAATGAATATGACCGATATATAATAACAGACACGGTGGTAAGATGACGCCTTAGACGAAAGTTAAATGGAATCTTAATAAACAAACTTATGTTAAAAGTGAGACAGTAATCTTAGTTACAGCGATATAACCTGCTTAGATTTCTTTTTTTTTTTTTTTTTTTTCTTTTACTCCGTGTGTGTGTGTGTTTGTGTTTCTCCAACCATACCTATTGACTCCTCCCACTGAAAGAATTCCAGAGCTTATTGGTGGAACTCTTCCTAAGAGAGGAAGAGTCCGATTTTCCCCCCATCCCCCTCAGTAAACACTGTTTCCATATAATTTTTTCGAAGTCCCCTCAAGAAGGTGTACCAGGGAAACCCGTGTCCAACTGAACATACAACGCAGATTCCCAATCACACAAAAATCTCATTTCCACAACATTAACCTAAATTCCGTAAAAATGCTCTTCCTTTCGAAGGCCTTCATATTCATTTCAGATTATTTTACAGAGTAGGCGACGCCAGATAACTCATACTCATCCATTCATTCGCAGAGTGGGTCATAAATAAGAACGCAAAGCGATCCTAATTGAACTGGAGGACGTCTCCACAGGACCATTCCGACATCTACAGACAATTCGCCAATTATCCAGCCCGAGGTGCTAAGGGCTATTGAGGAGGAGTTGCATGAAGGACCTGCAAAGGGCGTCTCTTAAGGAGCACAGCAGGAGGAGGAGGAGGAGGAGGAGGAGGAGGAGGAAGAGAATTGCAATGCAACTAATTGATTTCATTAGGGCGTCGACATCACCCTTGAGTTGAGGGCTGCTGCCTTCAATACCCGCCGGACTCCAATGGCTCCGCTAAATGTCCGAAGGATGATGGCGATGAGTTTTGGGTTACTGGAACTTAAATCTCATTTTTAGCAGAAATATGATCGTATAAACAGGAAAAATTCATATGTACCGTCATGCGAAAAAAAATTCTTTTCCCTCAATTATTTTTCTCATATCTTTTCGAGGCTAAATCAAATCACAGGTATGGATGAAATTTTCCAAACTCCAGAAAGGTATTTATAATTTAAAATGTTCAACTTCAAGAGGCTTACTATCTACTTCTGGGATGCGGAACTCATCATATTTTTTGCAAGGCAAATTTGTTTTTACTTATGCGAAAGAAATCAATTACCTCTTGTAATAATTGTATATTTAATGTATTTTTATATATATTATATATATATATAATATATTTATATATATATTATGTATATAATATATGGGATATATAGTATATGTATGTGTATGTATATATATATATATATTATAATATATATATATTATATATAAATATAATATAATTATATATCGCAAAAAATATCACAACTATAAATCTCAAGTATGTCCATAAAAACGTAGATTTCCAATCACACAAAAATCTCATTTCTACAATATTTACCTAAATACCGTAAAAATACTCTTCCTTTCGAAGGCCTTCATACTGACTATTCATTTCAAATTATTTTTCAGTGGTATATATATATATATATATATATCTATATATAATAAAAGGAGCCCATAAAAAACACCGAAAATATAGAGAGAAAAGTACTATATTTCAGAGACTACTGTCTCCCTCTTCAGGTACATGAATGAGAAAAGTTTACAGAAAAGGTGGTATTTACACCAAGAGATCCATCCACAGGTAAGCCAATTTAGGTCACCACCGCAGATAATCTTCCTTTAATCTTCTCAAGCATTGGTTGAATGAAAATCTTGTCGGTGACATCTGAATCCCATGCTCCTTTTGAGATGTTCATTACCTGCCTCTCTTTTATTAAGGCCGATTCCATCATTTGACTCTTGTACCGGCAGTTGCTGCAATAAATTATATGTGACAAATTCCAGTTTATTCTATGGTTATGTTCATTTATATGGTTGAAAATAGCTGAGTTCTGTTGTCCATACCTAACTGACCGTTTGTGTTGTATTAATCTCTGGGGAAGCGATTTTCCTGTAAATCCGATGTAAGATTGATCACAGTCCTGGCATGGGATTTCGTAAACCCCGGAGTCCTTGGGGGATGTCTTTTGTTGGACGTTAATCAGGGACTTGGCTAAGGTGTTTGGGTAAGTAAATGCTAAAGGGTTAGATTTTCCGAGGGTCTGAGTCACCGTCTTAATCTCGTCCAGGTGAGGAATTTTTATTTTATTGTTGGGTGTCTGTATGGTCTTGTCTTGAAGGGGTCGGTAGAAAATTACGTTTGCTTTGTGAATTGCTTTCTCAATTATATGGTCAGGATACTTTAAAGACGAAAGTTGCTTACGAATTAGTTCAAATTCTTTTACCAGGAAATCTGGGGAACAAATTCGTAAGGCTCTTAAGAACAGGTTGCTGGCTACACCTATCTTGATAGCAATGTCGTGATAGCTAAAGTAGTGAATGTATGAAATATGTGTGTGTGTGTATGTGTGCGTTTGTGTATAAATGTATAATTATATATATATATATATATAGATATATATATATATATATATATATATATGATGCTCTATCACGATTTTATTTAGATGAGAATGTCGTGACTTTAGGCTGTAGTTGTTCGTGTTCTCAGATCTGTTCAGTAATAAAAAATATTTAAAAGGGATTTCCCATCTTGAGTGACCAAAACTCTGCTGCTTGACGAGTGATAGTTAAAGGATAAGGAAAACGGGGGAAATAAGAAAATACGCATCCTAAAGTGAATGGCAATGAAAACAGAGCAATCTGGTTAATCCTTGTGTTGGTGATTTTAACCGTTTCTTTTTGGAATGAGAGGATTATTTTAACCTCGTAATGTCTCTTATCTCTAACAATATTTTACAGAGGGGGATTTAGTTACTGTCTAGTAGATATGAAAAAAAAACGTTGAGGAGAAAATATTTTACATTTAGATATATCTTGACCTCTGAAAAATACGATAGAATCAACGCACTTCAATCCCTGGACGCCATCTTATTTTCTGAAAAAACAAAAACAAAAATAAATAAATAAAATAAACAAATGAAAAAAATTGGAGAGATATTGTATACGTAAATAGTTGCCCAAAAATATTACCAGAATTTGTTTTTCCTCCCTCAAGCAGCAACGACTTTTGGTTTCAGTGACCCCAGAATCAGGGCCTCGGTCCTCATAGAAATGAGTAGGTGGATTTTGGAGTCCGAGCGTGAATTGGACTCAGCCTTCAACTCGAAGGTGACCTCGACGGCCTAATGAGATCAATTAGATGCATTGCGATGATTCTCTTCCCCTCCTGCTTCTCCTCTTCAAGGGACACCCTTTGCAGGCCCTTGATACGACTCCTATTCGAAGGCCCTTGGCCTCTCGGTCTTCATAACTGGCGAATTGTCTGTAGATGTCGGAAGGGTCCTATTGAGGCTGAATAAGATCGCGTTAAATTCTTATTCATGACTTATAGGCTTTCGGGAGAGGAGGTTTTTATTGTGGATTTTTTGAAAAACGGGGTTTGTTCATTTTTCCTTGACTTCATTGACGGGATGTTAGTTTGTTTTTGAGGGAATGGTAGTTATATAAATAAAATATTATTTTATATTTATATACGGAATATTTTTCAGATATTATTCTCGTTTTGTGGGCTTTAAATTTTCAGCTTGATATTATTGCCAAATGCAAAGGTTTTAATTGGTAACAGCTTATCATTCCCTGATGCAATTGATCAATATTTTCTTTTTTTCTTCCTTCGTCATTTTTAATAATAGGAAAAAATTTAGTAGTCTGTCATTTTTACAATAAATAATTTTTTTTATTTTTCCTTCCTATTCATCATTTATATCTCTTCACATTTCCCTGTATTGTTTTTTTCTTCCGTTGGAAAAAATGGTTTATTTACTTCATCAAGAGAGCAATGAAATACGGCATTTTTTTAGCATTCCTAATCCCTTTACACATAATTGGGGAGTAAGCCTACAAAATACTTTGCTGTTCTTCTTCTTCTTGTGGGGCCGGGTATGAAAGGTCTATGGAAGAGCCTAAAAAGGTCTGAAAAAAGGTGTTCCACGTTAAGTTAAAGGTACAGGAATTTTAGGATAGGAAGTTTATGATTTATTCATTAGAATGAAAATGTAAAAAATAAATATGCATGTTAATCAGTACAGAAAAAATATATCTAGTAAAATATAGCGAATTTGTTTTTTTATTTTCGTTGGTGAAACAAGGCAGTATTTGACCGTACATTTAAGCACATTGTAAATTATGATAAAAATTATGAATATAATGTTTACAACTTGTGCGTGAGGAAAAACTTGCAGGCGTCCAATGTAAGCTATTGGTCGGATCACCCCTTGTTAAGTATCATTAGTATCATAGCTCCTGAGACATGACCATGTTATTGGAGGTAAAAAAAATACTTGAAAAAATACTGTTCAACAGAGTAGCAAAATGACCAATATGGGGCAAAGGCCAACTTTCGATATTATAGCCATGAGAGTCAATCCAAGGATAGAGTTGAAGATGATGACCTGAAGCGTTGAATTCCAGGCGTGAAATGAACGCAACTATCACAGTAGCCTTCATGTCCACATTTATAACGGGATCAGGTTGGTGCACAGCAATCATCCGCTGCCTTATGCCCCTCAATGGATGCCCCCTATCCTGGCTCTTGATGTAGCCTGTGACATCAACCCTTCCCCTACCTCCTCCTTGGAAGTATGTACTTGATGGAGCTCCTAAACCGAGGGCTCTCCCCTTCCGTGCTCCCTTACCTCTCCTTCCTCTCCAGAGGTCCTTACTAGATGCATCCACTGGCATTAAAGCCCTTCCTCCTCCTCCTCCTCTTCCTCCTCCTCCTCCTCCTCCTCCTCCTCCTCCTCCTCCTCCAATTGGAAGATCCTCAGTGTCTTGGCTCGATAATTAGAGAATTGTCTGTTGATGTCTGGAGCCTCCTATTGATAAGTCCTCAGGCTCCATCAGGATCACGTTCAGTTCCTATTTATGGCTCACTTGGTGGGGGGTCCACTGGTCGTGGAAGAAACGACGCTGATGATATTAAGAAGAAAGATTAGTTTTCAGTTTTAAAATTAGGTTTACAATTTTGATATTTAACAGCGTTGTTGCTGTTTTGGATAAGGAAATCCTGGTGAATTCTAGTGATGGGTGTTTGTGATATTTATTTATTTATTTTGACCTTTGGTCTTTATTAAGTTGCAGGGTGGAGGTTGAGATGAGATTTTTAAGTGACGAAATGATTTTCATGACGGTAGTGATGAAGAGACAACTGTAGCTGAAATGGTTTCAGGGTAAATTACGACGGTTTACTGAATTTTGATATCTATAGGTGTTGCAATTATTATAACTGTCGAAGAATTACAAAACACGATTTATTATGTGATGTTATTTTTTAATTTTGCGAAATGTAGATGCATAATATCTAACCTTTGCCGTTTTGTCATTTGTCATGAGTTATTAGGCGTCGCCCATCTGTATGAGAGTGAAATGAATGGTTAATTTGAATTTATTCAAATGGAAGAGTTTTCTAGATAATATTCTTAAAATGAGGTGATTAATTTACTTTTTATTTTACGGAAAGTAGGCTAATATTGTACAAATGAGATCTGAGATTGAAAAATGCATTTTGATATATAATTGTGATTTATAGTTTTGATATTATTTTTTGCCAGTATATGTGTTGCTCTATGACAGTTTTATCTGGGCGAGGATGTCATCACTTTAGGCTGGAAGTTATTCGTGTTCTCGGATCTGTTCAGTAAAAAGAAATATGGTCGTAAGGAATATAACATCTTAGGTGACGACAACTCTGCTGCTTTGCAAAAAATTGTTAAATGAAAGGGAAAATGGAGGAAAGCAGAGAATGAGCATCCTAAAAGTGAATGGTAATGAGAACTGAGCAGTCTGGGCTAAATCTTGTGGTGGCGATTTTAACCGTACCTGATAGGAGTTACAGGATTATTTCAACTTTTATGATGTCTCTTATCTCTGGCAGTAACCTACATAGGCAGGATTCAATAAATATCTAGTAGATATGAGAAAAAAGTTGAGGAAAATTTATTTCAGATTTGGATGTATTTTCACCTCCGAAAAAATACGAGAGAATAAAGTCGCCTTTAGCGCTGAATTTCATCGTATCATCTAAAAAAAATCGAGGAAATTGTCGAGAGACATTGCTTAATCAAAACGTCGCCAAATAAATTAGTAGAATTTGTTTTGTTGTAAGTGCAGTGGAATAGCTCTTTCCTCCCTCAAGGGATGACCTTTCCTGGCTCTTGATGTAGCCTGTGACATCAACCCTTCCCCAACCTCCTCCTTGAAAGTACGTACTTGATGGAGCTCCTGGAACCGAGGCCTCTCCCCTTCCGTGCTCCCTTACCTCTCCTTCCTCTCCAGAGGTCCTTACTTGATGCACTGCTGGCATTAAAGCCCTTCCTCCTCTTCCTCCTCCTCCTCCTCCTCCTCCTCCTCCTCCAGTTGGAAGATCCTCAGTGTCTTGGCTTGGTAATTTGGGAATTGTCTGTTGATGTCTGGAGGCTCCTATTGATAGAGTCCTTAGGTTCCATCAGGATCACGTTCAGTTCCTATTTATGGCTCACTTGGTGGGGGTCCACTGGCCATGGAAGAAACGACTCTGATGATATTAAGAAGAAAGATTTCAGTTTTAAAATTAGGTATACAATTTTGATATTTAACAGCGTTATTGCCGTTTTTAATAGGAAAAATGTGAATGAATTTTACTGATTGGTATTTAAGATAATTATTTATTTATTTTGTGTTTTAGCGCGAATTGGTTTGCAGGGCACAGGCTGACATGAGATTTTCATATGATGAAATGATGAAGAGCAACTATAGCTGAAATGACTCCAGGATAAATTGCGACGGTTTACAGAATTTTGATATCTGGTGGTGTTGCAATTGTTGATGACTTTGTAGATGAATTACAGATCATAATTTTGTAACGATTACCTTAGGGCGTTTTTTCATGCGATATTAATTTTTGATTGGCGAAAGATGTATACATTCCAACTGTCATTATTTTCTCTTTGTGCCGGAAGTGTATAAACATAATTATTGTTTAGCCTAGTCTAGCTTTCCCACTAGATTATATTTTATTCTTTTTCTCTCTTCCTTTTTTTTCTTTTTTGTTTTCATGACCTTTTGCATAAATTGCTTTGTTATTTCCAAGTTCGTCCTTCCTTCCTTTTGTTATATTAATTTTTGGTTCACTTTCGTCATTACGTTGAGCGTGATTTGTCTTGCCTGCTTTGGACTTCATGAATACGAAATATTTCTCATTATAGGCATCTTGTCTCCAGTTACTTTCATCAGTTTAAGTTCCACGCTGGACGAGTGGTTTTCGAGCTCGGCTGCCAATCCGGTGGTCCGAAGTTCGATTCCCTGCTCTGCCAACGCGGAATCGGAGGAGATTATTTCTGGTGATAGAAATGCATTTCTCTATATAGTGTGGTTCGGATCCCACAATAAACTGTAGGTCCCGTTGCTAGGTAAATAATTGGTTCCTAGCCACGTAGAAAAAAAAAATATCTAATCCTTCAGGCCAGCCCTAGGAGAGCTGTTAATCAGCTCAGTGGTCTGTTTAAACTAATATATACTTATTTTTTCAGTTAATTTACGGTTCAGGCTTCGATATTTTGTAGGTAAAAAAATATGAATACTGTTTAACATCTATAAGGATTATGTTTATAAAGGATATCTTAAGGTCAGTGAGAAATCCTTCTTATCAAACAGATATGATCGTAAAATATGAAATATGTATAATTTACACTGAATATTAATTATTGCTTAGTTTTGAGACAATTCTCAATTAGATATTTGACTCAGAGTTAAGGCAAATATAAAGAATAAGAAAATGCTTCCAGAATTAAGAAGTGTCTTGAAATCAAATATGAAATTCCTACACTGGGAATTCCTTACTGAATTTTAAGTTTTCTTAAATCTGTAAGCGTTTACTCAACCTTGAAACTTGCCGTAGGTTTTTCTTAAGTAGAAAAAAAAAACATTCTCTTATTCCCTTGAGATTACCTTTTGTTTAAGAAAAGATTTAAACAGTGACACTTAATTAAGTCTCATTTATTCTTGTGATCCCTGAGCAAAATTACTTTTATGCCTCTAACGTAATCAACGTACCATTTAGGCTTTTGAATGAATTGATATAATTAGACCAAAGAGAGAGATACTCCTCCCTCTGGTAATTTTGTGCATTGGATACTGACGCACTGACTGACAAATGTGAGAAGGATTAGAGTAACGTGATTATAAGAGACTTAAGATTTTAACAAAAAGAATACCTGGTGATATTAGATTTTGAGAAAAAGATATGGAGTTATTAAGGTTTGACAGGATATTCAGTATTTAATGGCAAGAAAGCCTCACAAAAGGGATTGCAATAAGGAGGCGTCAGAAAAATACGGCGTGATGCAAAATGCGTAAAAGAATTAAATACCAAACCTGAATTACATTGCCATCTTCTTCTCAAGGATGATCAACGAGATCAATTACTTGCATCGCAATTTTCCTCCTCCTCCTCCTCCTCCTCCTCCTCCTCCCCTCCTCCCTCCTCCTCCTCCTCCTCCTCCTCCTCCTCCAGGCATCACGCCCCTCGTCCACCACCTCCTCGAAGGCCCTAAGTGATTTGGTTAGGATAATTGGCGAATTGTCTGTAGATGTCGGAGAGGTCCTACTGAGACGTCCTCAGGCTCAACCGGAATCGCTTCAATGTCCTATTTATGACCCATTTGGTGATGGATTCAGAAATTGAAGTTGGTTTAGAGTTTTTTTTAGGGGGGTGGAGGTTGGTGAAGAGATTATATATATTTGTCTTTAAGATTTCTAACTGAGTTTTACGTACTTCTAAGGATATAAAATTTGGTATTAGATGTGGAAAGTGAAGTACGGATTTAGCTTTCTGTAAAAGAAAACTATTGAGATGGCTTTGTCCGTCCGTATTTTTCCTGTCCGCCCTTAAATTTTCTTGAATAAAACCTTAAATAAAATAAAAACTACTGAGGCTAGAGGGCTGCAAATTGCAAATAAAATAAAAACTACTGAGGCTAGAGGGCTGCAAATTGCCATGTTGATTATCTACCCTCTTATCATCAAACATTAAATTTCATCCCTGCGGCCTCAGTAGTTTTTATTTTATTTAAGGTTAAACTTAGCCATGATCATGCGTCTGGCAACGCTATAGAAGAGGCCACCACCGGCCGTGGCTGAACGTTTCATGGGTTGCGGCCCTTACAGCATTATACGCTGTACAGAAAACTCGATTGCACCGTAGAAACTTCTGCGCATTTTTTAGTTGTGTTTATTGTGGAAAGTAAGTTTATTGAACAGTTGTATGTTGATGGGCAGTGTTCGGCACAACCCTGACAGCCTCAGACTCCCTGTTGGCAGCAACCCAAGCAACGTTAAAACAAAGTACAGCACAGTAGTGTTAAGATTCGAAAAATAGTCATGGTAGCTAAGTGGGATGGTTGGTGCATCGTCTTTTGTTGGTCCTGAGTTCAAACTGTGATAGATCGTTATTGGCACACGACCTCAATGTTCCTATGAGTAGGAATGCCAGAGTTTGGTGGGGGATATAGTTAGTATATCTACTTGCTGGGACATCATTGTCAATCGTCTGGTTCACCCAGGTCTTATATGGGCACAGAGGAGCCTTGGGCACAGCTCTTATACTTGTGTGTTTGATCTGTGGGTGCTGTCTTGTTGCTTTACTGCTCATTAGGGACATTTAAACCTTTGAGTATTATGGTGGACCTTGTAAATTATAATTAAGTCAGTCCAGAGGATGCATGTAATAGAGGTTCACCCAAGCTACGTGAAGGTATATATTTGGTTCTGTTGACTTAGTTTGGTAAGTCAACTAGCGTACCTGTTCTTCATTTACAATATATTTCTAGCATCCCTGAAAAAATATGGTACTAAGCAACAGATTTATTATTATTATTATTATTATTATTATTATTATTATTATTATTATTATTATTATTATTGTTGTTGTTGTTGTTGTTGTTGTTGTTGTTGTTGTTATTATTATTCTTGTCATTTAAATGTGGAAATGGCCTTAAATTTCATGAAATTGCAATTCAAACTCTCAAAAAACGAGGCAATAGGATATAAAATAAATTCCTGGTGAACAAAGATGATAGTTAAGGTAGAACATGAACCCAATTAAGATTTGGGCCATATTTGGAGTAGGATCACATTGGAAATTAAAATTATTCGAGGTACATAAGTGTTGAGACAAGACTGGAATTGTTACTTGGGTATGATTGGAACCAGATCAGAATTTGTCTTTCGTTACATTATAGAATACTAACCATTTCAAGCCCGTTGTCACATAGGCTTTCTTGAATATCTTTTTATATATCAGCTGTACCAGATATTTACAACAAATGATGAGGAAACTGAAAAAGTTCAAGAGTAAATCGCTTTAATCAATCAATTCTGGTACTTCATTATATTGGCCAAAACCAAACAAAAACTTCTTTCAGTTTTCTTCTGAAGATTGAAAACTAGAAAAAAAAATAAAATGTAAATTCTTATAAGTAAACACGTTATACACAGCAATTTTGTGAGTTTCTTTTTCAATTGGCCAAAATTACCGGAGGGTCTAAAACATGCTGTGCCAAAATATGAAGGAGATACAGCTGATATTTTAAAAAAATATTCAAGAAAACCGGCTTGAAAGGGATAGTAGATTTTGATGAGAACCGTGTTCAATGATACTTAGACACGGACAAGAGAAAGTTAGGACTAAGACCATTTTAAAACAGGGACTAGGTTTTGAACACGACCAGATTAGGAATGAAACCAGATTGGCCGGCTCGGTATTAAGCATTCAGATGTGAAGCAATAGGATTTTCGACTCTGCAAGTCCTAAATGGACCTAGTCTGAAAAATTCACTTTTATCAGTTTCCCAGAAGGAAGGAATGGTTGCTTCAGCTCTCTCTCTCTCTCTCTCTCTCTCTCTCTCTCTCTCTCTCTCTCATGCGCAAATCTGTCACGTGTTTGCATACTTTTTTCCATATTACTAATCCACTGTTGTTTATCATTCTTGTTATGTCTTTCTTTCTCTGCACATTAAGTGTAGGAAAGGAGAGCGGAGACTATTCGTGACAGTGTCCCGAGAGGCCCTATGCAAACTACATGAAATTAGATGTCGGGAGAGTGACAGCCACTTTCGAATACAGCCAAGATAGACAGCCAGCTTCCGCCTCCTTTCGTAGGAGGCAGACCAGGGTAGGTGAGCCTCCAGTCGTAGATCGGGTTAAAGAAAGGGACAGATGCCAGCAAAAAAAAAATCCTATTTTTTAATGGACAGATCCATAGCAAACAGAGCATAATGTAATGTGCCGCTTTACAAGCCTAAAGAGAAGGATAATCAGCAATGCGTAGAACCTCTCAACACACTGAGCCTCTCACCTGTACTATTGTGACGTGCACGCACTCTCCCGCCTCCTTTTCAATACCTTTTTCACTCCATCAATGCAACCTGTTCTGGAATAAAATAAAAGTTTCTTTTATAAGAAACCAGAGAGATATCAAGGCCATTTTGAAAGAGAAATTGTTAAAGTATTTCACAAAGAATTTTTGTAAGATTAAAAGCAATGTATTTTAGATGAAAATGTATGTAGTTCTGGATTTGTTGTAATGTTTTGTAAATAATTCATTGAATAAAAACTCAAAGAAAAAATAAAGAAAACGATGGTAATATAAGTCGAAATTGCACGTTCCGAACCTTTGCGCGTTATATACCAACCAGAGAGTGTCTTCATTTTACATATTTATGTAGGTACCAGTTGTGAAAAGCAGCACAAATACATTAATATGGGACTTTTATTGTTTGTAGCATTTCTTCGCTTTAAAGGAATATCCCAGATTAGACTCCTTCTTGGTAAGAATGGACCGATTCTGCCCATTGGGCTGTGGAGCGAATAGGGCGCCTAGTGGTTGGACAACATGACTGATTGCATCCATATTTCAAAAGGGCATAATGCTATAGTAGATTCACATCAACCGTTCATCTGATGTCTAGGCCTGGCCCTTACGACGCTCCTGATTGCCTGTTAATAAGCTAGTCACAGGGCTGGAAACTCTCAGTCTCTCTCGAGACTTCACACAGGCAGGATGTATGTTCCACCTGCTTATGTGAAATCTAGAGAGACTGAGAGTTTCCAGCCCTGTGATTGGCTTATCAACAGCCAATCAGGAGCGTCGTAAGGGCCAGGCCTAGACATCAGATTCACGGTTGATGTGAATCTACTATAGTACCAACGTCATTCCTAAAGCCTTCCTTAAGACCAGAAGGTTATCAACTTCTGGTGTTATATCCTCAAAGGGCGAAAAGACATTATAGTAACATTTGCCAGTATGTTACACAGCATCCTGCCCGGGAAAACCTCAGGTACAGAAGTCCTTAGGTTTCAACTTCCTTTATCAACTGGATTGGTCACTTGGTAACGCCCCGGGCTTTCATTTGAGACACTGGGATTCGATCCCGATGTGAGTCAGATATATATATAATATATATATATATATATATCTATATATATATATATATATATATATGTGTGTGTGTGTGTGTGTGTGTGTGTTGTGGTGTGTGTGTGTTGTGCACGTGCATGCATGAATAAGCCTACTACCTTTATCAGGAAAGACTGAAGAAAGTGAATTTTACATAATGTTTCCATTCCAGTCTGACTGAGACGAAAGCATTTTCTTAATTGTGTTTTTCCCTTCGAGTGGTGTATGATGAATACTTTTGGTGGAAAGCGAGAGATTTTGAAAATACGTTTTAAATCTTTGATCGGTGTTTAATGAATAGGCCTCTCTTTGATGGAGGGGAGATTAAATTCAGATTGCTTTTCTTTCCTTTATCGGATGCCAGTGAATATCAATGACGGAGAGGGAGAAGGTTTTAGTGATACTTGCATTTTTCCCCTTTGCTCATTAACTGAAGAATACAATTGATCTGGAAGTATTTTATTCAAACCGGCCTAGTCGCCTATTTCCTATTTTTATAACAGTGGAGTTTATTGCTGCAAAACCCATAAATAAACATCATACCTCCATATTCCACATTACTGGAACGGTAAGGCATTGTCTCTAGTTTCTTGCTCACAAAATGAATAAGGATTAAGGAGTCTGACTCTTGTAACCCCAACACACTCTTGGCGGAACAGTGGGGCTATTTAGTGAAGTGATCAGCTCCTTCCCCCGGTCCCCCACCCCCCCACCCCCATTAGACGTGCGCACTTCGACATCCCGTGCGCACCATCTTACTTGGCCATTCAATGATAACAGTTATTTTAGAAATTCTGTTTTCTTGTTTGTCTTTTATATTATACTTTTCATTGATTTAGTGCATTCAGTATAATTTATATGAGCGTTTTAAATGTAAAGTTAAATTATATAGTGTCTAAAATTGTTTCAGCCTTGAAAATGCAACTGGAAAGTTGGTCGCGAAACGTCGGCCAATAAAATGTTTTATGTACAAGATGCCTGTACCTTTGCTTCACCTTTATATACATATATATATATATATATGTGTGTGTGTGTGTGTGTGTGTGTGTGTGTGTATGCCTTACGAGGTCAAAATGACACTTGTTTAAACAAATGAAAATGAAACTCCTAAACTGCTAACGTGGCCTACCTTTCATGTTGAGTGCCATCCTTGAAGTTAGCTGAAAATCAAAGTATCAAACTCTAGGCTAATTCAAACTCCCGATGTTACAAAAATATACTTTTTATTTCCCAAAATTAGCTAACATGAAAATGGAATAAAATGGGTTGAAAATAACTAAAAAAGGAACGTTAAATTATCATATTCTGTCCAAAAATTCATAGTCTATCTTAAGTTAAAAACACGTCTAGGGAAATCCCATTTTTCTACATGGTGACTTCGAATCCATATGAAAATGAGTATATAATTATCAGACAATTAAACATTAAAGTTCGTCACTAAAATGTGTGTCACATCGCACTTCCCTTTCTCCAGAACCAAATTGAATGTCATTTCACTTTTACCTTTTCCGACGGACCTCCAACGCCTCTTCTAGGCCGAAATCATTACTGTCCACTTTGACAGTTCGTCGCCTTATTCCTCCGTTAATTCACATACTAGAGATTATATGTCATTTTCTGTGATTCGTATTACGAACTCACACCCACTAACCAATGTACAGATACACGCATGCTACATACATGAAACTCGTAATTAACTCATGTCTTTGGAATGCGTCAGTGAACTCAATTCTGCACACGACATGCTTCCTATTTGTTTTTCATCTCAGTATCTCCGAGGAATCCAGCGTGCATCTGTCTCTAACCGGCAAGAGCTAAG
>NC_061092.1:43332550-43487550 GCF_015104395.2 Macrobrachium nipponense | reverse complement strand
GAAAGACTAAGTAGTAAATATACATGATGGGGTTGGGTTGAAAGACTAAGTAGTAAATATACATGATGGGGTTGGGTTGAAAGACTAAGTAGTAAATATACATGATGGGGTTGGGTTGAAAGACTAGGTAGTAAATATTATACATGATGGGGTTGGGTTGAAAGACTAAGTAGTAAATATACATGATGGGGTTGGGTTGAAAGACTAGGTAGTAAATATTATACATGATGGGGTTGGGTAAAAGACTAAGTATAAATATACATGATGGGGTTGGTTGAAAGACTAAGTATAAATATACATGATGGGGTTGGGTTGAAAGACTAAGTAGTAAATATACATGATTGGGTTGGGTTGAAAGACTAAGTAGTAAATATACATGATGGGGTTGGGTTGAAAGACTAAGTAGTAAATATACATGATGGGGTTGGGTTGAAAGACTAAGTAGTAAATATACATGATGGGGTTGGGTTGAAAGACTAAGTAGTAAATATACATGATGGGGTTGGGTTGAAAGACTAAGTAGTAAATATACATGATGGGGTTGGGTTGAAACACAAGTAGTAGTAAATACACTGATTGGGTTGGGTTGAAAGACTAAGTAGTAAATATACATGATGGGGTTGGGTTGAAAGACTAAGTAGTAAATATACATGATTGGGTTGGGTTGAAAGACTAAGTATTAAATATACATGATTGGGTTGGGTTGAAAGACTAAGTAGTAAATATACATGATTGGGTTGGGTTGAAAGACTAAGTAGTAAATATACATGATGGGGTTGGGTTGAAAGACTAAGTAGTAAATATACATAATTGGGTTGGGTTGAAAGACTAATAGTAAATATACGTGATGGGGTTGGGTTAAAAGACTAAGTAGTAAAATATCATGATTGGGTTGGGTTGAAAGACTAAGTAGTAAATATACATGATTGGGTTTGGGTTGAAAGACTAAGTAGTAAATATATGTGATGGGGTTGGTCGAAAGACTAGGGTAGTATATTACATGATGGGGTTGGGTTGAAAGACTAGGTAGTAAATATTATACATGATTGGGTTGGGTGTAAAGACTAGGTAGTAAATATTATAATACATGATGGGGTTGGGTTGAAAGACTAGGTAGTAAATATTATACATGATGGGGTTGGGTTGAAAGACTAAGTAGTAAATATACATGATGGGGTTGGGTTGAAAGACTAAGTAGTAAATATACATGATGGGGTTGGGTTGAAAGACTAGGTAGTAAATATTATACATGATGGGTTGGGTTGAAAGACTAAGTAGTAAATATACATGATTGGGTTGGGTTGAAAGACTAATTAGTGAATATAGATGGGTGGGTTTGGGTGAAAGACTAAGTAGTAAATATACATGATGGGGTTGGGTTGAAAGACTAGGTAGTAAATATTATACATGATGGGGTTGGGTTGAAAGACTAAGTAGTAAATATACATGATGGGGTTGGGTTGAAAGACTAGGTAGTAAATATTATACATGATGGGTTGGGTTGAAAGACTAGTTAGTAGAATATGATAATACAAAAAATTAATGATGGGGTTGGGTCGAAAGGTAGTAAATATACATGATACAATGGGGTTACGTTGAGAGAAGTTTGAGTCACAGAATAAGTAAGTAAAGAGGTTAGTCGTTTGTGTGCCAAAGACTGCGAAAAGATCTGGAGTGTATCGATGTCAAGGCAGGAATGTATGAAGGTATTGTTCTTCAAGTCAGATGTGGTTGAAGAATCTTAGTAAAACAAGTATTGTAGAAACTCTTGATATAAATATTACTTGTACAGTTTAAATGTAAGAACTGAACGTTTGAGAAAAAAGAAAATATATAGAAATGGTAAAAGGTTAGCATACTTGAAGAAGTGAGTCTTTTGAGACGCTTTTGTCATGTGAAGAGAATATGCGATTCTGAAGTGCTATGGTGGAAGAGCCAAGAACCTTAAAAATGTTATTATTTGCATATTGAGGAAGACAACTAAAGGTAAGGTTATAAATATCCAGAACTCCAGAACGCGCGAGAGAGCTGGTAAAATAAAATGTATTGAATATCGGGATCTTTCCTACATAGTGACCCCCAAAGGTTATTTAGGACTAATGTTCCTTGGAGGTCATTATCTTTATGATATTTACAGTCTTTTGTTTAAAACTTTTACGGAAATCCCTAACGGGCTTGTATTACACAAGCTGCAAAGGTGGATACATACCTGGTTAAAACCCGTGGGGGTCACTATTAGGAAAGATCCGAATAACTGGCTGAGTTTATGCTACATAGTATGTTCGCTGGTGCTGCTGAAGACTCATTCGTTTCTATGTATGAACTGGCTAATGTAATATACTTTTCTGCAATGCGGTTCATCCGCTATTCAGCATTTAAAAGTATCAATGAGGCAGTGACCATAAGAAATGATTTCTCTCTCTCTCTGTGTGTGTGTGTGTGTGTGTGTGTGTGTGTGTGTGTGTGTGTGTGTGTGTGCAATTATGTACTATGTAAAGGAAAAAAGATTAAATATGAAAGTATATCTTACAACATCTTTAACATTTCCAGTGATATTATGACACCAGGTAAACACTTAATATATCTTCATGGAAAACGATTGCAACTTCAGTTATACTTAAAAGCAAACAGCCTGCGTATTCAATCATCTTTTTTCTAGTTCACGTTAGATATGGGATTTCTAAATAACACGTTTATTCTTTTCTCTTCTAAATCTCTTGAACTCTGTATTTTTTTTTCATCTCAGAATTCCTTCGAATTTGTGATACTGCACAAGCGTAGGAAACGTTCTTTAATTTCCTCAGTTTTGCAATTGCAATGCTTCAGTTCTGGGGAGTATTATTCTCTTAGAAATTGCACACCCATATATACACATATATAGAAATTGCACACCCATATATACACATATAAGCTGGAAGATTGGGGCATGTAGAACGCCGAAGATTCACCAGGAATAGAACAGCCATCGTAACACCCTATAAGTTTATTTGGCCAAATTTCCGAGACTACATGTCTCTTCATCAGGGCTGTAAGAGTGCAAAGAATAAAAATTAAGAATCGACACAGTTGAAAAACTATGGAACTTAAAAAAATAAATATTAAAGAAACATTAACACATACTGTAAACCCTAATATTTAGAAAATAGTTAATAAAGAAAATATAAGAACATTTACTACATAACTCCAACTCCATGGGAGCTAAGAACTGAGTGGTAGTCACAGTTCCTAGAGGGACGAGTCAACCTAAGCTATACTAAGACAGTGGAAGAGGTCTGGCAGTTTAGGGAAGGAACACGCTGCTTAATAGTTTAAGATTCCAGGATGGAGAGAGAGGGTGGTCGTTGGATGCTTGGGCGATTATATTAAAATCTTCACAATAATATTGTCTTGCATTTTTTACAAGTATCTCTAATATTATAAAAATTATTTTGCTTTTAATTGACGTCCTCTTCGATGACTAACTACCACGATGAGAATCAACTCTCATTTTGAGTAATTTCTTGGTGGCTGTGCGTGTTTGTGTGTATATAAAGATATGTATATAATCTTATGTATACGGTGATACGAATGTAGCATTGATAAATGGAATATAAATAGGAATTTCTCTCTCTCTCTCTCTTCTCTCTCTCTCTCTCTCTCTCTCTCTCACTTCCCCATCAGCGTTCAGAAGATACCTGAGAGAAGATAGCCATGCGCGGGGGGGGGGGGGGGGGGGGGCGGGGGGGGGAGGGGGGGGGAAGAAGTGAAATCCTTTTATGGTGGACTAATTAAGAATACCCATTCGGGAGAGGCTCTTGCAGTCCTTTAAACCCCTTACACTATTTCTCAGCGGCTTCTTATCTTAATAAAGATGTACTTGTTTGTTACGGGGCAGAAAAGCTCAAGAATAAGAACCGAATGTTCACACTAACCGCTATAAATCAGTCTGGCTATTTATAAATATTTATGTTCTGTACTTCTATGCAAGCGAATGTGAGTACTTTTAATTGTGACGTGATATAAATACTTTACTCCTGGGAATATTCTTGTTTGGTATTGTTCATGCCAGACGATGTCGGTAGGCTCATTTATTCGCCTGGTATTTCTTTTAAGCCTATTTCTTTCTTTTTTCTTTTTCTTTAGCACATCAACAGAACCCAGGTGAAGGTATCTTTTATGTAGTCTTACACATATTGTTACTGCCACCACAAAGTTTCTAATCTAAGAGCTTTACAAGTTAGGGAAGTTCCTTTTTTATTTTGTGTTTTTAACGCACTATTATCCGTGCAACCTCTTCCTTTGGCTTTCCCTTGAACAATGTGTTCGTCGTTTATTCACTTTCTAGAAAAAATGCATTGGTAAAAGTTTTATATTATTTTATTCCTGGTTCTGCATTTGTTATTGCTGATATTGCGTATATATACTTGTGACATAGGTATGGACATTTTAATACACACACTATATAAATATATATATATATATATATATATATATATATATATATATATATAATATATATATATTATATATATATATATATATGTAGTTATCGGTTGTATGTATATATATATATATATATATATATATATATATATATATATATATGTGTATGTATGTATATATATATAGTATATATACACTTACATGTATAGTATATTAAAGTATATATATATATATATATATATATATATTTATTTATATACAGGAAATAAGTGTATATATATACTATAAATATATATATATATAGATATATATATATATATATCATATATATATATATATATATATATATATATAGTTACAGTAAGAACACGTACTTAGGGATTACGCGTAATCTTCATCTAGCATAGTTTAACTTAACGACCTTTCAGATTCGTTAGTGAGTGTTTGTGTTTAAACGACTGAGACATTCAGTTCAGTTTTCAAAAGTGTCCTGAACCACTGCTCGTTGCTTCATTACTTCCTCTTCTTCTAGCAACTCTGACTTGTTGCTTCATTCTTCTCTTCCTCCAGCAAAGTCAATCCAGCAAAGTCAAGATGTCTATCGGGAAAGGTTTACACAAAACCACACGGATCATTTTAAAGAAAACAAAAAAGGATTAATTCCCAAGTGTGACCCTAGGTACGTGTTCTTACTGTAATATATACATATATATATATATATATATATATATATATATATATATCTATATGTATAATATATATATATATATATATATATATATATATATATATATATATATATATATATACATACAACCGATAACATTCCCGCCCCACTAGGAGGAACACGTGAATTCGAACCCCGGACGAGGAATACATTATAGGGGCACGTACCTTTCAAATTCCAGAGTGTTTTCCTACTCCCGTTTTTTTCCAAAAGCTGAAACGACAAATTCGTTCGAAGTTCTTGATATCTGGATAACACTTGGTGTTGATTTCTCTTTGCACCAGAGGCAGAACCAAAGGTCATTGTGTGATGCTTAGCATTTCATATGTCAGGAGTGTTAAAAGCTCCAGAATATCCTCAAACCAAGATACTCGTTTTTCTAGTGCAGAATATATGAGATGAATATTTTATAATAGTGTCTGACCTTACGTCGTATGAACGTTTCACTAAATACTGAATTGTAAGAATATCGGTGTAGAAAGCAAATAATCCTCTGGAAGTGATGAGTAAAATATTGTAAGTCTGAATGCAATAGCAAATCCGTTTCGCCTAAACTAAACTTTTCCATCGCTCAAGAATTTTTTTTTTTTTGGAGTTTCTGTAGATCAGAGTTCAGTTTACGCTGTAATGTCTGCCTCTACGAATTCACGCTTCTGTACTGAATGTGGAAACATTTTACACCAGTGGCTTTCATGCAGTTATGCCAGGAGAGTGTATCCATTGAAATATTAGGAATTTATTGACCCGCCCACTGTTTACACCGAGGATTAGCGAGGAGTGATGACATACCACTCTGCCTTCAAAGAAGAAACATGGACATGGAAATCAGAGATTTTCAGAAACTAGTAGCCCTAACCGATGATCCTGTGTTAGGAGTGTAAGAATACTACCACCGTAGGTCCTGCGTGTCGTAAAAGGCGACTAAAAGGACACCTGCTGCCTTGCACTTTTACTTTATAGTTAAAGGCAAGGCCCACGCCAATAACTATGGAAACTGCTGCCTTGCAGTCGTAAAAGGCTAGGCTCACTGCCATTAACTGTGGTTGATGACAGCAAGGGCATGCGGTCGTAAAAACCCCTTTGCCAAACAATAAACCATGCCTGATGATGCCTTTGACAGAAGGCAGTGGAGAAGGTGCATCAGGCAACCAACCCCTTAATGTAGGGATAACGGTGGGAAGGAAGAGTAGTGCTAACCGGATGTCCTCTGAGGCACCCAGGGACAATTCAACCCCTGCCTCTACTGTACCAGATGACCAGTGTATTAAATAAATTCACATGGTCAGTGTGGAATCAGGAATTATTAAACCCAGATGCACTGGTCACACTGCCTGAGCTCTCTGAAGGCGTCTGCAGCACCACAAGAATCGGAAAACCAAACTTCATTGTGCAGACAACCAACCAGAATGAAATATCGATAAGGAACCAAGATTAGCCTGATTTGTGAAGCAGTTTCGCAAAAACACCCGATTGCCTATTTCCCTCAGCACTAAGAGGAAACTTTCCAAAAGCAGCACATCGTATAAGAATAGCGAAGGCAACAATGGATAATAGCTAACCTTCAGTATTGTCATTAGCCAAGACCAGCAGATAATACTAAGGATTCACTCTTTTCTTTCAGGAAAGATTTACAAGCTTAAATAAAGAGAAACACACACAAAAAACTATAAAGTAAGAATGTTCATTGAACTGTCCATTCAACCAAAGTTTTGTAATTGAGGCCAGGTGTACAGCTACGTGGAAGGTAAATGGAAATTATTGGATTAAACGTTTTCCTGTAGATTCCAGTATTTCTTTTATCGTTGAAATCTGAAGTTTAATGCATACATAAGTAGAGAGTAGAAAAATGTCAGCAAAGAATTGGATACTCTACACGAAATATATATACCGGGTGTTTCAAAATTAAAGGCCCCCCCCCTCCACAGAACAAATGGAAAGTTATGAAGTTTTCTGCTATAACCTATCTCCAAGTACATTATCTTAAGTTTCTATTAAGCTATTTTTCATTTTACATTTCTTGTATTTTTAAACTGAGTGACGGAGTTAGATACAGCCATGGCTAACGACTCGGAGGAATCAGATGGATTGACCGAATACGAGCCATAACCTTCAGACAGACCAGGGATGCCGGCACATCCTTCATTTCACGTTCCTGGATAGCTAAATACATTAAAAGAGATGAATCCTTTGTTAAAAGAAACTGTAACAAAAATCCATATGACTGTCATTGCAAAAAGAGTGAGAATCTTGGAAGGCCTGAAGTCCTTTCTCAGGAGTCAAAAGACATCATAGCTGAGGCAGTGGGTAGACCAAGAAAGCCTATGTAAATTGGCGCTTGAACTAGAAACAAAAAGGGGAAAGAAGAGAAGTTATTGCACTGTATATCGTGAGTTGAAAAAAATCTGGTATCCAGCCATTTCATGTTATCAGCAAGCCCAACATCACTCGGCAACAGAGAGAAGACCATGCACGGTTTTGTGGTTCATTTCTTAAGATTGGGATGAAGCTGACTTTCTCCATGTTGCCGCATCAGATGAATTCTTCATTTACACAGTCAGGAAGCTAAATGATAAAAATGACAACATTTGGGCTGCAAAGTTGGATGATATCAGCGATGACGTGCGCTATCACCAAGTTGTGAAATTTCCTGAATGTCTGGGAATTTTTCTGTTTCACAGCCAAACGGTTAATGTGGATCATCAAAGAAAAAGGACAGTCATGGAATGGTGAATACTTCAGAGAAACTATGCTTACTTGTGGAGTATTTCCTTTCCTCAAAGATCCTGAAAATGTGTTATCTGTTGAAGAAGTCACATTTTTCCATGATAAGGCACCATGTTTCAAGGCTCTTCAGACACAGGAGCTGCTTTGAAACAGTGGTATTGATTTCTTCTCGTCAAGTAAATTTCCAGATAGCTCCCCTGACCTTAATGTGTGTAAAAACATTGGTAGTATCTTAAAGGATCATGTTGAAGCGCGTACAGTGAGCAATGATGGTATACCAAGCCTCGACGGCCTGCAAAGAGAGGTGACTGAAGTGCTCAAGGAAATGGATTTGAGTCTCAGCTTTTTTGCGATTTGCTGAAATCATACCCCTCAAGAATACAGGCTGTGGTTCAGGCAGATGGAGGCCACACAAAATATTAAATACTCAGAGAGAATCTTAAATAAATACCTGTTCTGAATTACTTTTGTTTTCGTCCATATCAATTTTTAGTTTATGCTGTAGAGGGGGGCCTCCAATTCGAAAAACACCTTGTGTATATAATATATATATTATATATATATATAATAATAATATATATATATATATATATATATATATATATATATATAATGTGTGTGTAGTGCGTGTATGTATGTATAAAGTATGTGACTAGGATATTCAAAGGAATGATAGTCTGAGTATTTTTTTTCAATTTGGCTGAATATTTACACTTACGAAAATAGGATATAGTAGAATATATAATTATCGAAAGTGTTATTAGTATTACATATTATAAGGACGGTCCTTTAGACGTAATGTTCATGTTGGCCAATTTATTGAATGGAAGAGTAAACTGATTAGAGCCACAGAAGAAGGAACAAGCACCACTCCAAGTTGTATCAATTGACTTGATCAAATTAGAAATTCAGAATCAATATATTATTTACCCGGTAAATAAAGCTAATAATAATTTGTATTTGTATACAAAATGCATTATGCTCACGTTGTAATTTCAGAAATTGACTCTGGCAGTAACTTCGAGATATCTCGTCATGAACTTGCGGATATTGAAAAATCCTTTTGGGAGTGAAGTAAATCATAATGTCAAGTTGTGTTGTCATACTTTCATACACCATTTATCTATGCCAGGTTCGGTTGTCATAAAAATCATATTTAATTTGGATATATTACTAGTGACGGCAATTTTATCAAATAAGATATAGAATTATTTTGCTTAATTTTACTTTAATTAATGAAATGAGTAAATAATGAGACCATACATGACAGGATAATTAAGACTGATGAAAAATGTAATATGTATTTCTATACATGATGAATGATTTAGGAATTTTGATTTATTTAATTTTGGTTTTAGTTCTCTTTAAACGATTGCGACTTTGCTACATCAAGATAACATTTGATGCATTGTGTCCTAATATCATAAATATCTCAGTTCAGATACAGAAATATCAGAAATATACAGTAACTATTGAGATAATTGATAGTAAAAATAATTTTGTGAATGTGCTCATGTTTCGTATTAGAAATAAAATTATTAATTTCAAAAATAGATTATATAGGCTTATAAAAGTGAGCAATCTGATAGGTGTTGATTGTGGTCGTAATAGTTACCATTTTGTAATGAGATTTTAATATATTAATCATATTTATTTATTGAAGATCTGATATGCTTGAATAACAGAAATATATTATTTGGTGTCTACATATGTCATGTAGAGATATTTGTTACAATAATAAGCCACATAAAATAGTCCCCTCTCTAGATATTAATTTCAAAATTCTTAGTAGTAACCTATTAGCTAAAATTTGCTATGAAAGGAAAGACTTTAACCTTGAAATACCAGAACGTATAACCTTTTCCTTTGGTATACCAACTAACATGATGTTTTGGAAATCTGTATTCAGGTCTGGAGATTTACATATATTTATTTGTAAGGGAAAATCACTATCTTCAAAGATCTATTGATAATTCTTGTGTAACTAGCTCGTATATGACATGAATCTGCAGTAATCTGCGCAGCAACGAAATGATGAATGAATGAGTGAATCTGACATAAACCTTACCTGTAGCAGAAATCCTAATGCTTTTTAGTGACAAGCGAACTCAAAAAAACGCGAAGAATTCGAGGACTTAAGAGGGCATTGTGGCTATTACAATTATATGTATATATATATTCCCATATTTCTAAAAAATGTTCCCATTAAAAACACCAAAATGTTAGAAAAGTACTAAATATATTTCAGAGACTGCTGTCTCTCTCTTCAGGAATATGAATGAGAAAAGTTTACAGAAAAGGTGGTAATTTATACCAAGAGATCCGTCCACAAGTAAGCCAATTTTTGGTGTTTTTATGGCTTCCTTTTATTAGATGGAATTCTGTTGTTACAGAACATTTTTACCTGTCATATATATATATATATATATATATATATATATCTATATATATATATATATATAATTGTAATAGCCACAATAGCTATTATATATATATAATATTATATATATATATATATATATATATATATATATATATATATATATGAATAACTTTGATCACGAAGTATATAAAACGTGATGCTATGTATAAATAAAGGTTTTTTGCCACGAAGGGAAAAATGGAAACATGCATTAAGGCAAGAAATATATGGAAAACTTCATAGAACTACAGACACTTTGATTAGAAAACTGGACAGAAAATTATACAACCTTATCAACGACAGTGATTGGACCAATAATGCTAGAAGTGATTGTGTGGTGAATTTATCGAGCAAACAAATAAGTGATAATGCAGTGCGTGCATTAGGCTTTGGGTTGTCTTTCTTCATTTGTAACAAACCCTCAGCTTTATCAATAGCGGCATCTCTATATAAATGTGAAAAATACTGTGACCTACCACAAAATCATTTAGACATTATCAAAAGCATGACATATAGTGCTACGCATGCCTATCATGAAAATAACTTCCCCGCTCGCTACAGAAAAAGTTTAAAAAGAATTGAAGAATGATAATAGCTTACACATTACCAAGGCTGATAAATCCAATAGTTTAGTGGTTCTTGACAAAACTGACTACATATCACGCATGCATACTTTACTAGAGGATGAAATAACTTACAATTAACTCGCAAAAAATCCGTTGGACCAAGTAATAAAAAACTTTAATATCAATATCAAACAAATTCTTAAAGATAAAAAAGAACTTTTGTGCAAGTTAACTGTAAAGTGTCCCTCATTACCTTATTATGGCCTAGTCAAAACTCATAAGGAAACAAAGCTATGCGCCCATTATTAGTTAACTGTAGGATCAATTGCTTATAAACTATCTAAATATCTTACTAAACTGTTATCCCCGCTACTAGGAACTGTATCTAATTCACACATCCGGAATTCTCTTGATCTTGTGGAAAAATTAAATAACATTGTACTAAACCCTAGCGATATTTTTGTCTGTTTTGATGTATGTTCTTTGTTTACAAAAGTCCCTATTGACTCTGTTCTAAAATATTTAAGTAATGAACTTGTACTGCATGAATTGCCTATGTCCGTTAGTCACATAATTTCCTTGATTAAGTTATGTATTTGTGATTGCAGATTTATTTTTAATGGAGAATATTACCAACAAATATTTGGTATGGCCATGGGTAACCCTTTATCACCTCTCCTTTCAAACTTATATATATGGAATTTTTTGAGAGACAACACCTCCCGAATATCACACTTATCCCCTTAAAATGGTACCGATAATGTCGATGATATCTTAGTAGTCTTACCTGTTGGTATCGATGTAAAAGATTTACTGTCTAAATTGAATAATTTAGTGCCATCCATAAAATTCACTGTTGAAATTGAAAATAACAATGTCATCCCTTTCCTAGATGTATTAATACATAGAGAATCTTTCCAATGCAAATTCAGTTTTTATAGAAAACCCACAAATAATTTTAACATATGTTTACATTTTTTTTTATTCTGGCCCCACCCATCCTTAATATTAAAATTTCAATTTTTTCTTCTATGTTCCTAGCGCTTTGCGTATCCACGAGTCCACAATATCTGGACCAAGAAATAGAATACATAAAAAAGATTATGGAAACGATCTCTGCTACCCACCTCATTTAATTGATTTATGTTATCAAAAAGCTCACAAAAAGTTTTGCTATTAATGAAAAAGAAAATGCCTAAAAATGTATTTAGCTTCCTTACTTTTACGTGGATTTGAAACCATAAATCAATATTTAAATAAACGTTTAATGTTAATGTAGTGTTCTCTTATAACAATACCATTAAAGATATGCTAATTAAGAATAGTCCCGTAACAAATAACAACATCATTTACAAAATTCCTTGTAAGGATTGCCCATCGTTTTACGTTGGTCAGTCAAGTAAAAATTTATGTGTACGTATTAAGCAGCATATGTATTCAGTTAGACACAGCCCAGACTTAAATCACTGTTTATTTCCATCTGAGTGAAAAATCTCATTGTATTAATTGGGGTGTATCCTGGTAATTGTCAGATCTAATGATTATGTTTCAAGGAAATTTACTGGAATCGGCAATTATACAAATCACTAATAAAAACAACCTAAATCTTAGTCTGGGAATGTACCATTTGGACCCATATTTTAATTTGTAAGATGTTTATGAAAGACCTTAAAATAAATGACAACTAATAAATTTGGTCCCACATGTATATAGTTATTATTTCTCTCTCTCTCTCTCTCTCTCTCTCTCTCGTCTTCTCTCTCTCTCTCTCTCTGGTTCGATATTCCTCTCTCCCTCTTTCTCTTGCTCGATATTATATATGTTTTTATTTTTCTTTCGTCTTTTCATTAATAATAATTTTTTGGGGAAATTCATGATATTAAATTGTATATGCTCCCGTGTTTTTTCAAAATATACTGTTGGTCCTAGGAAGAATAACCTTGTTTACTGCGTGTACATCCTCCAAAGTGTGGCTACCCTCAGGCGGCGCCTCCGCGGTGTAATCCTCCAAAGTTGTGGCTACCCTCAGGCGGCGCCTCCTTTCTGTATAGTGCAAGATCGCCCTTATTGCTAATCTTTGTAGTGTCAGTTTGGATATTAAGCCTTCTTTTGACTATGTTGTTCTCTGTAAAATCAGTTTGCCTTCAGTAAAGGGTCCGAACAGGACCGAAGTACTCGGCTATCTCACTTTTTCATTTTTTCCTTCGTGGCAAAAACCTTTATATATTTATATATAATATATATATATATATATATATATATATATATTATATATATAATATATGTGTGTGTGTGTGTGTGTGTGTGTGTGTGTGTGTGTGGGTATATATCTAATAAAAGGAGCCATATATATATTATATATATATATATATATATATATGAAGCAGTATAATATACATAGATACATACATACATACCATACATACATACATACATACATACATACATACATACATTTGTATATATATATACTATGTATATATAAGAATATTTTTTTACATATTGAGCTAATGACAAAATTATTTTGTTTTCGTCTCCTATGCAAACATAAGGAAAGAATAAAGATAAGAATTTCTTAGTACATTTGAAAGTATTATTGGTATAGCGACTAATTCAACCCGTGCTTGAGGAATAAATCATTTGTGAGTTGTTCAATAATGAAGACCAATGAAAATTCAAAATATAAGCGAGGATTTCATTAGCTAGACAATAGAAACTGAGCGTAGGACACAGCAGAGTTAGGCAACGTAAAATGAATGCTGTGTGAGGCAACGTTGAGATAAAGGAACAGAGATCGGACAATCGTCTTTGAGGATGCGTTGCATAACCCATTCTCGGAATCCAGTTTTGATATCATTCTCTAGTCTTCATTATAATGTCATCTGTCTATATCTGGTGATCATTTCTCAATAATATTCCCCAACTTTACGTAATTCTTGTGCAGTTTTCAGGTCTGTTTATCGACGTTGATTTTACAGGGTGTATAAATATTTTGAAGGTAATTCTATAATTCTGCAGAGGAGTGTTTGCATAAAAAAAAAACTCCTGGTTTCGGTTGGGAGTATGAATCTTGTCGGAAAGGTAAATCCTTACATTAATGCTTCTTGTTAATTTAGGAATTGATTAGTACATAAATAAGAAATGTTCCCGTTTGTTTCCTTATTTCCCGGGTTGGGTGGTATGGACATCTACTAATTAGCGACGCCTGTAGATGTACCCAAGTAATTTCATACACTTTCATCCAGATTAAAATAATTGATTCAAGTCCCAATCATTTAATGAAATTATGGGAATTCATTTTTTTATTCTAGTTAATTTTTAGTTTGTTGTTGAAAAACTATTGAGATGGTTATTTCTCTGTCCGTCCGCACGTTTTACTGTCCGCTCTCAGAGCTTAAAAGCTACTGAGGCTAGAGGGCTGCAAGTTGGTATGTTGATTATCCACCCTCCAGTCATCATACATACCACATTGCAGCCCTCTAGCCATCGTAGTTTATATTTTATTCAAGGTTAAAGTTAGCCATGATCGTGCTTCTGGTACCACACAGGTCACCACCAGGCCGTCGCTGAAAGTTTCGTGGGACGCGGTTGAGAGTTTCAAGCGCCGTGGCTGAGAGTTTCACATAGCATTATACGCTGTACAGAAAACTCGATTGCATTGCGCCGAAGGCATGTTTTACTTGGTGTTTCATATTCTTTCCCGAATTACTTCTTCAATCTTTCGTGACTGGATTAGATATGGATGCATATTTAACATAGCTTAACTTATCATGCAGTGGTTCTCAAATGGGGGAAATATCCCCTTGGGGGGAAATTTAAAGCTACCAGGGGGGAAATAATTGCACTATCTAGTAACAAGAAAATCTCAGATGGCTTTTCTCATGTCTGAGAGAGAGAGAGAGAGAGAGAGAGAGAGAGTGCATGTTTATCAGTATATTTGTAAATTTGAAAATAAATTAGTAAATAGTTTTAACTACTCTTTCCCTGTTACACATGAAGGGGGAAATCTGGATGGTTGAAGTGGGTGCAGGGGGAAAAGACAGATGAAAATTTGGGAACCACTGACATAGTGTCACTTCCACTCCAAGGTTCATTTTGGATACGCACTTTGATCGCCAGTCGTAGGCCCATACTGAACACATACAATATCCCACGGAATCCTTGGGGTTCCTATTCAAAACCTCATGAGGGATGTTGAGGTTTGTCACGATCCGCAGTCACTTGCTCTCTCACAGTATGTTCAGAGTTAAATGTCACTTTTATTACCGTCACTTCTGACAGGACTTGGGGCTGATTTAAGGTCCGGATACACAAGATCTCAAGAAGTACCATTGTATGTATATCTATATATATATATATATATATATTATATATAAAAATATTATATATATTATATATATATATATAAAAAAAAAATTTACACAAAATACACACACACACACAAATATATATATATATATATAATATATATATATATATATATATATATATATATCATATATATATATATGTATATAAATATATATATATATATGTGTGTGTGTGTGGGTGTGTGTGTGTGTGTGTATGTGTATAGTGTATACAGTACATTATATACAATCTTTATTTGTGTAAATGTTTCTTTTATTTATATATGTTTTTTATTTTATAGCTTAGTTATTTGCTTATTTTTTTTTGTTTTTGATATACATAAGTTATTATTTATTTTTATTTTATTTTTTTTATTTTGTCCCATATTTTTTATCCAATGTTTGCTAGTCCATTGATTACCTATTTATTTCATCTTGCTTTGTTATTTATTTTATTACTTTATTTTAGTGCTTATATATTTGTTTACATTTTTATTTTTTTTATACTTTACTTAATTATTATAGTAGTTTTTTACTTATAATTATATTATTTGTTAATATATGATTTTGTTTATTTTTTCGGTAAAACATGTTTATTTAAAAAAATTTTATTTATTTAAAATCATTTTATTTATCATATATCTAAGTTATTTAGTCAGGTGATTATTATAAATTTATTTATTTATTCACTCACATATTTATTAATGTTATTATAATCATTATTATTATCATTTATCGTTGCATGAACATTTTTGTTGTGACAGTGTGTGTTACACACCCACACCACACACACACACACACACACACACACATAAAACATATATATATATTATATATATATGTGTGTGTGTGTGCGTGTGTGTGTGTGCGTGTCTGTGTGTGTGTGTTTATTATATGGTGTTATATATATATATATATAATATATATATATATATATCCTATATATATATATAATATATATATCACTTAATATATGTTTTTATATTTAAAAAATTTTATCCTGTATCTGTATACGCTGTATATTAATTTCTTTACTGAATTTTCATGTAATAATAAATGTTTGTTTGTATTTATATAATGTAATATATATATATATGTATATATATATATTATTTCTATATAGGATATTCCCTAATATGTGTTTTTATATTAAAATTATCCTTTTATTTTCTGATTTACGCTATATATTAAATTTTCTTTACTGAATTTTCATGTAGAAATTAAGTTTGTTTATTGCACATTTTTTTTGGGGCCCACCCTACTACCATACACAGTAATTTTTCTTTGCGTCTGTATCCGTGTTCACAGACTTGCACAACAGCCACAAAGGCTGGCCGATGACTTACAAAAACTTACGGCGAACACGTTTGACCTTTCTTAATTGAGATGTGTCGGTATTTAACGTCACTGAGAAATCCTGTATAAGATGGATGAACAGAATTTGATGTCTCATGTGAATTGAGGAGTCGATCAATTTTCTTAAGTTTTGTAACTGTTTTCGTTGTATAACTTACTCGATAACAGTGCCATCTCCACCGAGGTAGAGTTAATTATATTAAAACCGACATCTGAAGTTAAATGTTTTATAGCTTGATTTGTGGGAAACATCCTGTTAAATAACTCTCTTGTGTTGGGGCTATCAGAAAATATAAGTAATATTAGGATATGTAAAGAAATTTAGAGAAAGATATTATATGAAAAATTATGAATAAACATAACCGGCGAATTTTAATATTTTGTATGGAAACTACATTCTGTACTTTATACGATTTACAAACATGCCTGTGTATAATTGATAATTGGCAGGTGTCGTAGAGTGCAGAATATGAATTTAAAAAATCATTAACGTCCATATTCACGACGCTGCTTCTTCTTTGACAAGTTCAATTCTGTTATCAATTATCCAGATTTTCACTGACACAGTATCTATGGCTGATGGAGAGTTTATTTAAATTAAGTTTGGATAAACAAAATTGTCGAGTTTACTTAATATTTTTATTTATTTATAATACTTTGATCTAGAATTTTATCACTTTTTTTCTATCTCAGCAACTGTATGGACATTGCTGATTATCATTTTCATCGTGTATCTAGATTCTAGATTGTGTGGTGTTGTATTTTTAGATTCCGTGTATATGGCCCTGAGCTGAAATAAACATATATTTATTTGTTATTATTATTATTATTATTATTATTATTATTATTATTATTTATTATTATTATTATTATTATGCCTCTGTGCTTAAAAATTCTGATAGACAACAGTTTCGTTGAACTAACAAATTTGTATACAATCATAACCAAATTTGTGTGTTGTTCGAAGTTTGTAGGTTCGGAATAACGTGGATAGTTCAACCGAAAACTGTTTGTCTACAGTGCTTTTAATAATTATTATTATTATTATTTTTTTTATTTTTTTTTTTTTTTTTTTTTTGCTCTATCACAGTTTTCTCCAATTCGACTGGGTGGTATTTATAGTGTGTGGTTCCGGGTTGCATCCTGCCTCCTTAGGAGTCCATCACTTTTCTTACTATGTGCGCCGTTTCTAGGATCACACTCTTCTACATGAGTCCTGATCTACTTCAGCCTCTAGTTTTTTTCTAGATTCCTTTTCAGGATCTTGGGATCGTGCCTAGTGCCTCCTATGATTATGGGTACGATTTTCCACTGGCATATTTCCATATCCTTCTTATTTCTATTTTCAGATCTTGGATACTTATCCATTTTTCCCTTCCTCTTTCTCTTCTTCAAACTGGTGTCCCATGGTATTGACGACATCAATGAGTGATACTTTCTTCTTGACTTTGTCAATCAACGTCACGTCTGGTCTATTTGCACGTATCACCCTATCCGTTCTGATACCATAGTCCCAGAGGATCTTTGCCTGATCGTTTTCTATCACTACCTCAGGTTGGTGCTCGTACCACTTATTACTGCAAGGTAGCTGATGTTTCTTGCACAGGCTCCAGTGGAGGGCTTTTGCCACTGAATCATGCCTCTTTTTGTACTGGTTCTGTGCAAGTGCCGGGCATTCGCTTGCTATGTGGTTTATGGTTTCATTTTTCTTATTGCACTTCCTACAAATGGGAGAGATGTTATTTCCATCTATCGTTCTTTGAACATATCTGGTTCTTAGGGCCTGATCTTGTGCCGCTGTTATCATTCCTTCAGTTTCCTTCTTTAGCTCTCCCCTCTGTAACCATTGCCATGTGTCATCGCTGGCTAGTTCTTTAGTCTGTCTCATGTATTGTCCGTGCATTGGTTTGTTGTGCCAGTCCTCTGTTCTGTCTGTCATTCTCCTGTCTCTGTATATTTCTAGGTCTTCGTCTACTTTTATTAGTCCTTCTTCCCATGCACTCTTTAGCCACTCGTCTTCACTGGTTTTCAGATATTGCCCCAGTGCTCTGTTCTGGATGTTGACGCAGTCCTCTATACTTAGTAGTCCTCTCCCTCCTTCCTTTCGTGTTATGTATAGTCTGTCCGTATTTGCTCTTGGGTGTAGTGCTTTGTGTATTGTCATATGTTTCCTGGTTTTCTGATCTATGCTACGGAGTCCTGCCTTCGTCCATTCCACTATTCCTGCGATGTATCTGATTACTGGCACTACCCATGTGTTTATGGCTTTTATCATATTTCCGGCGTTGAGTTTTGACTTGAGTATCGCCTTGAGTCTCTGCATATATTCTTTCCTGATCGTGTCCTTCACCTCTTGGTGTTTTATATCCCCTCCTTCCATTATTCCCAGGTATTTGTATCCTGTCTCTCTATGTGTTTGGTTGCTCCCTCTGTATTTTATCCCTTCAGTTCTCGTTACTTTGCCTTTTTGTATGTTTTATATCCCCTCCTTCCATTATTCCCAGGTATTTGTATCCTGTCTCATCTATGTGTTTGATGTTGCTCCCATCTGGTAGCTTTATCCCTTCAGTTCTCGTTACTTTGCCTTTTTGTATGTTGACTAAGGCGCATTTTTCTATTCCAAACTCCATCCTGATGTCCCCAGATACAATCCTTACTGTCTGGATTAGGGTATCTATTTCCTTGATGCTCTTACCATACAGCTTGATGTTGTCCCTGAACATCAGGTGGTTGATTCCGTTGCCTCTTTTCTTGATTTGGTACCCGGCATCCATCTTCTGTAGTACTTTTGTCATGTGAATCATGGCTACTACGAAGAGTATTGGGGACAGTGAGTCGCCCTGGAAGATCCCTCTCCTGATATTAACCTCTGCTAGTCTTATTCCAGTTGCGCATTTTATTTTTGAGGAAGCTGATGGTGTTTTCCTCTGCCCCATATATTTTCAGGCATTCTATTAGCCATGTGTGTGGTATCATGTCGAAGGCTTTCTTATAGTCTATCCATGCCTTCTTAGGTTGGTTTTCCTTCTCCTACTGTTCTTCATTACCATTTTGTCTATCAGGAGCTTGTCTTTTGTGCCCCTACACTTCCTTCTGCAGCCTTTATGTTGGTGGGGGATGGTGTTTGTATCCTCTAGGTAATTGTATAGCCTTTCACTGATGATACCTGTTAGTAACTTCCACATTATTGGTAGGCAGGTGATAGGCTGTAGTTACTGGCTATATTTCCTTTATCTCTTGTCTTTTTGTTCTTCCTGTGGTCATCCATTTGGGTGCATGGTGATTTGAGATACAATGCTGGAGTTGTTCTGCTATTCGTGGGTGTAGGGCCTTGAAGTTTTTTTGAGCCATTATCCACTATTATTATTATTTTTTTTTTTTTTTTTTTGCTCATCACAGTCCTCCAATTCGACTGGGTGGTATTTATAGTGTGGGGGTTCCGGTTGCATCCTGCTCCGTAGGAGTCCATCACTTTTTCTTACTATGTGTGCGTTTCTAGGATCACACTCTTCTGCATGAGTCCTGGAGCTACTTCAGCCTCTAGTTTTTCTAGATTCCTTTTCAGGGATCTTGGGATCGTGCCTAGTGCTCCTATGATTATGGGTACGATTTCCACTGGTCATATCCCATATCCTTCTTATTTCTATTTTCAGATCTTGATACTTATCCATTTTTCCCTCTCTTTCTCTTCACTCTGGTGTCCCATGGTATTGCGACATCAATGAGTGATACTTTCTTCTTGACTTTGTCAATCAACGTCACGTCTGGTCTGTTTTGCACGTATCACCCTATCCGTTCTGATACCATTAGTCCCAGAGGATCTTTGCCTGATCGTTTTCTATCACTCCCTCAGGTTGGTGCTCGTACACTTATTACTGCACTTATTATTATTATTATTATTATTATTATTATTATTATTATTATTATTATTATTATTATTATTATTATTATTATTATTTCAGTGATGCTGGTAGTAGTTTCAAGTAAACTTGAAGTGCTAATAAGGACCACGAACAAAATTTAGTGCTTTCTTAATTAAAAACGTCAGACCTGACTATAATGTGATTAATATTATTATTCGTTAGTGGACAAGAAAGGGGTGCTCCTTTACGGCCCTTCAGTATCTACAACCCTCTAGGAATAGCGGCAGAAGTTTGGGTAATATCTATAAGTGAAAAGAATTCAGATTTTGGATTTTTTCAATCTCTTGTCTATCTTCAATGTTTTGAAAATCCCGTAGTGAAATGCTTGACTCATTCAATAAATGAATATATCGTGGGAATGTACTTGCGCGGTGCTCAGACCCTGTTAATCTTAATCTTTAGTTCTCGCAAATATAGACATGAATTCCATCAGTATTCCCAGAGTACTAAATTAGCCCATTTCCTCTTTGCCTGAGGAAATTCAGTCGATCGAAACTTGTGAATTGCACTGAGGTCGTCTTGGATTAAATATTGACTGAGAAATTATATATTTCCAGGCAGATTAATAGGTTTTTAACAATCATTTGTTTATTTTCATTATACTTCACGAATTAAACTGAGGTCATCTTAGCCAGGGGGACCAAATTCTTATCCTTTAACAAAAATTATTTGATTTCAGAGTAATAAATCTCAGGTATTTTTGGTGACCGAAATTTTGTTCCATTCGCCAGAGATATAAAGAGGTTAAGAATTTCTTGAAGAATTTGGTGAAAGAAGGTATCTGAGATTACGTTGGATATTAATGCTATGATTCCCAGGCTTCCGTACCATTTCCTGACTCCTGCAACGCTAATGGCTCATTAGAACAAACCATTTGGAGTTAGCGTAGTTATAATTGAGTTCGTGTGAACGATAATAATAGTAGCAGGGGTATTTGAAATGGTAATGATAATTATGAGGATGATTATATTAATGCTATGATGGTTTGCGAGAAGAATACGTTGTAATTTAGTTCCTTTGTTGAATAACAGTAAGGAATAGTTCATAATTAAAACGATTTGAATAGAAACATTTTAGATATGTTGAAGCTGTTCTTATGATTCCCAGATTTTAAGGAGAAAATCCTTCCTTTTGTATAATAATAATAATAATAATAATAATAATAATAATAATAATAATAATAATAATAATAATAATAATAATGATAATAATTTTTTTTTTCCTTTTTTTTTTTTTGCTCTATCACAGTCCTCCAATTCGACTGGGTGGTATTTATAGTGTGGGGTTCCGGGTTGCATCCTGTCTCCTTAGGAGTCCATCACTTTTCTTACTATGTGTGCCGTTTCTAGGATCACACTCTTCTGCATGAGCCCGGAGCTACTTCGCCTCTAGTTTTTCTAGATTCCCTTTTCAAGGATCTTGGGATCGTGCCTAGTGCTCCTATGATTATGGGTACGATTTCCACTGGCATATCCCATATCCTTCTTATTTCTATTTTCAGATCTTGATACTTATCCTTTTTTCATTTTTTCCTCTGTCTCTTCCAACTCTGGTGTCCCATGGTATTGCTACATCAATGAGTGATACTTTCTTCTTGGACTTTGTCAATCAACGTCACGTCTGGTCTGTTTGCACGTATCACCCTATCCGTCCTGATACCATAGTCCCAGAGGATCTTTGCCTGATCGTTTCTATCACTCCCTTAGGTTGGTGCTCGTACCACTTATTACTGCAAGGTAGCTGATGTTTCTTGCACAGGCTCCAGTGGAGCTTTTGCTACTGAATCATGCCTCTTTTTGTACTGTTCTGTGCAAGTGCCGGGCATTCACTTGCTATGTGGTTTATGGTTTCATTTTTCGTATTGCACTTCCTACATATGGGAGAGATGTTATTTCCATCTGTCGTTCTTTGAACATATCTGGTTCTTAGGGCCTGATCTTGTGCCGCTGTTATCATTCCTTCAGTTTCCTTCTTTAGCTCTCCCCTCTGTAGCCATTGCCATGTGTCATCGCTGGCTAGTTCTTTCAGTCTGTCTCATGTATTGTCCGTGCATTGGTTTGTTGTGCCAGTCCTCTGTTCTGTCTGTCTTTTTCTCCTGTCTCTGTATATTTCTGGGTCTTCGTCTACTTTTATTAGTCCTTCTTCCCATGCACTCTTTAGCCACTCGTCTTCACTGGTTTTCAGATATTTTATTATTATTATTATTATTATTATTATTATTATTATTATTATTATTATTATTATTATTATTATTATTATTATTATTAGCCTGTGCAAGAAACATCAGCTACCTTGCCAGTAATAAAGTGGTACGAGCACCAACCTGAGGGAGTGATAGAAACGATCAGGCAAAGATCCCCTGGGACTATGGTATCAGAACAGATAGGGTGATACGTGCAAATAGACCAGACGTGACGTTGATTGACAAGTCAAGAAAAAAGTATCACTCATTGATGTCGCAATACCATGGGACACCGATGTTGAAGAGAAAGAGAGGGAAAAATAAAAAATGGATAAGTATCAAGATCTGAAAATAGAAATAAGAAGGATATGGGATATGCCCAGTGGAAATCGTACTCATAATCATAGGGGGAAAGCACTAGGCACGATCCCAAGATCCCTGAAAAGGAAATCTAGAAAAATTAGAGGCTGAAGTAGCTCCCAGGATCATGCAGAAGAGTGTGATCCTAGCAAAAAAAACGGCGCACATAGTAAGAAAAAGTGATGGACTCCTAAGGAGGGCAGGATTGGCAACCCCGGAACCCACACTATAAAAATACCCACCCAGGTCGAATTGAGGATCTGTGTTTAGAGCAAAAAAAAAAAAAAAAAAAAAAAAAAAAAAAAAAAAAAAAAAAAAAAAAAAATAATAATAATAATAATGATAACTGAGATAAGAACGATCTGCCAGTTTTACTCTAGTTCTTGTTTTACCAGGAATAAATATATAGGATTTACTTCAATATTCTTGCCTGTTCTTCTCTTATTCTTCTCTCAAGTAGTTGCACCCCTTAAAGTTTACTAGTGTTTATTTCTACAATAATTTGTAAGGTCACCGTCGTTCTTACGCAGCTTCGAAAGAGTTCCTGTGTTGCATAGCTTTAGTGAAGTACGGTTAGCCTCTGGATTAGGTTATGTGATTTGATCTTTCAAATTCACAGTTGTTGATAGTGTTTCGTAACATTTAATGTGATAAATACTTAGCCACGGAATGCATAAATATTAAAGAAAAATCAAACTCGAAAGAATATAAAATAAAATAGAAGGAATGTGCGTGTGTGTGTGCAAGTGTGCATGTTGTCAGTACGTGTTCCTTGACTTCTGTTAGATATGCATGAACTGAATAAAATGAAATTTTTTATGGTCTTTGAAATGGCCAGTTGCAATATTGCCGGTTCTTTCTGGCAGAGATTGTTTATGTGCTTGTTTGTACTGAAGATACAGGAAGTTCAAATATCAGTATTTATTTGCTTATCTTACATTTAATATAACACAGAAGGTGCTATGTAATTATCTTTAAATACGTCACAACAAAAGGGTAGGAGGTAAAATTCAAGATCAAAGCGTTTCTGTAATATAATAATTTCAGTGTTACTGTTTTGTACCTTTATAAGACTCTCTCTTTGTCTCTTATATATATATATATATATATATATATATCTATATATATATATATATATATATATAGATATATGTATATATATATATATATATATATATATATATATGTATGTATGTATATGTATATATAACTAAATCACGAAAATTTGGAACATGATAAATTCATAAATAACGTATAAGCCACGAGGAAAATAACAACGGAGTTTCCGCAAGATCTTTAGACGTTCAAACGTAACTTTACTTAGCAAGTAAAAGACGTTTGAACGTTGAAAAGTTTCTTGCGGAAACTCCTTTGTTTATTTTCCCTCGTGGCTTATACCTTTATTAATATATATATATATATATATATATATATATATATATATATATATATATATATGATATACTTATATATATGTGTGTGTAGTATATATATATATTTACATAATATATGTGTATATATATACACATATGTATACATTCAAACACCGTGTATCTTCTTGGTGTAAATTTCTCAGCTACATCCAGTGTCAGCTCCCGGCATCTGTGTAATGCTATTGGCCTACCGATTTTCTGATAAGTGGAGGCTAACTGTGAGAAAAAACTTATATTTAGCAGCAATTCAATTGCGCACCAATCTTCCTATCTGATTCTTAGATGTCACCGCACTTCGCAGACATTCGTTTCGCTTGCTTTATTGGTATATTGTATGTGTTGTTCTGTATTGTTAAGTCACCAACAGAGTTCAAGATTTTGACATTTCCTTCTCAAAACCATAAGCTCTGTTACACTGCTTTGAGTCTTCGTGTGGTTGTCTGTCAGACACAATTGTCATCCTTATTGTAATCTGATGTTTAAATCAGGGCTATCTATCCTGCTTTCTGGCTTGGATCCCAATTGTTACGCTTCTGTAGTACGTCTTAACAACATTTATATGTTTTGTGCACCGGTACACCAGATTCTGAGAGCATGTTCCAGTATAAGATTGTGTTTTAGCTTTTTCCGACTGAAAAAGTTGAATAGTCGGAACTAAGTCTCTTAGTGGGATATCGTATAGTTGTATTCATACAAATTTCTTTTACTTATTCTAAGGAAAACATATTAATGAAAAGAAAAGAGATTGCTGAGATTGGTAAGTCATGGTATTGTTTTATTTTTTTTCTGAGGGGGTTGAGGAGGCAGGGGGTCGTAGAGGCCTTGAGTCGGAAACCAGCCTTCCCTTTTGAGTTGCTGCACCTGTACCAAATGATAGGGAGATTGGCAACTCCACGATGTACCTAATTATTCAGGTTACAAGGCCCTGTGATTTTTACCTAAGGTGTCGCAGTTTGTGTCAAGCTATTTATTTATGCCAAAATAATATCCTTTTTCAGAAGCAATAATTTGTGTTTCAAGGCAAGTATTACGTCTTGTTGCTGAATTCAATCAAGCTGAACCATTTCAACAGGATATCGGGTTATCCAAACCCTTAATGTACTTTTGAGGTCTGTCACTAAACGATCACGTTAAGCGTAATTACGAAAGTGGCCATTTGTGTAATAAAACTAGCAATGGCTACTGTTATGCCCAGAAATTTTCTCCACATACCAGGAGGATCATTTTATCTAAAAGCATTCTTTAATATTACGAGATCTTAATTGCTTCGCTATAAGTAGCCTTTTACAGATCTTAATCTGTTTCGTGAATACCAGCTTGCCTTCAGGCCAACAAAATAGCTTAACGTTCATTTGACATTTTCCTTTGCAGCACATTATATGTTTAAAAGGAATACCCTTCTTGTGTGTGTATGTGTGCGTGTGTATCTTCATAACTTTCTATTTTCTATTTCATCAGGTGTTTTATGAAGTACTTTTCTATTTCCATTATACATATATACTTATATGTATATTATATAGTATATATACACTTTATATGTATATACGTACACACTATATAATATATTATATATATATATATATATTATATATATATATATATATATATATAAATGGATGTATGTAAGTGCCACATACACTTTGACAAGTGTTGAGCAATTTCAACCAAACTTGGTATACATATAACTAAGCATCTTGGAAAGAATACCGTGGGGGTAAGACATCACTGGCACCAAAAGGGGGTCATGTCGGGAAGGGGTTGTGAAAGTGATGAAAAGTTAAAACAACTGAAAACGTCAGAAAGTTTTTGTCTAAACCTTATTTTTCGAGGTCACTGAGATGAATAATGACACTTCCAATGCCCTTTAACTCCAAGTTTAGCTGCGATAGGAAAGGTGGTGTGGAGGGGGTGTCGTAAAAATTACCAAAAATGACAGATATTAGTGTCTAATCCAAAATTTTTGAGGTTGCTGAGATGAATAGTGACACTCCAATGGCCCTCAACTCCATGTTCAGTCCCAATAGGAAGGGGGTGTGAGAAAGGGTGGGAAGGGGATAACATGTAAAAATAAGTGAAAACTACAGATATTAAGGTCTAGTTTATAGTTGTCAAGGTCAATGAGATGAATAGTGACACTCCCGATGTCCTTCAAGTCTTAAGGTTAGCCCCCGATAGGAAGAGGGGGTGGGAAGGTGGCGATATCTAAAAATAACCGAAAACTACAGATATTAGTGTCTAATCCATAGCTTTTGAGGTTGCTGAGATGAATATTGACACTCCCAATGCCCTTTAAGTCCAAGTTCAGCCGGATAGGAAGGGTGGGGGAGAAGGTTTGAAAAATAAAATGTAAAAAATGATGGATATTATTGTCTAATCCATAGTTTTTGAGGTCGCTGGAATAAACAGAGACACTCCCTATGCCCTTCAAGTCCAAGTTCAGCCCCAATAGGAATGGGGGTGAGAAGTGGTGAAATAGAAAATGTCAAAAATGCTGGGAAATGTAGCTGAAGAAACTATCTTAATAGGAGAGAAGTGAGAGAGTAGAGGTGGTTTGGGATGAGAGAGAGAGAGAGAGAGAGAGAGAGAGTTTGTCAGTTGTCATTTAGAATTTTCCCTGGCAGCGCTAGGTTGGTCAGCTAGTGTATATATATATATATATATATATATATATATATATAATATATATATATATATATATATGTATGTATATGCACTTTTTCTCATTGTCTACATATGTATGTCTGTCTATATATTTACTTATTCGTTTATCCAGGCATCCTACTTTACGAACAGCATGACAAACCTGAAAAGCATTCCATTCAACCTTATCTCGAGTTTTCTTCCCGAGCGCGTTACAAGGAAAAGGAAGATTAAGATCCATTATGACGGCGCTGGCTGCGAGGCATTCTGTCGACATTTAGGGTTACAAGGCTCCAGCTTTTTCTCTCTTCTTTCCCCCAGTCACTCCTTAAGTATTTTATAAAGTAAACGAAGTGGGTTTGGTATTGATGGCTAATGCATCTCAGTCCTCGAGGGGAATAAGGGATTTAACGGGCTTTCTTCGAAAAGCTCTGAAATATCACTTCGCTATGAATTCCTAAGATGTATTATTATGATGAAAATCCGGATATGTGTTCACCGTTCGTTTTCCTTTCCAGGGTTTGATCTGAGGAAAAAACAGCACAATGGTAATTGCCAAATTCATGTTGAATTGGGGATGAACTCACTTCATACACACACACACAACACACACATACACACACTTACACACACATTCAGAAGCTCCATCAATAATACATTACCACCATCTAGTCGTCACTCTTTTAGTTCGTGAACATTAGGATCCGTCCATTCCAAAACTTCTTTTACTCTAGGACTTCATCTCCTCCCAGTAGCACTTTTCAATTAATTTTTTTTTTCCCCGACCTATCGTCTTCCATCCTTTTCACATGGCTAGATCATCTCAAGACACTCTTGCTATTTTGGGATAATAAGTGGGGTAATTTTAATGAATTCCTCTCAAAATTTAAACGCATTAGTGCCCAGCATCAAATTTTAAAGTTGAATGGGAAACAGACAACAAAATTCCTTTTCTTGATGTTTTAATAAATCAGGAGACACGACAGAATACAATTTTACCATATACAGAAAACCAAACGTTCTCACTTTCATATATTCACTACTTTAGCTATCATGACAATACTATCAAGATAGGTGTAGCTAGCAACCTATTCTTAGAGCCTTACGAATTTGTTCCCCAGATTTCCTGGAAAAAGAATTTGAACTAATTTCGCAAGCAAACTTTCATCTTAAAGTATCCTGACCATATAATTGAGAAAGCAATTCAAAAAGCAAACGTTATTTTCTACCGGCCCACCCCCTAAAGACAAGACCAGAGACACACCCAACAATAAAATAAAAATTCCCCACCTGGAGACCGATTAAGAGAGTAAACTCACACCCTTGGAAATCCAACCTTTTGCATTTACCTACCCAAATACCTTAGCCAATCCCTGATTAACGTCCAACAAAAGACATCTCCCAAAGACTCTGGGGTATATGAGATCCCATGCCAGGACTGTGACCATCTTACATCGGATTTACAGGTAAATCACTTCCCCAGAGATTATTACAACACGAAACGTCAGTTAGGTATGGCACAAGAACTCGGCTATTTTCAACCATATAAATGAACATAACCATAGAATAAACTGGAATATGTCACGTGTAATTTATAGCAGCAACTGCCGGTACAAGAGTCAAATGATGGAATCGGCCTTAATAAAAGAGGAAGCAGGTAATGAAAACATCTCAAAAGGGAATTGGATATCAGATATCGTCGACGCAGTGTTCATTCAACCAACGCTTAAGAAGATTAAAGGAAGATTATCAGCGGGGTGGACCTAAATTGGCTTACTTGTGGACAAATCTCTTGGTATAAATACCACCTTTTCTGTAAACTTTTTCCTCATTCATATACCTGAAGAGGAGAGACAGGCAGTCTCTGAAATATAGTACTTTTCTCTCTACATTTGGGTGTTTTTTTATGGGCTCCTTTTATTAGATATATATATATCTATATATATATATATATATATATATATATATATAATATATATATAATGATAATTATATATATATATATTTATAAATATATTATATATATGCTATGTATATATATATATATATATTGTTTCACTTTAACACCCCTGGTGATGCAAGTTTATGTCAATTACGAAGCTTTTGGAATAAAGACAGCTTGTACATCTGTGTATTGTCGTCTTCCCTTTATTGATGATTATTATATGGATTGACTCCTAACTCCTTATACTAAGTTATATATATATATATATATATATATATATATATATATATATATATATATATATATATATATATTTATATATATAGATATATATATTATATATATATATATATATATAAATATATATATATATATATATATAACTTAGTATAAGGAGTTAGGAGTCAATCCATATTAATAATCATCAATAAAGGGAAGAACGACAATACACAGATGTACAAGCTGTCTTTATTCCTTTTTTTCCCCAAAGCTTCGTAATTGCACATAAAACTTGCATCACCAGGGGTGTTAAAGTGAAACAATATATGATATATAATATATATATATACTTATATATATATATATATATGTATATATATATATATATATATATTATATACATATATATATATATATAATATATATATATATATAGGTATATAATATATATATATATCATATATACTATATATATATATATATTATATATATATATATATATTGTATATAGTTATATAATATATATATATAAAAATAGTATAATATATTATTATAGTATATAATAATACATATATAAAACTTATATATATAGTTATATAATTATTATATCATAAATTAAATGATTGTATTATTTATATATATAATAATATGTAATTATTATACATATATCCTGTATATAATTATAATTTATGACTTAGTATAAGGAATCAGGAGTCAATCCATATTAACAATCAGCGATAAAGGGAAGAAGAAGCATGCATTTGTACAGGCTGTCTTTATTCCAACGTTTCTTAATTGTCCACATAATTACATCAACAGGCCTGTTAAAGTGAAACATAAAATTCCATGTAAATAGTAAAAACTAGAACCAGTTAAATTAAGAATTGAAAACGATGAAAATTATCATTACAAAATTTTGAAAATTCACACAACACTAAAATTTAAGGAGTGAACAAATTTGTTAAAATATATACAACATTAAATTGAAAGGTAACAGTATTTACAGTAAACTAAAAATGAAAAAAGTAGTGAACAGAGATACAGAACAAAAGATTAAGGACTGACCTAGAGGAGTGACAGCGTTAAACTTAAAGTAAACAGAAATAAAAACAAAACAAGTCAAGACAAATACAGAGGAGAGGAGAACGTGTGTGTGTTTAACAACGGAACCAATTGTTTAATATAAAGTGATTCCAGAAAAACAAGGTCTTGAGGGTTGGTGGTATGGCCTAAAATTCAGAAGTCTTTATTGTGAATTTGCGGTTTACAAATTTTCGAGTGGTTCCAAATTGTCGAACGTTCAGAGGTTGAAATTCTGCTACCAGTTCGAAAACTTACGCCACGATAAAAACCGATCCGCACCTTAAGGAGTCTGCTGGTGGATCCCACATAGGTCACTGTGTGACATTCAGGGCAAGTATTCTTATAAAAAATACCAGAGGACATATAAGGTGATTATCGCTCCGATGGTAAAAGGGTTCTTAGGAATTAAATTAACATCAATGGCATAAAAATATTCTTGAATAATTTGCGTAAACTTTTTGTGAAAATTGAAATCATGAGTAACATGCATAAAACTTCGATTTTGGGCAGTTAAACCTTTTGGTTTTTAATAAAGTGTTCTTTAGCAGTTGATATAATTTTCTATACACCAGCTTTGCAGGAAAACAGTAATTCTTAAAAGAGTCAATTAAAAATGTAATTTCATATTGGAAAAGGCTCCAGTTCGACGTAAGGAAAAGGACAGAAACGGAGTTGGATTTAAAATTAGCAAAACATGAGCTATAAAATTTGGTACCAAGTCCAGTAAAAGTTTCTTCCTAAAAATCGTGGTATTATAACGGTCGTTTTGTCTGAAAACTAGAAGGTCCAGGAATGGTAGACGATCGTTCACCCCTTTCTCAATAGTAATGTTCGGGTGTGTTGTATTAGCATATTCTACGAAGAGGTCAGCTACGTATTCAATTTTAAAGAAGCCGAAAGTATCGTCAACATACCTGGAATAAAAAGGGGGACAGAATCTTGATGGGTAATTGTCGAGCGATTGCTCCTTCAGGGAGCACTTGAAGATATTAGGAAATGTGGGGGCCAAGAGGAGAACCCATGACCATGCCCTCTACTTGTTTGTAAAATTTGCCATTAAAAATAAAAGCAGTGACCAGCACTGTAAGTTCAAATGAAGTTTTAAAATTCGTGCGAATCTGGAACAGGAAACAGCTTGTTAAGAATCGATTGAATAGTTTCTCCAGCAGGGATATTATTAAATGACTACTTCGAGACTAACCATGATTAAATCAGAAGAATGGTTTCTTGAAATTGCAAAGAGTTATTTACTGAATGCTTATTCTTAGCGAGATGCTCGATCATGGGTAGTACAAGAAATTTAGCTAGTTTGTAATTTGGTGTTTTAAGCGAAGCAAGGATAGGTGTCTTGGCCCCCCATTAGATAATGTCTTCATTGAATTCCTGGAGGAGCACATGCTCAATGATTACCCATTAACATTCTGGCCCCCTTTTTTATTCCAGGTATGTTGACGATACGATTATCACCTTATATGTCCTCTGATGTTGTTTACGAGAATACTTGCCCTGAATGTCAAACAGTGACTTATGTGGGATCCACCAGCAGACTCCTTTTGGTGCGTATCGGTTCTTATCGTGGCGTAAGTTGTCGAACTGGTAGCAGAATTTCAAACTCTGAACATTCGGCTATTTGGAACCACTCGAAAATTTGCAAACCGCATATTGACAATAAAAAAACTTCTGGAGTTTAGGCCATACCACCAGCCCTCAAGACCTTGTTTTTCTGGAATCACTTTTTAGTAAACAATTGGTTCCGTCGTTAAACACCACATACGTCCTCCTTCCCTCTATATATGTTTTGACTTGTGTTGTTTTCATTTAAGTTTACTTTTGGTTTAATGCTGTCACTCCTCTAGGTCAGTCCTTAATCTTTTGTTCTGTATCTCTTTTCACTGCTATTATCTTTTTTTAGTTTACGGTATATACTGTCACCTTTCGTTTTAATGTTGTAAAAAGTTTTTATAATAATATTCAAGTTTTTCAAATCTTAATTTTTTAGCTTTATTTTTTACAATTTTACAAAGAATGTTATATTTCCCTTTAACAGCCCTGATGATATAATTATGTGGACAACTACGAAATGTTGGAATAAAGATAACTTCCTATTATCGATGATCGTTAAATATAATATATATATATATATATATATATATATATATATATATATATATATATATATTGACCCCCTCAGAGAAGGTGCGATATGATTAACTAACCTCTTCGAGGTTCTCTGGTGGCAATGGTCCGAACATTAGGCTCTCTCTCTCTCTCTCTCTCTCTCTCTCTCTCTCTCTCTCTCTCTCTCTCAACCAACCATCGACCTCTATGCAACTCACATATCACAGTTACCTCAGGACGTTGAATTAATTAAATTAGACATAAATTACAAAAAATACAGACTTTACTTACTAAAGATCAAAAGGACTAACTAAATAAATCAAATTCTCAAAGAAGAAAATTACTTACTAAATATGACACAAATAATGTACCATCATAAAAGGTATAATTCAAAACAGGAATCCCAAATAACCCTGGGGATCGGACTAAACCCGTCCACCCCTTTCTCTACAGTAACTAGACATTAGTCAAAAGATAAGCAATCAAAAAAAAGTCATAATGTTTCCCCACACCAGAATATCTCCAGATGTGTCTAAGAGAGAGAAGCAAATCCCACAAAAGTCATATGAGAGGATATCTCTGACACAAATGTCTAAGATACAAAAAGACAAAGTCACACTTGGGCATAAATATATGCTTACCCATTTCAGCACTAATCGCGCACAAAGAAGTATATGGCCATTCCGAAACGAGGCTGCTTCTAAGTGCCCAGGATCCTTTCCTGCCAAAATATAGGGGAACAGAATCTACGCGCTCGTACGCACTTTCTCGCAAGACACTCCCCTTGAGAGGACGTCACTATTATGTAACAAGTTCATTGCACTGGAAAAGATTCATGACGTCATATACAGGAAATTCTAACTAAAACCAGATTCAGAAGTATACTTACTTCCGCCCATGCACGGACATGAGCTGTGGCCTGTCTTTGCCATTGATCGCCGCTGCGACAGCGATCCTGGGAGTCAATGATAACAATTAAAAAAAAAAAATGTTCAAGGTGACTGTAAGCAGTAGATCTCGTTACGAAGTCATTCCTCTTCCGTCCGGCACACTCCTGAATTGACAGTGTCATCTCTCCACATTGCAGCAAAATCAAAATATGCACGTGCCAAGTTAATGAACTTTATTCATAATTGCGTTCATGTTATATTCTCAATACTCATTTCATATATATTTGTGGGTGTGTGTGTGTGCGCGCGCGCGCGTTTGTATTTGTGTCCATTTGTGTCTGTGAGAGAGAGTTTGTGCATGTTAGTTCGTGGTAGAGGACGACCGAACATAAAAGAATAATAGAAAGAAGCTTATTCGTTATATATAAGCAGCCCATCCACGAGAAAAAGCCATAAGAACGAGACCTTCGGATGAAAATCCATTTAAGCGAAGGAGGAGTTTGTCTCAGTTTAACCCAAAACGGATCATTAAGTTTTAAGATTGCAATAGGCGTCGTCTCCAAACTCCCAGGAGACACGGACAAGGGCGGCGACGTTCCGCCGCTATTATTGTTGACATTTTCCCCGACACCGGACCCCCTCCGTTCTGCCATATTAAAACGTTTTGAGTGGTTTATTTTTGGAGTCAGGCAGGCTCTTGGGTTTTTAATTGAAGTTTATTTTCTTTCCATTCCTGGCAGAACAACGAATGGTTTCAGGATTGGTTCAGATAAAATTCATTGGTTTTCCCAGGCAACGGGTAGACACTTATTTAGGACTGAGATGAACCTGATTGTATCGTCACTGGTCTGTCGTTAAATATAATTGAAGAACTTTGGTGGGTAGCTATTGATATAAAGAAGACGCCGTTGATGCAGAAGCTGCCTTGATCATGAAACCCCGTAATTTGATCAGTAATAAAAGATTGATTGATTGATTGTGTCTATTAAACCTGGCGTTACAACATCTAGGTAATTGACACCGAAATAAATTACATAGAAAAAATTAAAATTTTAAATAAATTTCATATAAAAATATCTATAAATATATGTATATAAAAGAGCAACAAACTTTATGCACCTGTTATGACCGACATTTGGTTACGATGAGTTATTGCTGTGATTACTTGTGTCTTATCTGGTATCTTTTATTCCAATACAGCACCGTAGGCGTGGTTTATTTTCTAGTTTTAAGTGAACTTTTTTTTTTTTAGGCTATTTCTGGTTTTGGTTATTGGCTTTCTAAATGGAAATTTTCACGAATGATTGACCTGGTGATGTGATTATTTTGCAATTTTTGCTAAAGATTATTTATAAATATGCCGGTTTTAGATCACTTGTTTCAAATTATCTCATAACTTTCCTTCTCTCAAGAGTCTCTATTTCTAACCCTTTTCTTCTGGTCTTGATCTTTTTTAAAAATGTAAAGAGGTTTTCATGTTCTCTATTTTATTTTAAAGTATATTGACCTCTTTTAGCGTTTTTTAATATTTTTTATTTTCTTTGAAAATAACCCTTTTTTAGGTGTTTTGCTTTTATCTCGTCAGACATGTAACTAAAGTGTTTTTATGTTGGCTTATTCTTTCTTTATGGTGATTGTTCTGATTCAAACTAAAACTCTATTGTAGAGCGACAAAGGTGAAGAATTCGCTTTTTAGCAATATCCCTTGGTGTAAACGGCAAACCTTCGTCTAAATTCCTGTAGAAGGCCACAATTTCATTTCTGTTCTATACCTTCTATGTGATTTTGCCGTAAAGGGAAATTGCCTTTGTGTACTGTCTCCCCAAGGAGAATGAAGCTATAAAGTAGGGGAAGATTGCTCCCAGTTCATTCCTATCTCCCTTCTTTGATGAAGACTACTACCTTTATAGTTGGGCTCAGTCATGCCTGTGAATAGGGGCTTTCCCAGAAATTAGCCCCAAGGGATAGTGATTCTCTTTAATCTAGCCTAATTCAAAGGTAATTGTGCCCTTTAATGTCAGTAGTTTTATAAAACTGAATGAAGTACTTGATTTCATACCACCAATGTTGTCTTTTCATTAGTTAGGCCTAAAGAAGGTTGACATGGTGTATCGTAAATATTGTTACTGGATTAAATAGCCGTGTAAGGTCAGCGAAGGGATCAGAGTCCGAATGTACTACACAGAGAATAAATGTGAAATGAGCTTGACAGAGAAGATTGGATAATAACAGCGATTGTCCAGGTTCAGTTGGAGAGGATTCCACGTGTTATCGCTTTATTTCTTATTTATTTGTTTTCCCAGTTGGAACGCTCATAAAATACCGGTGGATATGGCATATAGTAGATATAGTGGACAGTAAATCATGGTTGGCAGTGGAAGGTAGAAGACCAATGGATAGACACAAAGTATAAGGATGTTGGGTCGGGATGGGATGGGTCTCGTGTTGTGGACGGGTTTTGTTGCCAAGTGCAGACAGGCGAATGGTCTTACGAGGGAAATTGGCCTTTCAAGTTTGCGATTTCAGGTATGCGTTAGGTGAAAAACAAAATTAATGAGACTTCAGCAACCGGTAGGACTTAGGTCCTTTCTCCCCAAAATCCTATTCAATGGTAGCCATCCGCGATGCACACCATTGCTCAGATTTTCTCAAGAGTCCTCAAACAACTTTTTGTCTAATGCTGGTATCAGACATGCAAACAGATCAAACCAAAGGTATTCACTGCATGTTAAATGTAATTAAAAGATTATTAGAAGTGATGGTTTGTGTTTAATAATAAGGATGATCATTCTAATGAACTATCACCTTTTATAATTTAGACCTCATTCTGAAATACAGGCATCATTCCAAGGTAGGTGTGCTAGTTATCACAACATAGAAACAACTTACTTGCCAAAACTCAAACTCAAGCCATTTCACATTAATGTTCAGTTGCTCTATCGTCGTTACTGCTTACACATTTAGATTGATTTAAACAATTATTTTTGAGAGAGAGAGTCTCAGGGTATTTAAATATGCTTATGCATCAATATAGGCTTATATATTGCTTTAAGACAGGACGAGTTTGAGAATCAGTGTTGCACACGTATAGGCGGTACTTTATCATTTAGGACATGTGCAAATGTACTGGAGGATCAAGAGAAAGGTACAAAGTTATGTGTTTTGTGTTAAGTGTTGAATATTACAGAAGCACAGTTATAGGAAGGAAGCCTAAAGAAACTGACAACAGCCAGCTGTTATACTGTTGGCCAAACCTTGAATCGCTGGGACTCAGCAGAAGTTAAACTTTCCTGTCCGTGTGAAAAGAAAAATTAGACAACTGTTCTGTCATGCTCAAGGAAATGAGTCCCTCCTCTCTTCAGTTGGTCTCGTGGCACTCGTCCGTTTTCTTACTTCCACGTACTGGCTTCCTTTGTTTTTCTCAACTCATATAGCCTTCCGTCTTCCTGTAGGCGGGTCCTTCTCCTCCTCCCAATGCTGTATCCAGCTTGTCTACATTTTGTCAGTAGGATTCCTCTTCCGTCAGCCTCTGCTTATAAAACTGACTAGGCTCAAATGAGCCAATGAGCTCTTACGACTATGAGATTCAGAATTCCTTATCCCTATTAAGAATATATGTTAATCTGACAAAATTTTAATTTTTTAGCAATGTCTTTTTCCCCGTAGAGGGGATAGTGCCGTCAGTACGCCTCATGTGGTTAACTGTAGGCATTAATTAAGGTTCCTTGCACGTCCCTTCTGTCCCTAGCTGCAACCCCCTTTCATTCCGTTTACTGTACCTCCGTTCAAATTCTATTACTTCTGTCTCACTTTCCACCCTCTCCTAACAATTGACTCAGTGCAACTCCAAGGTTTTCTTCCTGTGACACAGTTAAAATACTTGGCCTTTGGCCTAAAATCCTATATTCTATTCTATTCAGTGTTTTTCTTTCCCATTAATTATCCCTATTTCTTCCATATCATTCCCTAAACTAGCGACTCGTATAAAATTGAGAGTAGAACAGGTATGGATGTAATGGTTGACCTTGAAGTAGATTTCTTATCAGCTCTCGAGTGTACCTTCGTGTAGAGGTAAATCGAGATTCATTTGCAATTTTGTATGCTGCCATTGAATTGCATGGAAAAGAGAGAGAGAGAGAGAGAGAGATTGTGCTATTTATTTTTGTGAAATTATTGTAACTTTTAGAGGACCATGTCGAAAGATTTTCAAAGGTTTTACTGAGATTTCCCCGTGGTCAGTTATTTCAGAGTTGATTTCCTTTGTAAGTTGTCAGTTAGCGCGAGTCCTCCTTTCAGTTCATGTATTTGTTAAACTTGAATAGTTTTGTTTTATAATAAAAAGGACAAAACCCACCATGATTTTGCTGGACCTTCTCTCAGATGTTTGTTGACTTCCCCCTTAAAGCCAGTCTATAAGAGTCCTACACCATCTTGGGACAGAATCATCCAAGTCGGATGGAAAATTTCCGACAAAAATGCTTGTGAGAGAGACGAGAGAAGGAAACAAACGAATGCTTATGAAAGAGATGAAAGATAGAAACCAAGGAACGCAAAGCGAGAGAGAGAGAGAGAGAGAGAGAGAGAGAGAGTAACAAACGAATGGTGGAGGTATATTGTTGAGAAATATTGGCGATCCCAATGTCTCAAAGCATCGTATTATACGACTATGCCGAGACTTCTTTTCCCAAATATTGATTAATTGACATAATTCATCAAATAATTTACCCAATCCTTTCATAAGTTAAAGCTGATGGAAAATTGCTTAAGATTTTCGATTAGGCTGAGCCTCTCCTTTTCGCTTATTTAGCTGTCCTTCCATTCCATTGAGGGGTTGGAGATGTGTATTTCTGGTGATAGAATTCACTCCCGACGTCGTTCGGAAGTCACGTAAAGCCGTTGGTCCCGTTGCTGAATAACCACTGGTTCCACGCAACGTAAAAACACCATACAAACAAACAAACAAACAAACAATTATCTATCCTTCATCATTGTTATTATCCACATCGCGGTAAAATCGGCTCACCGTTGGAAACAGCATCTCTAAATGCCCTTCCAGTGATATATTTATATATATATAATATTTTATATATATAGTAATCTTATATAAATATATATACATATATTATTACTTATAATATATAATTTATTCGGATTCAAAATAAATACCATTTTCACTTGTTTTGTTGGATTAGTTGTATCGAATAAATTTTTATAGAGGATCATTCTTTTAAATCCAATTCAAACGTATTTACTTTTTTGTACGGGGGAAGGGTCAATTAGTAAAATCCAGTCGTAATATATATGTATATAAATATATATATATATATATATATATAGTATATATATATATATATATATATATATATATATATATATATATATATATATATATATGTGTGTGTGTGTGTGTGTGTGTGTGTGTGTGTGTGTGCGTGTGTGTGTGTGTGTGTGTGTGTGTATACGTATACGTATATACTTATAAACAATCAGGCTTCTTATATACTTATATAAGTAAAATGAAAAATTTTCTTTGCATTTCATGTCGTATGATTGCACCCGAAACCAACGCTCTCCATATCCAGATTGAATTTAAGACAATAAGTTTATTTTTTTTATTTTAGCAAAAATAGCAGTATACTGTGGCTTATGTAAGTGCATTACTCTACCATTATATGTATAGGTTTAGGGGTCCAAATTCACCGCATTACTTCGAGTCAAGATCAGCACACAGATTTATCAAATATTTGTTGAGTCATGGAAAACATAAAAAAAATGAGCATTTTATCTGCTTACAGAAGCAGAGATTGTAAAAAAACAAAGGTAGTAAAGGGGGAACGTAAATGAACAAAAATATGTCTTAGGGGGATACGGACCCATAGAATTTTGAGAAAATTGTATATGTCTGCTTCTGTAAGCAGATAAACTGCTAGATTTTTTCGGATTTATCCAAAAGTGGCTGCTGAGTAGAAAGAGCCCAATGTCATGTTCCTACCTGGTTCCGGGTTCCTAAGCGCTCACTCCTCAAACACAATTGCGGGCACACTACACTATTCCCGTTGCTTTTTTACAATCTATGTTTCTGTAACCAAGTAAACTTCTATTTTTTTTCCTTTAGCAAATATACTCGTGTTTGCAGATCTATCGACATTGAATTTGGACCCCTAAACTGTAGGATCATATAGCTCTGTCGAATATTGGTCACTTGTAAACCATTAGCCATATACATATATATATATATATATATATATATATATATATATATATATATATATATATATATATATATATATATATATATATATATATATATATCGGTTTAACACGGGAAGTTATTGTAGTATACCAAGATCTAGATATCTGATCCATTTTCTTCGATGAAGAAATCGTTTTCTATGCCCGTCAACGATAACTTAGTGATTTGTGGAGAGCTTCTATGGTTTTTGGTCTGTTTCAGGGACAGACTTTTATGTCCATGAACAATGGTGTGTTCTTGTTCCTCGCTTTCGGATTTTCTTGTCTTCATACACTCGTTCTTGCATTTTCCATCACAAGAGCAGAGCGAGATGGCGTCTGAGAGCTGCAAGATAAGGGTTCGTCTGCTGCTATTTCTGTCATTGCCTGAAACATACCGATTCTGTATTAGAAAAATTAAGTTAATAGGGAAATATATCATAGGGATTTCAAGGGAAGGGCTGTAATCTTGTAATGGCATTATTACATGAATAATCTGATGACTATACAATACGTAAATTGAGTATAAATAATGGTGTTTTTATATATCATATCTCCTAGATGAAATTAAGCATCGAAATGTAGGGGAATAAACTATAAGTCGACCACCACGTGTAAATAAAGATTATTATTATTATTATTATTATTATTATTATTATTATTATTATTATTATTATTATTATTATTATTATATGCAACTTACCAAGCGACCGCAGGGCCTCCATTGCCAAAGGAGTGCTGTGTTTTCTCAGCATTGTCCCGTCGCTAAACGTCCTCGTAATTTTGCGAACTCGTGGTTCCGTTCCTGCGTCGTATCGGCTGGAAGAGAAGGCGTCCGATGTCCGCCAACTGCTGACGAAGGAAGTCGAGGGCCACACCTTCCTGAAGCCTTCGTGAGCGAAGCCATAGATGAAGGGGTTGACTGCGGAGTTGAAATAGACCAGCCAGTTGCAAAGCCACCACAGGATGCCGAAGCTCATTTGCCCGTCTTCGGACTGTTGGAGAAAGAGGAAAGGTGACCGGATTTATCAGCATTACTGTTATTGTGTTTGTTGATATTGTTATTGCCAACAGTATCAATCATCGTTTTCGTATTTGTTCCATCTATTTCATATCTTCGAATTTTGATTATATTGGACGCGTAGGGAACTTTGTTTTTTGTCGTTTAACCCAGATATTAGTGACCCTAACCTACCTTTCAATATCACATTAATATCGGCATCGAATAACTCATTTTGTCCTGTGAAATGGGGCATATTTCCTAAATTGGGAGATACGTTTTAGGTCTGTGAAATAAACTACGGTCCAGAAAGCATGATTGTCCTGACTATGCCATCATCACAAGAAATGTTCCAATATTTTGTGCAGTTAAACTTGCCAGATTAGATGTAGACGATGGTACAGACAGATTGTTGACAAGAAAAGGAAAAATTATATCATATCTTTGAGGCGGTTTTTTAACAATTCAGTTTTGTAAAGGTCGTAGAGGAGACTATCTACTTTTACTAGTGAAAGTTCTTCACAAAGAACAGATTTGGAAACACCTTATGGTGACTGGTTTACGTTGTCAAATTGTTAATGAAGCATCTTTAGTTTGTTATCTTAGCAGAAGTGTTGTGAGCTTAGTTTAAAGTCAGTATCTATGCTAGAATGCTATTTTTTTTTATCCACATAATAACTATCTCGGAAAATGGCCACCATGAATTGGAATTTCTAGTGAGTGGGTGAAAATATTTTCTCTACTAGGGACCCATCTGGAGCCATGCTTGTACCAATTTCGGAATTATTATAAATTATTTGGTTGTTCTACAAGAGGTACAGTTATAACAGTTCCAATATGACTTAAACATGACCAACAAAGTCATTACTGAATAATTAAAAAATTATAAACAATAATTGTTATGGACAGACAAATTTTACAGTAAGAAACAACCAAAACATTCTGAATTCGTTATTTTGATGACGTTTCGGCACTGATACCATATTCAGAACAGCTCAAATAAGCAAATTGACATAAGGAAGTGGTAAAAACAAATTGTCAGGATTTTTTAAAGGTTTTAGTTTTTAAAGATTTTAGTTTTTATACTCATTTCAACTGTTTTGAGAATCGCATTTAATGAGTGAGGAAATGTCAAAACAAAGAACTGAAACTTAGCTTTGGCTAAGTTTCAGTTTCGTCCTTCAGTAACTCTACCATTTGTAACTACTGCAACTGCTGCGACTCATACCTTCCTCACCTCAAAATAAGCATCCACGATGATGACCCTGACAAGAACGAAAATGACGCTTGGAGCATGGCACACGAAGAAAATGAGGAGGATGGCAAACAGGAGAGAGAGCTTTTTCCTCAACTGCCGCTTCACAATTTGTTCATAGAGGTCGATGTCCGATGGCTCGTATCGATCCAGCTTCCAGAGAAAGAAAACGAATTCATGAAATTAGACTAATCAATAAATATGAATAAACTGGAGCATAGACATGCGACTTGCAACCTCTTCTCAAATGCTAGATTAGAATCGGAAGTTTTAACATTTTCTTTTACTCATATTTTCTCTTTGGAACACATCTCTGCGCGTACAGTTCTGATTTCTGGCATATTTTATTGATTTTTTGTGCTGGAACGTCCATTCCTATAGCATCTGGCCACTAAACTTGCCAATACCTGGGCACAATTGAAGACACTAGCTTCATTGTTAATGTGACTACAGACCTAACCTACTTTGATTTTGCTACTTCAGTTGGGAAAGCTGAGAAAAAGACAAAAAATACGCTTGGGTAAAACCTCTTTTAGAGATAGTTACCTTGCAGAACACCACCATGAAAGCTGTAATGAGGCAAGCCATAGGGAGAATGAAGCACGCTAATCCGACCGACGGCCAGAACTGCTTGGTCATCCACTTTGGCTCTGAACAGAAAATTTCGTCGAAGTTCGACCATTGCCGGTGCTGCGAGATTATTATTATTATTATTATTTTATTATTATTATTATTATTATTATGAAAGACCATAAACCTATAAAGCAAGCAGAGAACGTAAGAGTAAAATTGAGTGCGTAATATCATTGGCCCCGGGTTCTTGACTATTTATTGGCAAATCGTTTTATTAACTAACCTACAGTATATTGCAGATACATGATATATTATATATTAAAAGATTAGTGACTATCAGTATTTAAGGTTAATTTCATTTTGTTTTTATTTGTATGAGCAGACTGATCATATAAAAGCTCCTATTTTGATCTCTATAGGCGTGACCGAAACAAAATGAAAGTTTGGAAGAAGGCAAGGACTTCCAGGTTTTAAAAGTAAACAGAGGAAAGAATGACCGAGTCAGTATTCATATCTGTCACCCTGCTACAGATGGCAAGGATCTTGGGGCATTGAAGACTGGAGGAAGCAACAGGTTCTAGAATCGAAGGGGAACATGGCAAGAATATGGGAACACAGAAGGAGGGTAGTCTTCCAGATATGAGAAATATAGAGTCAGAGCGTATAGATAGTCATTCTCACCGCATAAAACCTGTAGATAATGGTAGGAGAAGCGACAGCGGCTGCTGAAAGCCAGAGGAACAAGGTAACGAAAAATGCAGATTTCATAGTCGGTTTTTTCCACGGATGAGCCTTGTGCTTCAGTCTTAGCCTCGACGATACCAGCACGAGCCTGTCGACGCAGACTGCTATCAGGCTGAATTCCTTCGCCAGCGTGAGTAGCACTGAACAGAGACAAAGATCAGCAATTCGTTAGAAATTGCATTTTTCGGTTCGCAATATTTAAACAAGAATGTAGATACTTGCGTGATAGCGAACTTATTCTGCAGTATATATGTATATATATATATATATAAATAAAGATATATGCCACGAAGGAAAATAAACAACTGAGTATCCACGAGACCTTTCGACGTTCAAATATCCTTTACTAAGCAGATGAACTGCAGATTGAACGTCGAAAGGTCTCGCGGATACTCCGTTGTTTATTTTCCTTCGTGGAATATATCTTTATTTATGGATTTATCATGTTCCTAACTTTCGTGATTCAGTTATATGTATATATATATATATATATATATATATATATATATATATATATATATATATATATATTATATAATATATATAGTATATATATATATATTATAAAAGAGGGATATAATTAATGATATGTTTAAGATACCATGTAATGTGATGTACTGTGACATTTCTTAGAATGTAGAGGTCATCAGTTTAACTTCCCATGGAGACAGTGCTTGAGGTGACAAGCTTAGGGAATGCTGATATATCTTTTTGGGTGGCGTGATGTCAAAATTGCTGTCTGTGCAGATTAGTGTCCTGTCGCTATGGGCAGTCGCAGAGGTGCCTTTTGAAACTGGTTATCGGCAGTACTGGGGCGTGAACAATGTATGTGAGTTCGTGCATGCGTGCGAGCTTTTTCCCTACTTAACGAGATAGTAAGGTAACCAAGGTGAGAGATCCTTACAGAGGCGGCAGAAGCCAAGATGGCTTCTGCAAAAGTACCTTTTGAGAGAAGTGTTCTGAATATTGTGTTAAATGGGTAAGCATACTTATTTTTGGCCAAAGGTGTGGCTTGTCTGTATTTTGAATATTTATTTCAAAGATGTTCTATTTCATATGATCTTTTGATTTGATTTATAATCTTGTGCTTATCGATATGTTCTCTTGTCTTTTTAGAGGCGATTCTGAGAAAGGGGAACTGACTTAATTGATATAGGAACTTAACTAATGTTTCATGGTGTTACTATGGTGTACTGCACTATGACTATGCCTAGTTTTATGACTATGAGAATGTTGGATTATTGGAGTAGAAATATGGAATGGATTATCTGAGTTCAACCTTTCATTTAATCTTTTTGTCAAGAACCTGAGTTTATTTAGCTAATATTTTGCTCTTAAATAAATCTATTTTTTGTAGTTCACGTGTCTGATTTAATGGCCTTAGATAATGGAGGGAGGGGGTGTGTTTTGGAGAGAGAGAGAGAGAGAGGAGAGAGGATGAGAGCGAGAGAGTTGTTAGTGTTGGAGTGAGAGGAAATGAATGTTGGATATTACCAATGTCTTAGTCGCATGATCCATTGCTACCTTTTAAAATAGAAGAACCGAGATTTAAGAATCTACGGTTAAATATACATATATAGTATATATATATATATATATACATATATATATATATATATATATATATATATATATATTATATATATATGTTTTCCTCTGGATTCGGCTTATTAATATATATATATATATATATATATATATAAGCCGAATCCAGAGGAAAACATACACAACAATTACTACCGCTCAATGTTATAATCAAATACCCATTACTACTATAAAGCACTAAGATATTGTATGTAAGAACCAGCTATGCAGAAAAGGCATCGCTGATGCCAATATGAAATTATCTCTTTCATTGCTCATACTCACGTTCAATAAATCCTTGAACCTTGCACATAATGAGACCCAGCTTGTACTGCTGGTAGAGGTCACAGCTGGTAAAAATGGCTGAACCGAAGCAGACCAGCAGGGCCTCTGCCAGAGCCAGGCTGCCCACGAAGACGTTGGTGGGTCTATGGAGGTGTTTGTGTCTGAAGATCACGTAGATGACGATGCCGTTGGCCACTACGCTTACCTGGGGAAGGATGAAGACGGGAGAGTGTGAGGGTGAGGTGCCTGTGTGTTATATTGTTTATGAGGTGCCAGATTCTCTCTCTCTCTCTCTCTCTCTCTCTCTCTCTCTCTTCTCTCTCTCTGTGCGTCTGTGTTGAAATGATGTTGAGTTCAGTGTATGACCGAGATATATAAGAATAAATAAAAATAGATAAAAATAAATATTAAAAAAATAGATAAAAACAAATAAATGAAAACAAATATAAATAAATAAAAATAAAAAATTATTAAAAATAAACGTACCTACAGAGTTTTAAAAACTTCTAAACAGTTGATTTCAAGAATTCCGTGGAGTAATTTCAGTTGATTTAAAACTATATTTTACTAGAATCTCTAGGCCATATATTTTATTTCACTATATCTACCGCCAATATAATTGCGCAAAATGAGATTAATTGGTATATGATCATACCGAGCATAAATTAAAAATTACATAAGGATTATAAGAATTAATTCATTTTACCAAGGAAACAGGACTCTTCAGTATCACATTTGCAGTTCCTTCAAAGTTTATTTATGGGGTAGAATTCTGGATTTATTTGCCAATTCTATTATACCAATAAGAGCTATAGCCTCAGTGGCGTGGTCGGAATGGTGTTAGCGCGCCACCTCATTGTTTGCGAGTTCGGTTCTCGGGCATTCCATTGAGGTGTCAGAGATGTGTATTTCTGGTGATAGAAGTTCACTCTCGACGTGGTTCGGAATTCACGTTAAGCCGTTGGTCCCGTTGCTGAATAACCTTACTGGTTCCATGAAACGTAAAAGCACCATACAAACCATACAAACAAACAATAAGAGCTATAAGTTTAGAAAGTAAACAAGAGAAGGTTATTATAAATTATCAAAAAAATTTCTTCAATTCGACACCCATATTTATTTGCCCAACTTGACATGCCAACTGAGATTATTAACATATTTCAACTATGATTGATTTTTTTGTGTAACTTACCACGGCAAGAGGGACCATGATAATTTTTATTTTGAGTAACTTACCACTGCAACAGAGACTATTTGTATTTTTTTTCCTGGCCTAATTTAAAACGGCAACAAGAACTATAAGTATGTTTTCTACGTAATTTAACATGAAAACTGGGACTTTAGGTATTTGTAAGTGTGTGTTTGTGTGTCGGTAACAGACTTATTTCTTTTATTACTTACGTAATGCTGCAACGGGAATTATTAGTATTTCGTATGTGTAACTTACCGAAGCAACAATAACTATTAGTATCTTTTTTTTCGCTTAACTTACCACGGCAACAGGAACTATTAGTATCAGTTTCATAATCCATTCGGTGTTGGTCTTCGTTTGCCAAACTAGGTAAGGATATTTCTCACAGATGATCACAGGACCAGTTGTTGTCCATTCAGTTTCAACTGGAGGATGGAGAAGAACGAGAGGAAGAAAGGAGAGAAGAAACAATAAATACGAATAACATTGAATGTTATTTAACGTGCTTTGACTCATTAGACATGACATTTATGTTATTATAAGTATTTTAATGGACAGTGCAGCGGTATTCTCCCTTCATGCCGGAGTTTTCTTATTGCGAATGTATTAATTCAGAAATATATATATATATATATATATATATATATATATATACATACATATATATACATACAAATATATAAATATACACACATATATATATACATAAAGTGTATACAGTCAGTTTTTACATTATTCAAAACAAAAGAACCACACTATTTTGTCACTCACATAGAAACCCATCAATGCAGGCATGCGGTCTGTAAGACACATCCAGGATGCAAGACTCGATGTTGGAACAATTAAGCTGTTTTGAAATGGTCGGCTTGCTAGTGCATTCGAGCGACTCCAGACACACAGATTGACCCAGTAGGTCACAGGACTCGAAGACAATCTTGGTAGGCTGGCCACCCTTCCTGTTTTCCTCCCTTAACCAGAAGAACGTGCCATTTGGTAGGTCATTAGATCCTTCACCGTCAGCAGAGTCGTTAAGCGTCATAACCTCCGGGCGTTGAATGCACGGGTTAGCGGCGTGGGGGCTGCAGCAGATGTTCAAGGTGTGGCTCTTGGAAGCTTGCAATTCTTCTTGTATGTTCTCGGGTTCTGCTGTGGAGCCGTAATGGTCGTTTGTAGGCATTGCAGAATATTGCAATTCTCTCCTTTTATTAGATCCTTGACTTGCTGTCGTGTTGCTGCCCACCATCTCCTGAAGAACATCCATAGCTTTATTAATCCACAGACTAGATTCTGCCCATGTGTAAAAAAATATTAACAGCATATAAAATACAGTAGTCAAAACAAACCAGCGCATATTTTTCTTTATCCACTTTTTATTGTGATGGCTGTTTTGACCACCACACTATACACTAAACTTTTATCAAATAATATTCACCAAAACACCATACTCAGTCAAATACTTAATTTTAATACATAAGTTTCCGACAGAAATGACACCTGAACCTCAATAACACAATAACCAACGAAAAACACTCGCTCTTAAATTCCTGCAAAAGAAAACAATTACATTATCCACACTTACCTCCTTTTCATATGCTTGGTAGCAGTCGTTTCCTGGATCGCTAAAGAAGTCAGGTGAAGAATTTCTGTTCGTCTCAGACCGAGCGGATCCAGTCTCTCCCGAAGTTGCAACCATCGCGTAAGTTTGAAATTCGTCCTTCTCTCTCGGTCCTTCTCCTCCGGCTTCTCTCGTTTCTTCTTCTTGTATCCCAGCGGTCGTCTCAGTTCTCAAGTTGCCGGGCGAGAAATGAGTGTTCTTTGATGCGCTTGTTTGCAGTTTTGCCGAGACAATTAATGTTACTGCTATTGCAAAGTGAATTTGCATCGCGGAGACTCTTACATACGTATGGGAAATATATTCGGAATAATTACTTTGATTTTTTTACGAATATTTTACTTTATTTAAATCTGAAATGTATGGTATTTTCATTTACGTTCGACATATGCAATCATTTAGCCATGGAGGAATGTGCATAACCTCTAGCGCCGTAATTACATTTTATACCAGATCTTTTCTTCAAGTTTTCCTAGTTTCTTTTAGTGTTATCGCACCAATTCCAGTTCCGTTACCGATTCCTATCTGAGCAGCTTGGAGTTCACTAACCTTACAATATTCAGAAATCACCTGACACACGAGTGAGCCAGATTTGGCATATGTAACTTGCACTTACAACTGATATCACTACGAACGAAATGAGCTCTTAATTGATCACATTGCATCACTCGACATTTTACACCCGATAGGTTTGTTTGCCAGCCTAATTGATTTGCTGCAGTTGCGATAATGTGGTCATAATCAGTAATACACTCTGATTATTAGTATTAACAAAGTGGCTGTTCGTTTACCAAGGGACTTGAGTGTTGGGTACATTACTTAAAAGGGTTTTTTCACCATGCATGCTGGTACGTGCTTCAGTTATGTAATGATTATGTACTTGCGTAATTATTAGTAAAGACTGTGGTATTTAGAGTATTGTTAAAGCTTTCCATAGAATAAAATGTACCAATAATCATCCAGTAAATTTATGCTATTATTTTCGAGTCATTTTTCATGTCTACGAAGAAAATACCCAGAGAGAGTTAAACATAATTCATATTATGTAAGAATCCTAACTTATATAAAGCATATATATATATATATATATATATATATATATATATCTATATATATATATAATGTATGTATGTATGTATGTATACACACACAAGCACACACACACATACATATATATATATATATATATATATATATATATATATATATATATATATATATATTTATATATATATATATATTGCTTTATGAATGAGGTTGAAATCAAATATGAAAAATGAACGAGTGATACGATTAAGAGGTTTTAATTCTTCAGTTAAGCGTTTAAAAACTGTAGTGTTGCAGTTCTTGAAAGAATAAGTATCTATAAATTGTAAATAGCTACAGTCTCGAGGAATAAAAAAAATCACTAAATGGTCGAGTAATCTTTATTATACACTTTTGGACTGTTGCAAAAATTCACAAGAAATTGAAGAACGTTGTGCAGTTGCAAAGAACTTAGTTTTGATGTTATTGTATGAAATATGAACGTTTAAATCTTTCCTCGTGTTGTGCTTGAAATGAAAGACGAAGATTGTATACACACTTAAGACTGACCAGTCACAATCAATATATATAAGTTAACAATTTAAACAAAACATGTTTTCAATCAAATAAATTCAGACTTATAATATAGACCGAAACCGAAAGGAATTTAAGTAAAATCACAACTTGATTAAGTTGAATTAAGCATTCAGACTGACTCATATTAAAAAGAAGGACTTAAAAATGGAGGGCGAAGCTGAAATAAACCTTTAGCAACAAAGGCTTTAATCGAAATAACAGATTAAATCTGTCACCGTTAAATTCAGTATTGCAGACATTTTTACACCATGTCTCTCATAAACTGTCAATTATATATATGTATATATATATACATATATACATATATGTTATATATTATATATATATATCATATTTACATAATAATACATATAATGTATATTTATAATATATTATATATAATATATACATATATATATATGTATATATATATATATAATATACATATATATATATGATATATATATATATAATATATATATATATATATATATATATATGTATATATATATATATATATATATATATTATATATATATATATATATATATATATATATATATATATATATATAGCGATACCACAGGAAAATGACTGGCAGAAGTTCAGTGGCAAGCGCTTGTCGTTTATTAATTAATTTTTTTTTCTGCCCCGACGATGCGTGAATAAACAACACACGCGAAAACGCTTGGTACTGACCTTCTGTCTATCATTTTCCTGTGGTATTCGCTTGCATAATGAAGTCACGTGCACCTACTGTTATTTTTAAGCATATATATGAAAAATTATTGCTATGCTCGTCCTGGGCATATTCACTGATCACTCCATCGGCTGGATGCGCTTATCAATTTTAGAGATAAATTAGACCGAAACTTTTCACGGGGCTGTCCATCCACTTAGTGACCGGACCCAAGGTTGCATAAGATTGATTTGATTGATCATGGTATTTAGGGCATAGCCTAAGCGCTGGGACCTGTAAAGGTCATTCAGCGCTGCAGTGTTATATGATTGAATGAAATGGATTAAATGAATCAATACGTGAATCAATAAAATCTCTCATACAAATGATCAATGAAAACTATGATGTGCATTAGTTTCCTCAAAGAGAAATCTCACACTGTGCCTCGGATTGTTGTGTCCCTTGTATTCGTTTGTTTTGTGCTGCACTGGCATTTGTCTGTAACGAAAAAGGAAATGCTTTAGAAAACTTCTTACTCACTTATATTAATTTCTGTTTTTATGTATGATGGTGTAAATTGTGCATAATACGTTGACGTCTGTGCGTATAAGCTTGGCTTTTTAATGCATAATATTATTTTCTTGGTACTAACTTTGAAAGAATTTTAGTGAATTATTTAACCTTCCAAATTCCTTCAAATTTTTCTTTAATAGAGTAATGAATATCAATAATTGGAAAGAAATCAAGAGGCAGCATTATTTCTCTTAGATCATTATAAAATTCATCATAACATGAAGACGAAATTAGACTTGTTAATCTGGTATTATCAGTTTTTATTAAATATTAGGTGTGTATTATTTTCTTGTTAAATATTTTTGGAATTAGCAATAGAATTAGAGGTTAATATTTCAGTGAATTAATTCTAAGTAAAAGTGATGGGCAAATAAAACTAGACAATTTAATGAACAAATAGTTCTTAAAGATTGACCAGCATGCTGATTTAGTAGAAGTAACTCTAGATCGTTGGTGTAAATGCAAAGATTAATGTAATGGATGTGACTGTTTTAATTCTGTTTAAAGTAACTGTGTATTCAGCCTGCATGAATTTCAAGAAAAACTATTGACAAAGAGGAACTCTGTAAAAATTCACTTAACAGAATGAATGTGCTCCCTCAATCTGTACCTCTTCTCCTTTCTCAGTTTCCTATAACCTGTCTTTTAAACACCTACTCTCTCAATTACCCCATGGTCCATAGCCTTTGTTCAGTCCCACCCAAGATAGAAGAATTTGCGATAACAAAAGTGAGTGGCTGCTATTTCAAGAGATGAAATTATTCAGAGATTATTTCATAATGAAAAGGCGTGTTGGAAAACTAACCCAAAGCCCTTATCTGGTCCAGGCTGGTGAAAACGAGAAAAAGAAAGGAAAGCTTACCTAGAGACTTCAGTGCCTCCAACGCCAATGGGGTATCTTGGTGGGCAGTAGGAGGAGGTCCCTCAAGTAGAATAGGCAAAGACTTTTTGGCATTATTTGTGTTTGGCCCACTCACAGTCACCTTGACATCTTCTGGGTTGACTTTGCGAAAGTGCCTGAAAACCGTCAAAGACAAGAATGCTTTCCTAAAAGCGTCGTTGGTGTGGCTGTAGATGATGGGGTTAATGACAGCGTTCAAGTATACCAGCCAGTGGGAAAGCAACCACAGGACGTTGAAGGTGCGATGGTCCTTATGAAGAAATAAAGCATAGGAGTGAAATCAGACAAAGAACTTCAGAGAAGAAGCAGCACACCGGTAGTACTCATGCCAGCGATCATACCAGTATCAGCAATAGCGACGGTAATAAACCTTTAAAATGCTACAAATTATAAAGAGCCGTTCTCCTTACTGGATCAAAGTTTGGTGCCACGACGACTCTGGACATGATGAAGAGGCTCAACGGCGCGTAACAGATGGTAAAGACAAGGAGTATGGAAAACGTGACACCGAGAAGGTGGCGACGTCTCTTTGAATGCTTCAGGTGACACAGGGCTTTCTTCTTTTCATATTTGTCAAGCTGCGAGAATGAGTAAGATTCAGTGAATATTAAGGAGAATGGCGGGATCTTTCTTAGATAGTGACCCCCAAGGGTTTTAACCCGGTATGTATCCACCTTTGCGGCCTGTTTAGTAAAAGCCCATTGGGGATTACCGTGAAAACATAAACGCAACACTGTAAATATCATAAGAAAGAAATATTAGTCCTAGATAACCCTTGGGGGCTCACTATCTAGGAAAACTCGGAATGATGAACATTTAATGGAAATGTAAGAAGATTAGGAAGAATAAACTGTAGAAGAGAAGGTAAGAAGACATAGGTTAGGGTCAGTGAAAAACGTTAAGTGAAATGAAAATCTCGAAAGAATTAATTGCAAATGGGTTTTGAGCAGACAGTTCTATGGAGGAAAGACAAAGAGTGCCAATTCTAGAAAACTGGTAGGAATAAAAAGCCGAGTTGGCTGCTTTGAGAGTTGCTTGGAAAATTACCAACCTGAAAGTGTGACATGTGACTATGTAGAATGGAAAAGTGTTATAATGACACTTTACTTGCAACTGTTCTCATAACGAGCTATTTCTCGATATAGTCTACATAAGCACCACGTAGGTATCCGACATAATGTGAAGGAAGTTACATATGATATCGATTGTGGTTCCCCTTTGGTAATCCGTTAGATCTTGTAACCTTGTAGTTATTAGCTCTTTTTACTTGAATTTTACTCAGGTGGGTATTTTATTGTTCGTTCCAAGTTTCCACTCCGCACCTATCCAGTGAATCATAATTATGTTTGAATACCTGCTAAACCACTAGTTTCCCATTGAGAATTTCAACATTTTCTGTATGGTGTTTTAGTGACTTTCAATTTGCTTTCACCATAGGAGACATTTTGCTCTCGCTTTAGGAAACAGACCATGATTAAAATAAATATCCATCATGCATCGTATTTGAGTGATTGTGGTAGAGGAAATTGACAGGCAAATAGACAAACCTATAGACAAACAGGGAAGAGGACATTAGAGAAAAATAACGTTTAAACACCTTGATTAAAATAGCCAGGTAGGAACCAATGAGGAAGAGCAGTGGCAGCCATATTAGTATGACTACTAAGTAGGGCCAGTATTTTTTGGTCATCCAGGGTTCCTCGGCACAGAAGGTCTCTTCGTAGTTGAGCCACTTTCGGTCCTGAAAGGGAATATGATGCTTTTTGAGCTTTTGTATTGCTCAAGTTATCTGAAGCTCGTATATGTCAGTCCGTTGGATATTGATATGAAAAAAGCAAGATACAATATTATATTTATATATAAATTCTTCTGTTAAAACAGGATATGTCTCAAGTATAGGAGGCCCATTAAAACACTTTGGTTTAAAGCTAAGGACTGTACTTTGGTGAATGACAGAAGGAGTTTCATTAGCGAAATATATAGTGGGAGATATGCCCTTAGGTGATGCCTGGGGTCGCTTTTAAGCCGATGCCGTTGGTTCTATTAATTTTCTTAATCCGCTTCATTGTTGCCTTAAGGAAGATAGACTCTGACCACATAGACAACATCTTCCCTAAGGCAACGATGAAGAAGATTAAGAAAATTAACAGAACCAACGGCATCGGCTTAACGGCGACCTCAGGCATCACTTAAGGACATATCTCCCACTATATATTTCGCTAATGAAACTCCTGTCATTCACTTCTTGATAAGGGTGGAAGTAAGTCCACCGAAATACAGTCCTTAGCTTCAAACCAGAGTGTTTTACCGGGCCTTTTATACTTTATAATATATATATATATATATATATATATATATATATAAAATATCTATATATATATATATATATATATATATATATATATATTATTTATATATATATAATTAATATATATATATTACACACACACACACGAGAAACACAGCATACGTCACGCATCTTTTGTTCATATATTATCATTCATGTTAATGTTATGTTAAATGTTAAATGTATCATTTTACCACATTCATTACAATGAATTTCAGGTATGTGTATCTTAACTTCATTCATGTCTTGTACATCGATTTGCATACGTCCTTCCATCCTTCAACAAACAGTTGATTAGGCTGTGAACTCTGTTTGTTCACTTCATGTCAGTCACTGCGTTTCCGCTACATTTGTTGTCTGAGTAAATCAGTATAAGTTTGTAGAAGCAGCTACAATATAACAACAGAGAGTACATAATTGTGTTGATAAATTAAGAAAAAAAATTAATCACTCGTGTAGTCTCTCACTAGTAGACTAATAACGCAATAGAATAACAAAAACAGATCCAAGTAATTAATGATTGAAGCGCTTATGATTGAGGTAATCTTTACCAGTCATTGAAATATACCAATTCTAAGCATTCTGTCGAAAGTTTTATTACGCTGATTGCTTATAAGAGTAAAATCTTTAATAGCTCTACAAGACAAAGTGATGGGGAAGCTAGTTGTCTGCTTTGTCTGTTACACTGGTATTGTAAAGTAACGGCATTACCAAGTAAGAAGTCGTTATGTTGCAAATAATCTAAAGTAATTTATTGATTTATTTAATGAAACTCAGGCTGTCAAGCCAAACACGAGAGTTGAAGTGGTTGGACAGCAAGATACGGAGATCCAGAACATAAAGAAGTATAAGGATCTAAGGGTGGAAGTAGGAGAAAACCCCAAGAAAACCCCACAGTTGCACCAAGAAGTAACAATTAGAGTTAATGGACAGCAGGACTGAAGGAAGCAAGCAGGAATGGAGGTAAAGTAGAAGACTAAAAAGTGGGTGCTACCATTGGCTGAAAGGACGCAGCAGACATCCCTAAGCAATGCCTACAGTGCTCCTCGTAAATGAACTGGCGACACTAACTCTCTGACTGGGTTCATTTAACAGATGAACCAGTGAATCACATCAGAATCTGGCCATAAAGTAACAGATAACGTGAAAATAGTTCAAGTCTTACCACGAAGTTACGACTAAAAAGTAAGGGTAAGGCCGCCATCGCAGCTGTCAGCCAGGTAACCAGGCAGATGGCGAGAGCCTGTCGAATCCGCCGTCGGAGCTGCTGCGGCGTCAGCACTTCGGATAGTCGGCCTCCTGTCACTATTGCCAGCCGTGAGGCACAAACAGACACCACACTCAGGACAGACACTATCAGGAACAGTGCTGGGAATGAAGTAGTAGAAATTGAGCATATATAAGGCATAGGGGATTCAAATTGAATTGCCCTGTATTACTTCTTCATTCATTTGCATTTGGCATGGTTGACGTCCAGTTTGAAATGCTATGTCATTTTGCAAGCAGGCAAAATAACGAGCATGCTTGTTCGCATTGGTACAATTGATACTTGTGCTTGCTTAATCAGAATGGATGCATGCTCGCTCATATGTAAAATCAATATTTCCCCCAACGTGAGGTGTTGTGGTCTAGCTGCCTAGATTAAATTCAATTTTTTTTAAGTTAATAAACCATCAGTGGCTGCTTTTCGAACATCATGAAAGAAAATCTTGAGCTGATTGTATTTAAACTCCCTAGCCTGATAGAGCCAGTTACTTGTCCTGGCTTGAGTTAAAAGATAAGAGAGAATGCAGGGGTTGTAAGAGGCTTTAACTATGCCTAAGCAAATAGACCTCTTGACAACTGAAGAGTGAGAGCAAAAGGAAAATTGGGGTGATGTTTCTTTTTTCTAATAAATTTAGTGTGAATTTTATGTTTGCAGTCATAAATGAAAAATGAAAACCAGTAGAATTTAATTGTTCATACATTTGATCGTGTTAATGCTGTACAGTAAGGTTCTAAGATCAGTAGTTAAACCATAAAATTAGCGGACAGGATAACCATATCCTTTTCTTTCAGATTAGTGCTCCTTTTTACCCTACCAATCTTTTTTTTTTTTTTTTTTTTTTTTTTTTTTTTTTTTGATGTAAATAAAGGTTTGTTCTCTTGTCCAACTGATCTACAGGCAATGACAAAGTGGTCAATAATCTGAAACTTCTGAATCTGCTTTCTAAAGCTACAGATATAAAGTGTATGTGTGTGTGTTTCATGTGTAACATATAAAGACTGATAATATGATATGATATGTATGAGACATCGTTGTATGTCACGTGGTTTGACATTCCTCAGAAATTGGGAATCATCGTTTTTAACTTTCCTGGAGACTGAGTGTCCGAGCGATAGCTTAGGAATGCTGATATACCTTTTTCTCGAGGTGGTATGATCAAGTCTGCTGGCTTAGCAAATCAGTGCCTTCGTCCTGTCTCCATGAGAGCTATGCAGAGGTGACTTTGAAACTGGTTACGAGTGGTTTCAGGGCATGAACAATGGGTGTGAGTTTGTGTGTACGTGTGAGCCTCTTTCCTACATAATAGCAATGTAACTAAACCATAGAGGGACTCTTAAGGGGAGAGAAGGAGCCGGGATGGCTCTGCCAACGTTTTTACTGTTTTGTGAAAGTGCTTGGAGATTCTAGCTGAGATGGGTGAGTGTATTTATATCTATTTTAGCTAAAGGTGTGGCTTGACTGTATTTTTGATATTTTGTAAAGATGTTCTATTTCATTTAATCTTTTGACTTTTTATTTACAATTGTGTATGCTTACCAGTTTTGTTCTCCTGTTCTTCTAACAGGCGATTCTAGCAGAGGGAACTGTTCTAGTAGAGGGAACTATTCTGGAGGAGGAATGGTGTTGACTAATTACTGTATAGACTGTTAATTACCGAGGGTTATCTGAGTTATTTGAACTTTGAGTTATCATTCCATTTAATCATCTGTTAAGAATCTGAGTTATTCAGTTAATACTTTGCTTTTAAATAAATGCATATTTTTGTAATGCATGACTCTGATTTGATGACCTAATGAAATGAAGGGGAGGTATGACGAGAGAGAGAGAGAGAGAGAGAGAGAGAGAGAGAGAGCTGTTGCCAGTTGTCTTCCGCTCTGGCTTTCGCTACCAAAAGAATAATGGGATACTTGGTGTCTTATGTTATTAGTGGTGGCAGCGGTGGGAAGCACGTGACATACAACAATGTCTCATACATATCATTGGTGGCAGCGGTTGGAAGCATGTGACATTCAAAGATGTCTCATACATATCATATCATATTAATAACGGAGACACCAAGTATCCCGTTTTTCTTTTGGTAGCGAAAGCCAGAGCGGAAGACAACTGGGTTTTGGTATCACTCTCTCTCTCTCTCTCTCTCTCTCTCTCTCTCTCTATCTCTCTCTCGTCATACCTCCCCTTCATTTCATTAGGTCATCAAATCAGAGTCGTGCATTACAAAAATATGCATTTATTTAAAAGCAAAGTATTAACTGAATAACTCAGATTCTAAACAGCATGATTAACTGGAATGATAACTCAAAGTTCAAATAACTCAGATAACCCTCGGTAATTAACAGTCTATACAGTAATTAGTCAACACCATTTCTCCTCCAGAATAGTTCCCTCTACTAGAACAGTTCCCTCTGCTAGAATCGCCTGTTAGAAGAACAGGAGAACAAAACTGGTAAGCATACACAATTGTAAATAATAAGTCAAAAGATTAAATGAAATAGAACATCTTTACAAAATATAAAAAATACAGTCAAGCCACACCTTTGGCTAAAATAGATATAAATACACTCACCCATCTCAGCTAGAATCTCCAAGCACTTTCACAAAACAGAAAAAACGTTGGCAGAGCCATCCCGGCTCTTTCTCTCCCCGTAAGAGTCCCTCTATGGTTTAGTTACATTGCTATTATGTAGGAAAGAGGCTCACACGTACACACAAACTCACACCCATCGTTCATGCCCTGAAACCACTCGTAACCAGTTTCAAAGTCACCTCTGCATAGCTCTCATGCAGACTTGATCATACCACCTTGAGAAAAAGGCTTATCAGCATTCCTAAGCTGTCGCTCGGACAGCCAATCTCCAGGGAAGTTAAAAACAATGATTCCCAATTTCTGAGGAATGTCAATGCACGTGACATACAACAATGTCTCATACATATCATATCATATTATATTATCAGTCTTTATATGTTACACATGTATTTCATAAAAACTCGAATACACCATGTACAGATATAGTTTTGATGAAAAATTTTGAAATTTAAGACCAAAACCCTACCTTGAATAAACCCTCGGAGTTTGCAGCCATAGTGTCCAAGAAGATACTGTTGGTACAAATCTTCTACCAAGTACAGAACTGGACTCACACCTGCTGACAGAAGGTCAGCCAAAGCTAGGTTGCCTATGAAGACATTCATGGGCGTTTGCAGGTTTTTGTTTCTGGCTATGAGGTAGAGGATGGTTGCGTTCATGATAATTCCTATCTGAAGTATGAAATAGTACTTTAAATAATTGTGGTTAAGAGATTTTATTAAATAAGGATGATTTTATGATTTGCATTTGTAAGGGATCTAACATTTTCCATTATAATTTTTATGTTGCTATGTCGTATTGGATAGAGAAGGATACTGGAATTAAAGATAAATTTAAAAAGTGAAACTTTTCTCAGAAAGCTAAATGTTCAAAAATATGTATTCAGATTGGTCAGACAAAAAATTACTTTAAATATTTCACCTCTGAAAACCTGAGTCTTGAAATTTTCAGCAGAAGTTTAGGTGTGGGTTCATTTGTTGTTAATCACAACATTGTTCATCATGTTGTGAACTGATAATATTGGTTATAAGGAATATAACTTCCATTGTCTAATCAGCCTAAGTTTTTCGTATTTTTTAAAATAATTAAATGCTATGGAAATTTAGGTGTCTTCATGATACCTACTGCATTATGATACATAGGTTAATTTACATAGACTTACCACTGCAATGGGCATCATGAGTGTCATCTTCCAAATAACTTCAGGAGTGCTCTTTCTATTCCAGATATCATCAGGAAAGTCCATGCAGATGGTGATGGTATGTTTTCTTGTCCACGGCCAGGGAATACTTATGTGGAACTCAGACCAGCCATCTAGAGCATCCGAGAAGGGGTAAGTGTATCAGGATCTTGTCATATTATATTTTTTGAGATAACACAGTCAGTTCACTACATATAACATTTAATTTGCAGAGGGGAATTTATCTTATTAGTAAATTTGTAAGTTTGTGACATCCTTTAATTTAACACATCTTGTTTTACTTCATAGAGGGGGAATTGCTTTGTTTAGATTAGCGTTTTGAATGTTGTAGGTTGAGGAACAGAGTAGGCTACCACATCTCGCATTTATATACAGTATTTACTTTAAGGGAAAAACATTTTTGACAGTTGTGGCTTCTGAATTTTTTTTACTGTTGTCTTCCTTAAGACTGGGCCAGAAAAAGCGATTCAGTTAGCCTTAGAGTTTGCTTCTAAATTAATTGCAAAAATAATCACCTCTCAAGAGTTCATCAGTAGTACCTAGTGTACTGAAGTGACTTCAGAAACTAAAATACAATTCCCGTATCTACTTTTGTCTTTTTCTATACACTGTGCAATTCAGTAAAGAGTCTCAGATATGCTGAGAGATGGTAAATGAAATGCATTATTTCCTAATATAAAAAATAAGCTCTAATGATGATATCAAAGTCTACTTCTAAAAGGTGTTTAAACATTCAAATGGTGGCTGAGATTATAAGCTACTATATTGTGTGTGTTTTCTTTTTATACGTGTTAATATTTCTACTTACATAAATACTTGTCAATACAAGAATGGGTTCGATGTGACACATCAAAGATACAAGGCATAATGTGAGCACAGAGCAGACTCGAAGCATTGAATATATCGCTTGTGTTAATCTGACTATTATGATCGTCATCTTCACAAACGGCCATGTGGTAACCTAGTATTGATGACGAGCATGGAGCATCACCACAGATTTCATCACAAGATTGGTATTTACGGTCGCAACATTCTGGTAAAGGGTATACAGTTGTACTTGGTACAGGTGTTGGGTAAGGCTTTGTAGTTTGGTTTGGTTTGATAATCAGATGTGGCTTTGCACTAAGCTGAGACCTGGAAGTCAGATGGGAATCAACGGTTGGTCTTGATATGTAAGTGGTTTGGGATTCAACATTTGAAGTTGGCCTGAAAATCAGGTGGGGCCTCGTAGGTGGACAAACTCTGAAATTAGTACAGGACTTTACAGCTGGACTTGACCTGAAAGTGTTATGGTATTTTGCAGTTGGACTTGGCTTGAATAGTGAATGTGACTGTGTTGCTGGAAATAGCATTGGAGTTTGATATGGTTTTGCTGTAAGAAGTGACCTGACAAACAGACTTGGTTTTGAAGTGAGATGTGGTACCGTACCTGGTACTCGCTTTGCAGATGGATTAGACTTGACAATTGGATGTGACTTGGCAGTTGAACGGATCTTTTTAGCGAGAAATGGCTTAGTACTTGACTGCTGAATGGCAGCCACATTTGATTTAGCACTTGAGTCCTTATTGATAGTTGTATGTGGTTTATAATTAAAATCGTGATTGGTATGCATGTTTGGCTTGGTACTCTGGTGCTGACTGTCAGTTATTTGTGGTTTTACTCTTCTTTGCTGTTTGGTAATCATATTAACTCTTGTTTGCTGACTTTTAAGCATGTGTGGCTTTACTCTTCTTTGCTGTTTGATAGTCATATTAACTCTTGTTTGGTGATTGGCAGTTATGTTTGGCTTAGTAGATAACTGTTGCTTTATAATTGTATTTGGTTCAGCACTCAAAGCAGGTACATTAGTTATCTGTAACTCACTAGTCAGTTGCTGTTTTGCGAGCAGACATGGATTGGCAGTTATACTAGTTATCAGATATGGATTGAGACTGAGGCATGGCTTGGCATTCTGTTGTGCCTTTAAGCTACCATATAATGATGAATCTGCAGTAAGGTGTGGTTTAACCTGAGTAAGTGAATGATGTGCAATTGGAATTTGACTTTGTTTCATAGTCTGAAGTAGCTCAGTAGTGGAATGATACTGTTCTGTCCTTGTTCCTTGCTGTTGTTCTCTTAAATCTTTGGGTAATTGATTTTTACTGAGAGAAGAAGCTGTTGATTGCATTGGCATCATCCCAAGATTTGTATAGTTATATCCAAGTTTAGATGGTTCAGATTTGGTTTTTGAGTGATTTTGCCAAGGTTTTAGGTTGTTTTTATAGCCGGTGGATTTAGGTACAAACTTAGCTCGGTTAGTCTTCATCTCATATTCTGTACCCTTTTTAAACTTCCGAACTGACGTCCCGTGTCCTGATCTCAGCGATGATCTTACCTTCAGATGGGCTTCAAAAGGAACCTTTGAATGTGCACTTAAAGATGAATTTTTCTCTGGATACAAAATCTCATCTATATTCACAGGACGTTTACTGGGTGAATATTTAGGCCTGGCACACTCTTGCAAAGTACCGTTAGAGCTGCAATTGTTTTTGAAGCCTTTGACACTATTCTTCATATGGTGAAAGTCTTTTTTATTCACTTGATTCTCTACATTGAAGTCATTGTCTGAGGACTGTAACCAGGGAAGCAAGGCATTGCTTGTGAATGTTGTTGTTTCCGAAACATCTGGATTTTTTATACTTTCAGTAATGTCTTTTCGAACCGGATTCCAATTTCGTTTATGGCCATGACCTATGGCTTCTACGTGGTCTTGCCTGCAAGTTGCCATTAATCCATATAAAATAGAAACCGTTATCACTTCCTTTGCAATGGCCATCTTAATACGACAAACGATTGATTAGCGACTAGATTGCCACAAATGAACTCATTTGCATCACTGATATACCCTCAAGTAATAAATTATTTAGCAAGTATTGTGTTCACTTGTGAATAATTACCCATTCTGATTTCATGCCAAATCCATATGAAAACTATTTAAATTACTTCAGATTTTCAAGTGAGGTATCCAGACCGACTTTGTTTTATCGATTTCAAAGGTACTTATTATTTTAAACCACATCTAACATCAGTCGAAAATGTTACTAATTTATCACTATAATTTGTGTCCAAATGCAAATGAGATTAATACTTGATATCACTTAATTCACTTGTTACAAATGTTACCACCGTCGACTGTGGTGAGTTTTGAACTCGGCCCTCTGCAAGCATGGCTCTGTCCCCTACCGAAATCGACCCTCTTTCCACGGAGAAGTCCCGCCAGTAACACCTGACTCCCCCCCTTCCCCCCAACCCTGCCCCCCTCCCCAATTCCCCGACCCCCTTTACCTCTCCGCCCACTCGTTATGTCCCACAGTGACGTTTGACAGTCTCATAGTGTACAGTGCAATTCATGACGTATTTTTAATTTTGATGTTTAAACACTTTCTTTTCATAAGGATAATTTAGAACTAAATAGAAACCGCAATTTCCTTTGGGTATGTGTGTGTGTGTGTGTGATTGGAAAGTAATCATAAACAGTAATTTTGTAAAACTAAGCACTTCATACAGAAAGCATTAGAAAAAGTAATTTCCTGCTTATGCCTTTTGAATATTCGACGACTTAATGTGGACAAGGAAGAGAACTGTAAAGAAATTCATTTTTAAAAATTTAACTATTCATGTTCGCTTTTCCATTTAGTCGTTCGGCGAAAACTCATAATTACGTGAAAGATTTGTCTTTAATGTGTTTGATTTTGATAAGCCCAATCTTTCTTCAAATGGCTTATTCTTATAATTTATTGTCAACTCAGTACGAAAAAGGAAAGATAGTCTTCTCGGGCCATTATACTAGGAGTAAAAAATAATCTGTTCTTGAGCACTCAAGACATTGTTAAAACACCCACAGATATAAATAAACACATTTGGAAAAAATAGTATCGCCTACTAACTTTGCTGATGTGTATGATAACAATGCAATAACTGATCATGCAATAACTTCTGCTGCATAGAAGGGTAGATTATAAATGAGCAAATGAAATTCAAGCCAATACAGTCCCGTTTAACATCTTTGTGGACTATTTCGCAAGCTTCAGTTTAATGTTAATTACGAGATTTAGATGTTGCATGAAGTTCATGGATTTTAGGCTTGAAATTAGATCTTGTAAAGCATAATAGGACTGGAGCATAATATATAATTCTAATTATATATATATATATATATATATATATATATATTATATATTTATATATATATATATAAATATATATATATTTCTCCAGCGTATTCCCGTCCGTGACTCTACAATTTATATTGCGTGTGTGTGTGTTTGTGGGTGTATGTACGAGTATATATGTATAAGAAATGTAGTATAACAGGTTAACCATAAGCAACTAAAAGAACAAAACTACAGCATTTGATTTTATGAGGTATCCCAGATAATCCAGCAGTACTTTATCCGACTCTACTTAACCATTAGGCCCTTCGTAACCGATAAGACCTCTCTCTCTCTCTCTCTCTCTCTCTCTCTCTCTCTCTCAGCCAAGGGAAAGACTGATAGGATTATCTGTTGAGAGTAATTAAGGCTGTTTCTCGGGTAAGTCGGCTGTTCTTGATAAAGGGCTTTATCGTCCGTTGTTGACCGAAGCCGAGTCACCAGAGCAGGCAACTGGAGTGGTCTGTTTTGGTAATGGATGTTGTTGTATGCATGACTTTCATGGTTTTGACACATCATCTTTTCATTTTCAACTCTTGTAAGGGAGCACGGCCGCCAATGAACTGGTCCGCTGGTGTAGTGGTCAGTGTCGTGCCATGCCACTCATATGTCCTTGGTTCGTGTCTCCTCAGGGAGATGAAAAATCACTCTGTGATGTCACTTACTCTAAAATGTCTTGCTCTCATCACCTTGATTTTACAGGCCTGTTTTGCTCCTTTGCGCATGCGATGATACCATTTGACTCGTTTTGAATTTTGTTTGCTCCTGCTGAATAGTAATAATAGGAGCCGACTATTTTTAAGTAGTCTTCATTTCTCTCCTGTGTAGGAAATATTATATTACCTGACAATCAACATTAAACGTCTGATTCATGAAGAGATTTACCAGGCCTTGAGATATTCACTAGAGAAGCAGGACGGCGATTATTTTAAAGATAATATTCTCATCCTTGTTATAAAAGGTCCACAGTATAATCGTTAAAAGTGCGTGTAAAATTTTATAACAGCTTTACAAAAGCTTTCGAATCCACATCTTCAGTCCAAATGGGTAATTAAACTTACAATGTACTATGTTAAACATAAAAATCAAAATACAACATTACTGAAGGTCGTTGACACCGGTAGTTAGCTCGCAAATAGACAAGCCGATGAAGAAAGAGGGCAGCTATTCTAATTAGGTGATTTCCTCTCTATTAATATTTGTGGTTGCAATCCTGCTCGATCTCCTTACGGGTTGATGTAAAGTTGCATGAGGTCCTTCATCCGGAAGAGGCCTAGATAAAGAAAATGGTGCTATCATTTCCAGAGGAAGCAAATAAAACACACTTTCTCATTTAGCTCTTACTCTCTATTATCTGTTTATTGTTTTTCACTACATCTACATATCACAGGAATGCTATAAACATACATTCACATATTTTTTCATCGAATTACAAACAGTATGGCGATGAAATAAGTCACAACCAGTCTGATTCTTGCACAAGCACCAAAATGTAAAATTAGGCAAAAAAAAAAAAAAAAAAAAAAGCAGCTAGACTAATAAATTAAAAAACTAACACTGTAAAACGAAGCTGTGTTCACCTAAAGTTTATGTTATAAACTAAACATATTTCTAAACATCCTAAAAGCAAGCTGTAAAAATCAAAAGTTCATTTGCAAACAGCTGACAGTTACATCTTAAACAGCTGAGCATCCCAAAGCAAAGTCTTGAAAATTTTGGATATTATATGCATCCAAAGCTGATGTTGCAGACAACATGAATCGACATTGTAAGCAACGGAACATAATTATTCTGCATATCGATTACTGATGTTATAAACAAGTAAGACTGTTCTGGACATCCCAGCCTTATGTTGCTAGCAACTAACAACTGCGCTTGTCTCAGACATCCCTAATCGCGTTGAAAACAACTACATATTTTGTTATAAAGATAACTAAAATATTTCATTGAATGAAATGACAGCAGACTGTCGATACATCTGACATTGCTAAGGTAATATTTTCTATCAATACTTTTCTCAAACTATAAAATTTTCACGCAAAAGGAAAATAAAGCGAAGAAAATGCAACTTAAAGTTGGAAGTATAAGAAATTTAAAAAAATTGCTCGGTACGCAGGCAATATGGAAATTAAATATCATTTTGTAAATGATGAAATAGACGTTTACCATTCGTCAACAAACTGTACTACATCTAGTTACAGACGCAGCCACGATCGGAAGATAAAAAATATACATAAAATTTTGTATAACAGTTTCAACAACTTGTAGTGTTTCAGCAACCAAAATGAAGTAGTGTGATCAGTCTTTGCAAACCTAACTCCTGTCAGTTTTCTTTCCAGCGCTAAATGACCTCATAGTTCCCAGCGATTACCTTTGGCTTGAACTATATATATATAGTCCGTTACATTCCATACGAGATACATTGTCACGACGCCAAATAAACCCCAAGATCTTACTTAATTACACAGAGGAATTCATTTCGGGTGATAGAAATTCATTTCTCGATGTGGTTCGGATCCCACAATAAGCTGTAGGTCCCGTTGCTAAGTAACCACTTTAGCAACGTAAAAATATCTAATCCTTCGGGCCAGCCCTAGGAGAGCTGTTAATCAACTCAGTGGTCTGGTAAAACTAAGATATACTGAATTTTATCTCCAAAGAGCAATATAAGAAAAATATTTAGTCAGGTCGTATGCCGAAGGGGTCGTTGTTCACACTGTTACCATAACCGGTAAGCTTGACAATGATATTGTGGGTTAAGAAGCCTTTGAACCTCTTGCCATATCTAACTAAAATGTCGTGACCTAAAATCTCAAGATAATTGAAGTCAAGTATGTCTACCGTGTCCTGATATTTCGTTCATGTATAATTTATTTCATAAACTTACTATATATAATATATATATATATATATATATATATATATATATATATATATATATATATATATATACATACTGCCATTCACCTTGTATGATACACTCAGATGACGTCACGATTTAACGTGAAACCATCAACACGAAATTCTTAATTATGTTTTCCACATAGACATTGATGGAATGGGGTGATATGTAAGTACCATTTTAGAAACAGCATGATAAGGTAAAAAATTTTTGAGAAATTTTAATGTGAAAATATAACTAAGGCAATTAGGAAAACGAAATAAAAAAAGAGTAACCAGAATGAACACTGCGTTTTAATTATCTAAGAACCTTTAGTCTTATGTCTGGACTCCAGGTATGAATTCGGTTTTGCTTTAACGAAAGATATATCTATATTATATTATATATATATATATATATATATATATATAATATATATATGTGTGTGTGTGTGTGTACATATATATGCTATTGTGCGTGTATATATATGTGTGTGTGTGTGTGTGTGTGGTGGGTGATAGTGAATGTTAATAAGGAAGACAGAAGACAGGTGATTGATTTATATAGTTATCAGGGGAGGAATGTAACAGGGGATAAATGGATGTAAGAAGAGAAGTGAATTACAAAACAGACGAAATGAGAAAGGCAACAAAGTCTATATTAGATATTTTGAAGAGAGGAGCGAAGTCATGGATGTAAAAGTTGGAATGGAAGAATAAATTTACGAATGAAGTTTGGTTATTGATCGCAAATGAAAGTAAGGACTTGAATTGAAGCTGTTGATATAAATTATTCCTGTTTTATATTTGAGTGAGAAAGGTTGAAAGTGTGAGAAATGGGAGATACAGTATGGGGTAAATACTTGTTTTTTTAGCTGCAAAACGTATTCGAGTGCATTGAGGTGGTTTGGTCATGTGGTGGGAATAAAGGACAGTAGGTTGGCAAAAATATGAAATACATAGAAAGTGTTGATTTCATGTACTGCAGTGGAGGTAAGTAGCAAATGTTTTAGTGGCATTGTATCGGTTCAATGCGCCGTTTGTGATCATCTTGTATAAGTATGCAAACTTACAATGCTGTGAAGATTTCTACACTGTGACATTATGCTTGGATCATCAGTTAAAGGATGAATGTGGCATTGGTTATTTTGTTTTCTTCCTTAGTGCCACTCCTCAATAGAAGAAAAGTGTTCATGGTTGCCAGCCTTTGGGCATAAGACAAAATGAGGTTGCCTGGTATACCGCAGTAACTCAGTTTGCCCACGGGCAAGGTGCACACCTGTCAACCTCAGATGTATTGCGGTAAACTAATTAGTCAAATGCTAAGGGATTCCCCCAAAGAAAAAGACTTAGTTGTGGATTTATTAAGCAGACAGAGGAGGATTTCAAATCTGTCCAGGTAAAAACGGCAGTGTTCCCACTTTTCAGTGGTTTTGGTTTACCTTGCCTCCGATGATGGTTTCACCTAAAGGAAAACTGGACAGCTATTGGTCGTCATAGATCTTGCCTAGTTGTGCACACCAAAGGACTCAGTGTGATGGTCTTTGGTTTGGATAATAACAATCACTCGATCCTATTGAGGCGGCCAAGTTGCGTACACACCATGAATATTAGTGTTCGATGGGTGTGTGTGTGTGTGTTTGTATGTGATTTTGGGAATAACCGGAAAATAGAAAGGCCAGGAAATGAGAAAAAGAATAAATTGGACATTTGTCGCATGTAGGGTTTTATGATAAACTGACAGAATTCGAGACATAATTGACTTGTGTACATTTTCAATAAGGATTCATGTTAAGTGTGTGACCATAATATTGTACTTTTATGACGGTACTATGCATAAGCAGTGACTGCAGCGTGCATACAAAAACTACGTTAATATTCATCATTTCTGAAACAGGCAGACAAAAACCACATTTGTTATACGAATTATTTGACCCACATTTCTTAATTCTGTCAAACTAAGTTAATGTTGTTCTTTGAATTAAGTTGCGCACTATAGATTGCACATTTAGGAGACTCGAGACTTCCTAAGTCTTCGACATTTGGTCACAGACATTATCAAACAAACTGTTAGTCTTCGGTGATCAGTTAGCATTGAAAACCTTGCTTTCTTTCAAACCAGAATCCCAGAGGAGTTACAGCGAACGATATTCAAAGTAGTCAGTTGGCCAACAAAACTATTCTCCAGTAAACAGACTCGATAAACAATCAGTTTGATAAATCCAGCAGTCACTAAAGATTCTTTTTAATCACAGCAATCATGTACTCAGCCCAATTAGCAAAGCCCATCTGCCCCAGAATTATCATCTGTCAGACCAAGCCGTAAATGTATGCAAGGACTTGAAGTTATGCATTGAGAACCAGTGAAATCCTTCAAAATCAGTGTTCCATTAAAAAAGAAATAAGTTTTTTCCTATCATTCCCTTAGAGGCCTTATGCACTCATCAGATTGGCTACAATTCATAAGCAGTCGTAAGCACCTCGACCATTCCTCAATCACAAATTTACCTTAGATATCTGAACATTTGTTATCAACCCCCATTAGACTACCTTAGGTATACTTAACAAATGAACATATAGTACTCCAGAATTTTTAGACTAATCCCATTAATCAGTTTACGCTATTAACTTTCCTATCTAAAAGGTGAAATAATGATATTCTAATAGTTCATAGTATAATTCGGACGAATTTTGCATTCATTTCCGTCATAAACCATCGCCAACAACCCCATACTTAATGGTAATGACGACACCCATTGGGAAACAATGGCTTTTAGGGTTGGGAAGGGGGGGGAAATGGCTGGAAATTAATGAAAAGCAGGGATATATATTAACCTAACCTTCCTAACCCATTTAACTTTACCTAGCCCGCTTGTTAGACATTATGAAAATCAAATTCATCAAAATGACCCCCCTCCAAAAAAAAAAAAAAAAAATTCTAAAGTCACAATTTATAAGTTTGAGAATCAATGCCATAACATCTGTTCATATCGTCTAGAGAGTAACTGTGTAGTTTAAATGAAATGGAAGGATCACTAGTGTGCCACAACACGCGAACAAAGAAAATTACGCATTTGTCGAAGAAAGAATGCTATAGAACAACTTTTGCAACACTGCGCATGCGCAACTATGCAGTGACGTTGCCAATTGCAAAAAAAAGAAAAAAAAACGGTAAGGACGGGAAGGGTCAGGAGAAGAGTAATCACTGGAAATATCATCACTAACTAGTCTATTATTCGTAATTCCCAAAGACTTTTCCTTAGAGGAAAATTGTCTTCAGCTCTGCTGGAAAACTCATCCAAATAGATGAGATTGCCGATAGCACAATAAATCACCAACCAATCAGAAAGATTTTAGATCAGTTTCTATTAACCAGTCCTAAAACACATAATCCAGTTCCCATTAACAATTCCCAAAACACATAATCGAACTTTCATTAACCAATCCCAAAACACATAATCCAATATCCATTGACCTTTCCTAAAGCTCTTAATCCAGTTTCCATTAACAAACACCAAGTATTTCAGAAGTCCTCGTGAAGCAGTCCTCACAATATCATACAAATCCCCGTATAGCAATCTCAAACTCCCATTTCTAAGCATTTAAGAACAATTATTATTAACCATCCTAAACATTTCATCAGCCAGTCCTAACCATTTTAGTGTTTTTCAGACTACCACCAACTAATCTGAAACCTCTTCAAAAATCCTTTGGTTGTAATCCAGTGAATTGATCAAATTTCATGGTAGAATCTTGAGTTCGGCCGTTCTTCGATGACCTCTTGTGTGTTTTCTCAGCAAGACCAGGTCGTGCAAGGTCAGGCCGCGCCAGGTTCTGAGACCCTTCATCACGTGAAGGTTTTCACAGGTGTCCACCAACAAACGGGCTGTTGACAGACCAAGGACGCAGTTGTAGAACTCGAGTACCTGTTCAGAAAAAGGGTCATTTAGATGATTAATGGACAGGATCTAGTAAATATAATACTTTTCAAACGGTTAGCTGACTGGAAGAATCCTCAACAGAGATGCAATGATTGGCTGAAGGTCTCTTGCGTATTTATTAGAAAAAAAGAGCAGGTCATACGTTGAAGACGAGGCTTTGAGTTGACTTACTGGATAATACTTGATTGGTTATCAGAATTTCAGCTGGTTTCGTGATCGAAGTGCGAGTTGAGTAACAGATGACGTAATAGAAAACAGTATTATAATTAAATTATTCATTTGATGACACTTTCAGGAAAGATGTATTAGTTGGCGAAATAACTAACATTTCATAGGACGAGTTAGCTGAGAGACCAAATGAATTATTACAATTCACTAGTTTGCAGACCCACTAGGAGAATAAATGAATGGTTATGGTATGGCTTCTGACAAATTATTGTTAAACATAGTATGCAGAAGATCAGTTGACTTGAAGAAAAACTAATATTTGAGAAGTTGGTTAGTATAATCAGTAAAATGTTAATTGATAACAAAAACTTGTCGATGAATGAATAGCCAGACTGCTGTGTGATCAGCTGAATTATTAGACTGGATAGCAGAAAATTTACTAAAATTTACCTCTTGTTACATCTGACTTATCGAGAGGAAGCGAGATAAATTATTTGGATTATTCTTTTAATCAAGGTTCATGGTTTCAAGAAGGGATAGAATTTTACGTTAACAATTGCATTTGTTATGGAGGTAATTTGCCAACCGAAAGATTGTTTGTAGGAAGGAATATGATAAGTTATTGATTAGTAAACCATATAAACTGCTATTATGATCAGCGATTAGATCAATGCAAATATATGGATTGGTTAGTAGAATAATGAACTAAAAAGATGCTGGAAAACATTGCTGTAGAAAGTGATATTTTGGGGTTAATTATTAATCAGGTGTTCATGATTAAATGGAAGCATTTTTGATCAGGCAGCTACAGTGGAATTTTATGAAACCAAAACTTTTCCAGTCAGTCTTTCAGTCAGATAATTCTAGTCAATTTACCTAGTACTACTGATAATATTTACCGTTAAAAAGAATATTATAAATCCATTACGTAACCATAGAACAGACAACTCGCTTGCTAAACTTTAAAGCGTACAATGACCTAACCTCAAGGCGCCTCATGCGATTATAAGAGAGGATTTCCAGGAGGTCGTTTTCCACGATGGGAGTTGGCCGTAGGACGAGTCTCTTCAGCAGCTGAGCCTTCTTCAGCGCTGCCACGATCCCCTGACGCATGAGGGTGAAGTCCTTCGCCCAGGCTTTCGGTCCCACTCCCGTCATGCAGTCCACCTCAAATATCTGGAAAAGGAAGGTGTGTTTTAATTAAGGTGAATTCATTCGCTCACTCCACTGGCTTCTTTCGGAATTATTGAAGAAACAAAAGATGAATAAACTGGGCTATAAGATGTAAAATGCATAAATTCAGAGCTTTGTTTAGCTTCACCATGTACTATGTCTGCGACAAAAAGTAAACCATATTGAATTTGATTATCAAACATGATGCAGATGCAGTAACATTTGAGATGCTTAACTGTAAACATTAACAGTTAAGTATCTCAAATATCAAGGAATGTATCACTTACTAGATGAATGCGAGTTATTGATTTGGGAGGGAAATGATAACTGACATCGCCTGACTTCTGAAGATTTAGAGTAATCAAGAAACCATTTCGATACCATTTCATATCCACCACAGTTTATGAAGGTAGAAGTAATAATCTTTTATTGTAAAAGGAAGAACTACCGAATATAACTATTTTCTCAGGGTTTGAAGTTGAAAAGGGGAAAGTAAAAGGCAATGTGGTCTTCTCCACATGAAGTTACAGAGCCCAGGTTCTTAAAAGAGGAATGGTTATAGTAATCTGAAAAACACACACACACACACACACACACACACACACACAACACACACCACACACACACACACACATATATATATATATATATATATATATATATATATATATATATATATATAATATATATGGAGAGAATTCCATAAATATGGGCTGCTGTTCTCTAGCGTACTAATGGGACAATACGGTCTGAAGGGTATTATATTGTTGCCAGCGTGGACGAGGAACCCGTTGCTATCGGGGTAAGGCCACTCAAATTTGCATTCATCTAATTGTCAAAGAAACAATGAATTATTAAATTACTAATAAGGATGAGTGTAGAGTCTTGTATACTACCACTCACACCAGTCATGTTGAGTCTAAAACAAACAACAGTTGGTCACAACGTGGCAAAAGAACTATTGGAGCGAGTCTAGTGCAAGTGTCAACAGGTCATAATTCATGTAATATCATTTGTGAACTGTAAACATTAACATATTCTTTTCTATATATATATATATATTATATATATATATATATATATATATATATTATATATAGCGACCAACTGGGCACTGTCTGGGAAAACAGAATGACAATTGATAAACTCTCTCTCTCTCTCTCTCTCTCTCTCTCCTCTCTCTCTCTCTCTCTCTCTCTCTCTCCTGTTAAGATTGCTGCTTCAGTTACATTGCCCAGCATTTTTGACATTTTATATTTCACAACTTCTCACCCCCCTTAATACTATTGGGGCTGAACTAGGACTTGAAGAGCACCGGGAGTGTCTCTTTTCATCCCAGAAATCTCAAAAACCACGGATTAGACAATAATATCCATCATTTTTGACATTTTATTTTTTACCCCTTCTCACCCCCCTTCGTATTGGGGATGAACTCGGACTTCAGGGGTATTGGGTGTGCCACTATCCATCTCAGCGACCTCAAAAGCTATGAATTAGGCACTAATATCTTTAGTTTTCAATTATTTTTAGATGTCATCACCTTTCCACCCCCTTCTCACCCCCTTTTCTATCGGGGGCTAAACTTGGACTTAAAGGGCATTGGAAGTGTCACTATTCCTCTCAGCAACCTTGAAAGCTATAAAATAGACACTAGCATTTGTCATTTTTGGCTATTTTTGCATTCATCCCCTTCCCGCTCCTTCTCACCCCCCTCTCCTATTAGGGATGAAGTTGGATTTGAAGGTCATTGGGAGTGTCACTATTTATCTCAGCAACCTCAAAAACTATGACTTAGACAGTAATATTTGTCATTTTCTGTTATTTTTATGTCACCCCCTTCCCACTCCATCTCAAGCAACACCCCCCCCCCTTTCTATTGGGGCTAAAGTTGCACTTAGAGGGCATCAGAAGTGTCACTATTCATCTCAGCAACATCAAAAACTATGGATTAGACACTAATATCTGTCATTTTTGGTTTTTTTTATATCACCCCCCTTCACACCCCTTTTCACACACCCCTTCCCTACTAGGGCTGAACTTGGACTTGAAGGGCATTGGAAGTGATATTATTAATCTCATCCACCTCAAAAACTATGGATTAGACACTAATATCTGTCGTTTTCAGTTATATCTTACCCCCACAGTATTCTTTTCAGTTAAAAAACTTACAAAAGCCTAAAGCATGGAACTTAAACAAAAAAAGAACTAAAGATACTTTAAAACATATTGAAAACCTAACATTTAGAAAACTTTAAAAAATATATACAATAACAATAATAATATTAGAACGTTTAATACCTAACTCTATCGGAGCTAAGTACTAAGTAACATTCTCATTTCTCAGGAGGACTACGTCAACTTAGGCTATATACATATAAAATAGTGGAAGAGGTCTTAGCTCTGATAGAGTCAGGTACTAAACTTTCTAATATTATTATTGTTATTATATATATATATATATATATTAAGATTTTTCTAAATATTAGGTTTTCAGTATGTTTTAAAGTTTCTTTAGTGTTTTTTTAAGTTCCATTTTTTAGGCTTTTGTAAGTTTTTTAACCGAGTCTATTTTTTTATTTTTATTCTTTGGACTCTTGCAGCCCCGAAGATGGGACATGTGGTCTCGAAAATTCGATGGTTGTTTGCTGTTTTTTTTCTGGTGAATCTTCGGCGCTCTAGATACCCCAATCTTCCAGTCTACAAACATATATATATATATATATATATATATATATATATATATATATATATATATATATTATATTATTATTGTTAATATTTTTACTGCTTAGAGATCATAACCTACTGTTTTCATCAACTTCTTAGAAACTAATCATGGTGGGTGACTATTATTGCTGCCATAGAGCATCTGATCTCGACAAACCCTTTACGCATCTTGGGGTCTGAATGGTAGTGTCGGAATTAGGCTTCTCATGGAAGTGAGATCGAGACTACAAACCTCAAAGTAGTATTTACATTTTTTTTCCTTTAAGTATGTTGGGTGCTCAGATGTCGAGAATTCCAGATGACAAATTTAAAATATTCGTTTACAAAATTATCTGTAGTTTTCCTTATAATATATATACATATATATATATATATATATATATATATATACTATATATATATATATATATATATATATATATATATATATATATATCGAGCTACAATGTCCTTTAATATCTAATTCGCTCTACCTCGGAATTAATATATTTTCATATATGCTTAACCGAAGGGGAATTTTTTCTCGATAATAGACTTGCCTGGATCGGGACGCGAACCCAGGATCCTTTCAAATCCAGGAACGTCAGTGAAGCTTTTACCTACTACACTACCCCTTCGGTTAAGCATATATGAAAATATATTAATTCCGAGGTAGAGCGAATTAGATATTAAAGGACATTGTAGCTCGATATATGTATATGAATCACGGAAAAGTGATATGACTTTTATATATATATATATATATATATATATATATATATATATATATATATATATATATATGTATATATGTATGTATGAATGAATGAATGAATGTGGGTGTGTGTGTGTGTGTGCGCGTGCGCTAATGCCGACTAAATTTGACCCAGATCACGTTCACTATATTATGATACGTGAATGTGTTAAGTGCGCAGGTTAACTTAATGAAACGGGTTAATTGGGTATTAGCAAGAATGGATCAGGGTAGAATTATTGTTTGAGTGCTATTCGTGTATTTCAGTTTTGAATTTGCCTTTACTTGGAGTGATATGAAAAATGACTGCACCGCTCCTTACTTCATTACTTCCGCAGTAAAACATTGCTACTGAAGACTAAATTGCACAATAATTTTATCGTTTTCGTAAAATACATCATAACTTACGAATATCCTTCGAGGGCAAAATACGGTGTATTTTTTCTTCATTCTTGTGTTTACCTTATGAAGAATTATTAAGTTATTTGAAATGGGGAAAATAAAAGTTGTTTGATTTTTACTCCATGTATTGTCTGGTTTCCCAAATTTGTGATGATCATCATTTATTGTCGAAAGAATCAAGATGATATATCGGCATTATTTTTGGAAATCATTGTTTGTCAGTTTTCAATATATTTTTAGGTTCTAACAACCTTTGTAATAATTTGTAGTTTATTCACTTCTACTATATTTCACAATTGGCATTTTTCCCGATATGGTTGCAGTGAAAGAAAAACTGGCGTAACAAAGATTAAATTTTGAGGCGGATGAAAGAAAGAATATCAAGTAATTAAATTACTGCCAAATTGGTAAACAAGTTGTTGCTGGTATATAAATATATATATATATATATATATATATATATATATATATATATAATATATATATTATATATTATATATATATATATATATATATGCATATATATATATATATAATGTATATGTATATATATATATATATATGTATGTATATGTATATAATATATATATATATATATATATGTATGTGTATATATATATATATATATATATATATACATATATATATATATATATATATATATATACATATATACTTGCACTTTTTGGTCTGAGAAATTTACATAGCTTTCAAAAATGACTTATCTATTCGATTACAGTATACCTCTCTTAATTTCACGTATTTATAAAACTTACTGTTTTGTGAAGTTTGCTGGATTAACTGATGTAAAATAAAGAATAAATAAAAGAAAAGAATGCTGTTGTAGCAGAATTACATTTTAGGCATCTATGCTGCCTTCCTTTAAGAAAAACAATAATAAATGCTTGTTTTTTGTTTTAATGATCCTTAGCTAAAAGAAAGCTTATCATTATTAGTGGTAGTAATATGATAAGAAACTGAAGGCAAAATACTGTATTTTGCCTCCAATTTCTTATCGCAATATATTCAGATTTATACATGCAAAGAGAGCTCATGACATCAGGGCTAAAGATTTTTTAAAGAAGAGATTCCGAAACTCTACAGAAGCCTTCCCAAGATCTCAGCCGAATTGATTTCGAAGTTACAAACGGGAGCGCGCACATTCCCCCTTACACCCCGCCCCCCACCCCTCCTCTCTCTCTCTCTTTCCCCGCCTCTCCTTTTCCAGGAAAAGCACATCGATAGAAGAGCTACGTTGTAGAAACGTTCGTTTCAATCTTGCCACATAGTAATGATGAAGATATTCACAAACAAACGAACCGGAGGGAAAAAGAAAAAACAAAACAAGCCCCAACTAGACGCATTTAACCGTCTCTTTTCGGCAGTGTGCAAGTAGACAAGCACAAACAATTACTTTGTGAAATATTGAAGCGCTTTCTTTGTGAAACAGCGGAAGCATGCAAACACGAAGTAAAGAAGACCGCTGGGATTCGTTCAGCTTCGGAAATTCTTCCGGAATGTGCTTTACTTTTCGTTCGCCTCGTGCCGGTAAAATAAACGAGGAAAGCACAGCTGGCATCTCTCCTGGGCGTAGTTGCCATTTTTTTCTTGGGTCGGTAGGTCTATGCATTTATAATTTTAGAAGTTCGAGTTCTTGTTGCTGTTGTTGTTGGAGTTCTGATAACTTATATCACAAATCGTAAAAACTATAATAATCAACCTTTCATATATTATAATGATAATTGCACAGACGTTAACGGCACAATAACTTGAAAGATTATAAGATACACGGTCCCAACGAGCCTTATGCGAGCCCCTTTAGCAGTCAGTAACAAGAATTAAATTGCTATTAATTATATGATAACAAGGTCCCGAAAAAGAGCAGTTCATAAATCATAACGGTTAAAAAAAAACTATTAATTAATTATCAAGCTCCCGTTCATTATCAATTTACCTTATGTACACAAACACGCATGCACACACGCTAGACGTATGTATTCTCTCTCTCTCTCTCTCTCTCTCTCTCTCTCTCTCTCTCTCTCTCTCTCTCTCTCTCTCTCCTTTCTTTTTCCCCCGTTTCCACAAATCCCCCAAATCTCGTGTCCATCACCGCCACTGCGCCGCCACTTCACCGACAAGGGAAACCAGCATCCCATAAAACCGGGTTGTTGAGCCGCCCTTCCATAACACGTGATGATGCTGAGAGGAAAGAGGATGGGGGGGTTGGGGTGGGGGGCGGTGGGGGGTAAGGGTTAGGAATCTAAATTCCAAGAATTTGGATTCCAGTGGGAGGACCACGTGTAGAAAAGGAAAGAGAGAGAGAGAGAGAGAGCGTGTGTTTGTGTGTGTGTGTGTGTGTGAGAGAGAGAGAGAGAGAGAGGAAAGGTAGTTGTGTACTTAACATTTTACAGCTTGAATTGATTTTTGTATTTCCAAGTATTTTAAACTTTTTTTTATTATTTCATCTGTTTATGTGGTTGATGTCATATGTGCAGCTTGTTTCCATTACTTTTTCTATATACGCGGACGTTTCTCTCTCTCTCTCTCTCTCTGTTCATTTTTACACGTCTTCCCACATTTGTGAGGAAGGTTTCATAGAACGTATTTGTATATGTTCTCTCTCTCTCTCTCTCTCTCTCTCTCTCTCTCTCTCTCTCTCTTTCATTATTGATGTTGACGCATTTTTTGTAGTGATAGATAATTTACCTGTGATACATAGCTCTCTCTCTCTCTCTCTCTCTCTCTCTCTCTCTCTCTCTTCGTTTTCGACTCTAGAACGGGACGAGGAGAGAGAGAGGGGCGTTTTCCTATAACATCCAGTGTGCATGTATTGACCCAAGTAGTGAATTACGGGCTTAGTTTTTAAACAACTGTTGTGTGTCGCAGCTACGGTGGAGAGCGAGAGCAAGAGAGGAGAAAGGGAAACGCTAGGCGCAAATGATCATAGCTCTCTCTCTCTCTCTCTCTCTCTCTCTCTCTCTCTCTCTCTCTCTCTCCTGTGGCATGGGCTATAACTATTCTTTTCCGTAGAAGCCTGCTTTCCAAGTTAAAGGTCTTCTGTGCGTGTTTCATATTTCCTCGTTTTCAGTACTGATGGTGTCAATAGGACTCTACCGATTATTGTTAACTTATAATTCACATCGATGGGACTTGGTTCCAATTCCAGGATTATCAGAAAGTGGGGTAAATGGAAAAAAAGACAATTAACGATTTCAGTGAGTTTCGTTGTAATCATTCTGGAATCTTCTGAAATCAAGTTTCGATTTGGCAGCGCAACTTTCTTCTTGACATTATTATTATTATTATTATTATTATTATTATTATTATTATTATTATTATTATTATTATCCTATTCGACTGGGTGGTTTAATAGTGTGGGGTTCCAGGTTGCATCCTGCCTCCTTAGGAATCCATCACTTTCCTTACTATATTCGCTATTTCCAGGAGCACACTCTTTTGCATGAGTCCTGAAGCTACTTCAGCATCTACTTTTTCCAGGTTCCTTTCCAGGGATCTTGGTATCTTGCCTAGTGTCCCTATGATTATGAGTACAATTTCTACTGGCATGTCCCATGGTATTGCGACATCGGTGAGTAATACTTTCTTCTTGGTTTTGTCAATCAACGCCACGTCTGGTCTGTCTGCACGTATCACCCTATCTGTTCTGATACCATAGTACCAGAGGATCTTTGCTTGATCGTTTTCTATCTCTCCCTCAGACTGGTGCTCGAACCACTTATTGCTGCAAGATAGCTCGTGTTTCTTGCACAAATTCCAGTGGAAGACTTTTGCTAATGAATCATGCCTCTTTTTGTACTGGTTCTGTGCAAGTGCCGGACTTTAGCTTATGATCTCGTTTTTCACGTTGCTCTTCCTGCATATGGGTGAGATGTTATTCCCATCTATCGTTCTTTGGATATATCTGGTTCTTATGGCCTGATCTTGTGCCACTGTTACCATTCCTCTGTTTCCTTCTTGAGTTCTCCCATCTGTAGTCATTGTCATGTTTCATCGCTGGCTAGTTCTCTATTCTGTCTCATGTACTGCCCGTGCATTGATTTGTTGTGCCAGTCTTCCGTTCTGTTGTCATTCTCCTGTCTCTGTATATTCCTGGGTCTTCGTCTACTCTCATCAGTCCTTCTTCCCTGCACTCCTGAGCCACTCGTTTTCACTGGTTTTCAGATATTGCCCCAGTGCTCTGCTCTCGATGTTAACGCAGTCCTCTATGCTTAGTAACTGTCTTCTCCCTCCTTCCTTTCGTGTTATGTACTATAACCTGTCCGTTTTTGTTCTAGGGTGTAGTGCTTTGTGTATTGTCTGTATTTCCTAGTTTTCTGGTCTATGCTACGGAGTTTAGCCTTCATTCCCTCCACTACTCCTGCGCTATATCTGGTTACTGGCACTGCCCATGTGTTTATGGCTTTCACCATATTTCCGGCATTGAATTTTGACTTGCGTATCGCCTTAATTCTTTGCATACATTCTTTCCTGATCATGCCCATAACCTCTTGGTGTTTTATATCCTCTCTATCTATTATTCCTAGGTATTTGTATTTTGTCTCATCTGCGTATGTGTTTGATGCTATTCCCATCTGGTAGCTTTATCCCTTCAGTCCTTATCACTGACAAAAGCACATTTTTCTATTCCAAACTCCATCCTGATGTCCCCAGATGCCATCCTTACAGTCTGGATTAGGATATCTATTTCCTTGTTGCTCTTACCACACAGCTTGATGTCGTCCATGAACATCAGATGGTTAATTCTATTGCCTCCCAGTATCCATCTTCTGCAGAACTTTTGTCAAGGGAATCACTGCTACTACGAAGAGTAGTGGGGACAGTGAGTCACCCTGGAAGATCCCTCTCCTTATGTTAACCTCTGCTAGTCTTATTCCAGAGTTTGTAAATATTGTATCCCAGTTACACATTGTATTTTTGAGGAAGCTGATGGTGTTTTCCTCTGCCCCATATATTTTCAGGCATTCTATTAGCCACGTGTGTGGTATCATGTCAAAGGTTTTCTTGTAGTCAATCTATGTCTGCTTAGGTTGGTTTTCCTTCACTTACTATTCTTTATTACCATTTCGTATATCAGGAGCTGGTCTTTTGTGCCCCTACATTTCCTTCTGCAGCCTTTCTGTTGGTTGGGGATGGTGTTTGTGTCCTCTAGGTAGTTGTATAGCCTTTCACTAATGATACCTGTTAGTAACTTCCACATTATTGTAGGCAGGTGATAGGCCTGTAGGTACTCGCTATATTCCCCATGTTCTTGTCTTTCTTTACTAAGGATGTTCTCCCTGTGGTCATCCATTTGGGCTCATGGTGGTTTATGATACAATGCTGGAGTTGTTCTGCTATTCGTAGGGCCTTGAAGTTTTTGAGCCAGTATCCATGGACTTCATCGGGACGTGGGGCTTTCCAGTTGGGAATTTTCTTTAGTTGATGTCTGATTGTGTCTGTCGTGATCTCGGTGAATATTTGTTTTATATTCCCCATTTATTATTATTATTATTATTATTATTATTATTATTATTATTATTATTATTATTATTATTATTATTATTATTATTATTATTATTTCGTGGTGCAATTTACACGAGTAATTTTCATGTTCTCGATTATATGCAATATTGGCTGGAATACAATTCAGTTATAATAAACATTTTATTTGTTTTTACTTTGACTCCATAACATTTTATAAACACTCAAAGTTCATATTCCAAAGGATTCTAATACTGTTGATAACCTTAGGTGTTTATTCAATATCGTTATTTCTTATATATTTTTTTCTTTAGAGCATGTATCCAGTGGTGAACTTTTTATTTTACATTCAAAAAGCGAAAAGGTTTTGACGAAATGTCTGGATGAAATCATTTCTTTAAAGTTAGGCTTTTGTTAAGTTACGTCTTTGTGTGTGCGTGTATTTACGTAATAAATTATGAAAAGCTTTTACAAATCCCTGATCCGAATATCATTTGTCAATATCGTTTTGACACCCATTTTCTTGACCCTTCCTTATTTCAGACTACTCAATTTTTAGAAGTAAGGGTTACGTCGTCTGTCTGTAAGCTTATTTGAAATTCTAATTTTTTTATTATCATAATGACGATCAGGATTATAAATGAACAAGCTAACGTTATATATTTTGATAATAAGACTAAAATTATTATTATTATTATTATTATTATTATTATTATTATTATTATTATTATTATTATTATTATTATTATTATTATTATTATTATTATTCAGCCTTTTAACAGCAACAAGAAAAATTAACCCCCACCCTATACAGTAATGACGCCAGATAACCTTTTTAATCAGTCAGATGTTTAGTAAAATATGCCAGCTGACTTGAATAGTCGAGGCTCTTGCCACCCTCCTGAGAAAAAAAAATATAAAGAGTTAATGAAGTAAGTCAATCAATACTGAAAAACGCAGAGAATTTTATCTAAGTCCAAATTATTTATTTTTCAGTATCAAGGATGGCAGTCGTTGCTAGTGGATTTAGTTTGTTGAGTGTATCTATTTTTATTTATATATGTTTACATTTTTTTGGTTGATGACTATTAATGCTCTTGATGTTTGTACGTAAGTTTGTGTTTATAAATTTGCACGTGTTTTATGTATGTCTGTCTGTCTGGATCTACATGTATGCACAGAGGTGTTTGTAAGTTAATGTGCTTTCTTAACTAATAATTTAAGTGTCCAGTGGGGAATTGTATGAAGATTTATGTCCAGTCTAGTTTTTAAAGCATATGTTTGTATGTGCTGTGTACATTCATGAGTATGTATACACACATGTATACATTTATGAGTATGTATTAATGTAAGAAAATCCTCAGCCACACCTGTAGCATGTGGATATTAGGTTTACAGAAATACCTCAGAAAATGAAGACACGAAAATAGAAAACCATAAATCACTTATTTTTTCTACTTTTGAATGAGTGATGGGCCTACTTAACGGGGTTTTTTTTCTATCTCTGCGTAACCCCTCATTTGTGAAGCAATTGCCGTAAGCTGTCATTAAGATATATGTGTTAATCATCATGTAATTTTTTATACTAGTCATCTTATTACTAATTAAAAGGTCTAAAAAATAGCCTTGCTGCTTAGATATTGTCCTTTTTTAATACGGGAAGGTGCTTACGTCCTACACGATTTTTTTGTAAACGAGAATTTGTAATATGGTTTTGTATTTTTAATACAATAGCAAATGGATGAGGCATCCTTGTGTTCTTGTCTATAGGTCAGGCCCTAATAAAGCAATTATTCAAAAGGTTTATAATAGAGGGCGGGTCTTAAATACGAAGGGAGTGATGGCGTTAGAATAATGCTAATGTATTTATGGTGATAGTCCAGTAGGACGCCCTAAAGGCGATAACTCGCGAAGCTTCTCTGAATTCTCTGCTGCATAATTATTATCGTTAACTACATTTCAAATAGTCTTAAATAAATCTTATATGGGTTGAAATTGAAAGCTGTAAGGCTTCATCTCCCGAAAGGAATTTTCTTTTATCTTCAATAGTTTTGGAGATAATAGCATTTGAATAGCGTTAGGGCCGGACAGCCAGAAATGAGCCCGTTTCCAGTGAGACTTCGCTTAGCCCGTAATTATTTTATTTTTTGCATTGTAGATGCGCCATTGTAATCAAATTAGTCATTATATTAGTATTTTTACTGCTGTATATATTTTGAAAATGAAAATAATAGATTGCTATAAAATATTAGATTGCATAATGATTTACCATGTGGGAAAATATTGGCCGGTACGCAGTTATCTAAGCTGCGTGATTGATTAAATTGAAAGTAAGTTTGCTCTCTTAAAATATGGATTAACAAAGAAAATTTTGAGCGACAGACTAAAAGGCTATTGAAAAAGTATAGAATATATACATGTTGATAAATCTTTGTGTTATTGTTTATGCCTTCAAGTGTGTTCCTATGCTTCACACTGCTGTCGGATTTCATATATCTCAGTAAAAATAATGAAAATAAATAATAACCTTAAGTTTGGCCAGTGCAATACTGGAAACGTCTGAGAGAGCAGCCAAAGATTCTTTGGAAGGAACCGTTACTGCGGGCAACGCCAGTTCCTCCAAGTGGGGGCAGTTACAGGCAACCGTCCCAAGGTCCACCTCGAAGTAGACGTCCCCCTCCACCCTCAGCGTCAGGAGCTGGGACCCAACGGCCCAAGAGAACTCGTAGAGAGCCGTCGGAGACAGCATGAACGGCTCCCGCACCGTCAGTCTCAGGTGCTTCAGGCCTCCTATGAGGCGCAGGTCGTTGAGGGTCGTCCCGGGGAAGTTGATAGTCGCGTTCATGGAGGACAGCAAAGGGCACACCCGCCGAAGGAGCTGCAGGTTCCCCACTGTCACGCATCTCACGTTGACCTCCTCCAGGGCCGTGACTAACGAGTCATCACTTAGTTCGTCCATTGTCTTGAGTGCCTCGATGACGTCCATCGATCCCATGCTCGCTAGCCCTGGCACTCGGCTCACGAGGGCGCAGATGCCCTCTATGGTCACGCTGGTTGCCCCGACGTCTATGTGGCGCATGCGCACCTCGGTGTTTTCTCCCTCTCCCCAGCGCAGATTGACGATGAGTCTGTTCATGCCTTCGTCGGTGACCCCTGCAGAGCCAGACACATCGAGATGGCTTATGTGGCGACAGTGCCTCGTCAGGAGGACGACGGCATCATCGGAAGCATCGACCAGTCGCACCTTCCGGAGGTTCCTACAGGTGCGGCACAGGTCGGTGAAGACCCTTCGGACGGCATCTGTCAGAAGAGGTGGCATCGTCAGCACAAGGTGTGTGAGACCATCACCGTTACGCAGGAGGAGTTCGACGTCGAGGGGCCAGTCGATCCCATCTGGTCCAGGGCGTGGGAGCGTGAGGTAAACAGGCTCCACTACATTCAGCTCAGGCGTTAATAAAACAAGGGCTCGGTTTATGGCCGCTAATTCGCGGCTGCCATGTCGTAGATGAAGACCCCCTGCCTTGAGGGCGTTGTGTATCATCATGGCTCGTAACTCGCGCGGGAGGTCCTCTAGAAATCTTTGGACAGCGAACACCAAGGGCTTAGGCATGTCCCTGCGAAGGACGTACTGTATACGCTCCAGCCAGAATTTGCTGCACATTTGTTTGAGAGAAATAACGGTGGGGGGCACCGTGGGGGGCGGTTCGGGTTTGTGAGGCGCTAAGGGCATCGCTTCCTGGTGTCGAGCGAGTGCCAAGGGAAGTCGCGGTAAGGGCATGTTAGCAAGTGCCATGGCTGTTCTTGAGTGTCTACGTACTTTATAAGAATAGGAATTCGTATATTTCCTCAATCACTTTGAGTTAAAATAAAAATCACTTTGAAAATGCAGCTTCTGAAAATTTCTGGTAAGTCATATGATGTAACCATTTGCAGTTATAACAAAACATTTCACAGTATATCAGAGCGTTTAGAAATGGCTAAATAAAAAAAAAAAAACATGTCTGTTGTTCGTATTAGAGGCGGAATACTGTCGAGAACAATCCTAAGCAATGCGGAAATCTGTTTTAGACACCAGCAACTTCATTGCGTCACCGCTGAGAGATCAAGAAGTACACTGCACTGACCCACAGTACCTACAACACTCTTCACGTAAACTTCAGAAAGATTTCCACCCGTGACCCCATCACTGCACAGCAGTGTCTGCACTCACGATAAACATCTCAGACAGAATGAACTCGAATCGAAATTGATAGAGAATAGAAAGACGCCATCCGTTCAGGCGGAGGTAGAATCGAGACTGACGTCCCACGACCGTACCAACAGATTTACTGGGGGTAAATATAACGTGCGGCAGAGAGAGGTGGTTGCCAACATGTTAGTGCCCTGGACAACACGTGGTGAAGAGGGTGGCACTCACTCAGCGGGGAAAAACCTGAAGAATTGGGACAGTGGCACTCGTGAGACTGGATGCCAGTAGGTCTGAATGGACTGGTGGGAAAAATTGAGGATATATTTTGTAATTACAGTTTATGTATTTTCGAGTACTCTCGTAGTATTACTCTATTTCATTAGAATGTGTTTTTAGGTGTTTCACACTATTTCGTTATACCCATAAACGATTAAGAATAACCAAAGTTTAAAAACTAAAGCGTATAAAGCAAAGAGAAAGCAGATCCGTCCTCTACAAACAAACGCATATATTTTAGGACTGGCCCCAACGTCACGGAAGGCCATAATTGATTGATCGATAAAGGCACAGTTGCCGCAGGAAAGGGAAATTATAAAAAAGAAAATCATCCAGAAACCACAAATATCATTAAACGTCAGGGTTTGTCACGATAACGTTATGGGTATAATTTCCTGAGACCCGCTCCCATCCCATACCCAGAGTTCGTTTATAGTAATGGTGCGGAACGCTGTGTATGTTTATGTGTATATTTAAGTGTGTAAATTCTCTTTCTGTATGCATTTTTATTTACGTGAATGCCTCGCTTTATTCATCCAGAAAGGGAATGTTGATAGTTAGGAAATAATATTCCCTAATGCATGCCATTGTATAACTGTCATTGGCACACTTCAAAATCTATTTATATTCGGAAGTACAAACCCTTATTTTTAGAAATGACTAACACACACATACGTATATATATACGTATATATATACATACATACATACATATATATATATATATATATATATATATATATATATATATATATATATGTATGTATATATATATATATACATACATATATATATATATATATATATATATATATATATAGTATATATGTATATATATATATATATATATATATATATATATATGTATGTATGTATGTATGTATGTATGTAAGTATATATAGTATATATATATATATGTATATATATATATATTATATATATGATAAATATATAAAAATGTGTTTTGTGTTTGTAGTATTATACTATATTAGATGTGTATATATATGTATAAATATATGTGTATAGTAATATATCTATATAATATTATATGTAATATATATGTGTATGTAAATATATATATATGTATATATATATTATATATATATGACATTTTATTCCCTGTCATGCAGTGAATGTGTTAGTGTTACATACCGCAGTAACAGAGTTGAGATCTGCGCTTCAGAAAGTAGAATTGGACAAAGGGTTTAACAAAACCATCACTGAATCCGCTTCTGCATAATGACATAATTGGAAAATTTTATTGAAATCGCCACATTATTACTATTACGATTATTCTGTTAAAGAGAATGGCAGAATTAAGCGAATTGATTTTACATTTTTTTTTTCTATTTTTCTTATCATCCGCTTCTCTGGCTCAGCGATGTTTCTGAGTAACCGGTCAATATTCATATTAGGAATTTCAAAAAATTATAAAGATGCTGAAGGTGATCTTTTATAAAAACTGGATTCTGGTACTAGTATACCAGAATCCTGTTTTGATAAAAGATCACCTTCATAGTTTTTATAATTGTTAGAAATTCCCGATATGAATATTGGCCAGTTACTCATAAACATCGCTGAGCCAGAGAAGCGGATGATAAGAAAAACAGAAAAAACAATATATAAAATCAACTCGCTTAATTCGGCCATTGTCTTTAACGGTATTTGCCTAAAGGATGGTTTTTTACCAAAATATTATTATTAAGGGGGGGGGGGCGGCTATCACAGTCCTCCAATTCGACTGGGTGGTATTCATAGTGCGGGGTTCCGGGTTGCATCCTGCTTCCTTAGGAGTCCATCACTGTTTCTGGGAGCACACTCTTCTGTATGAGTCCTGGAACTTCTTGTTGTTGAGCCATCATTTATATGATGGCTGTTCTGGTTTCCTTGAGAGTTGCTAATCCCCGCTTGTCGCTCTGATATCCTGAGCTGATGGTCAATGGTTTTAACCCTTGTGGTGAGTGGTCACCAAAAGTCTGTTGGGCAGAAAACCTTATCTCCAGGTCAGTAGGGTCAATCTTAGCTTCTTTTAATATCAAAGCTCGGCTTATGGGATCTTCTGAGGTAAAACCTTTGTTTCCTTCTATTACTTTAATCTCTCTGATGAGTGCTCCTTCTACTACCCTCCTATGACTGATTGATTTTATTGCTTTTGTATATGAGCCTACTGTTTTTGAAATCCATCCTATGGTCATTTTCCCATCAATGCCTAGCTATAGCAGACTTTTGGTGACCACTCACTTACCACAAGGGATTAGCAACTCAAGGAAATCAGAACAGCCATCATATAAATGATGGCTCAACAAGAAGAAGTTGCGGAAGACTGCTGGGCCTTGACCCAGGCTGACAACCTACACATCTCTTGAAAATGGGCCACAGATAGGGCCTAAAAGTATTCGAGTGTTGAGTAAAATAAAATGTAAATAGTTCTTTTGCCAACTAATACATATTTCCTGAAAGTGTGTTATTAAATGAATAATTCAATTATAATACTGTTTTCTATTACGTCATCTGTTACTCAACTCGCACTTCGATCACGAAACCAGCTGAAATTCTGATAACCAATCAAGTATTATCCAGTAAGTTACCTCAAAGCCTCGTCCTCAACGTATGACCTGCTCTTTTTTTTTCTAATAAATACGCAAGAGACCTTCAGCCAATCATTACATTTCTGTTGAGGATTCTTCCAGTCAGCTAACCGTTTGAAAAGTGTTATATTTACTAGATCCTGTCCATTAATCATCTAAATGACCCTTTTTCTGAACAGGTACTCGAGTTCTACAACTGCGTCCTTGGTCTGTCAACAGCCCGTTTGTTGGTGGACACCTGTGAAAACCTTCACGTGATGAAGGGTCTCAGAACCTGGCGCGGCCTGACCTTGCACGACCTGGTCTTGCTGAGAAAACACACAAGAGGTCATCGAAGAACGGCCGAGCTCAAGATTCTACCATGAAATTTGATCAATTCACTGGATTACAACCAAAGGATTTTTGAAGAGGTTTCAGATTTGTTGGTGGTAGTCTGAAAAACACTAAAATGGTTAAGACTGGCTGATGAAATGTTTAGGATGGTTAATAATAATTGTTCTTAAATGCTTAGAAATGGGAGTTTGAGATTGCTATACGGGGATTTGTATGATATTGTGAGAACTGCTTCACGAGGACTTCTGAAATACTTGGTGTTTGTTAATGGAAACTGGATTAAGAGTTTTACCTCAGAAGATCCCATAAGCCGAGCTTTGATATTAAAAGAAGCTAAGATTGACCCTACTGACCTGGAGATAAGGTTTTCTGCCTAACAGACTTTTGGTGACCACTCACTTACCACAAGGGTTAATCCCATTGACCATCAGCTCAGGATATCAGAGCGACAAGCGGGGATTAGCAACCCTCAAGGAAACCAGAACAGCCATCATATAAATGATGGCTCAACAACAAGAAGTTCCGGAAGACTGCGGGGCCTTGATCTAGGCTGACAACCTACACATCTCTTGAAAATGGGCCACAGATAGGGCCTGAAAGTACTCGAGTGTTGAGTAAAATAAAATGTAAATACTTATAAGTAAGCACAGTGATTTTGTGGGTTTCTTTTTCAATATTCAGCTGAAAACTGAAAGAAGTTTTTGTTTGGTTCAAGACTGTAATTACCACTGGAAGGGAGGGGTAAAAAAATATTAATTAAAGTAGAATCACGTGAAAGAATGTTGAAATGATAACTGCCACGTATCACTGTATCACTGAATATGTTGAATAATCATGTCGTTTACTTCACTGTGTGGTTTCGTTTAGTTTGTAGTCGTTTAAGTGGCCTCCATCATTAATGCTTTTATTCTAAGGAACGTGAAGAATTTGGATTTAGTTTTCATAGCTTTCACTTGGGTAATTAATTTGAATTCGATGACATTTAACCGTGTATCTAAATAACGTATACAAAAAATAAGCAATTGACAGTTACCACCACCACGATTCTTGGTCGTCTGTGGATACGTTCCTTTCAAAACTTTGTTTTATTTCATAATTTACGTTCAACATAAGCGGTGTATTACGTAATACAAAAGGTATTTAAAAGAGGTTCGAAAAGAAACAAATTTTTTCCTTTCCTTCTGTCACCTGGCGCCCGGAAAGATAGATATTAATTCAGAAAAGGAACTCTATCTACGAATTCACAAACCCATTTTCTGTTCTGTCTGACGTCATACATCTCAGTAGTCAATGACTCGTAAAACAACATGGCGCTGGAAGCCTTTGTGACCGGGGAATCGGTCCTTGGCTTATTCCCTGTATACCCGCATCTTTTGGGAATTTTTGCTTTTATTTGCATGTAAGTAGAACTCGTAAACTAATTATTCTAGTTACTGTTAACTCTGTTATTAATCATGACCAAGATTTTATCTGGTGTTTCAAACCAAAGGCAACTTAGGCTAAGCATGTACTTGATTTTGTTGGTTTTAAGCTGTCTGTCTCAACCTTGAAAGGCTTATTGATACGGTGGCGTTAGTATATCAGTTGTGATTTTCTTGATGAACATCCTGGTGTGAAACATTTTCATATTTAAGTTAGGTAAAAATAGATGTTACCCCAGGCAACATCTTGTCAAGCTAGGGTATTTAGCCAGAACATTTGGCAGGAGTTTTACAGTGCACCACCTTCTTATAGGGGTAGTGCTGTCAGTTCATTGTTTATTACTGTATAATTGCATTCAAATAATTTATTTCATACTTTCTACCTACTCCTAACAATTTTTTCATGGTGCAACTACAATGTTTTCTATCTAGGCCTACCTATTAGGCTAACCTACACGTGTAAAGCATTTTTACTCTCTTTTTTTTCCTTTTCACCATTGAGTGACCTTGTACGTCCCAGCACTGGGCCTTTGGCCTGAATATCATATTCCTTTCCATTCCCTATCTACAGCACACCATAAGTCCTAGAGTAAATGCAGGGAAACTTCCTAATTACCTTCCCTAGCATTCTTCCTCCTACCTGCCTGAAGGTGAACCTTCATCCTAGCCTAACCAAGAGTGCCGTAAATCATAAAAATGAAATGCAGAAAATCGTTCCAACTAACATTGCATTCATGAGTCTTAAATGGCAAGGGTGGCACCACTTTCTTCCCATACCATTACACAAAGCATACTATTCGTTGTTTAGGTTCGGAAATACAAGAAGAAAGTACATATTTGTTCTTGTATCAGGCCAGTTATTAAATTTAGTTAGAGGCAGAGCTTTGAGTGAAAGAGGTAACAGTAGGGTAATATACCAAATGGCCGGCCTGTACCGTAGCGCGACCACCTTCCCGAAAAAAGTACTTTTAACACGTCCTGTAACCCAGGATAGACATTAGTCAAGAGCCAGCGTCCGTCGAAGCAACACCTTTACACCTCTACTTTCCTCTCGAAGTAACAAGTCACAAATTAAAGCCATAATTTCCCAAGTCACAATTAATGCCATAATTTCCGATTTTCGGGAAGGTGGTCCGCGCTATGGCAGAGGCCGGCCATTCGGTATTTTACCCAGGTAGTTCTCTTGCCATTGGTAGTCCCAACGTATAAGGCATCCTTTGTTAAATTAAATGTATCAGGTGTTGAAACCTGCGAGGAGTTTGAAAACATCGGGGAACTTCACCAGGAGAATTTTTGCTGATTTAATTAGCTGAAAAGTCATGTAACCATTACCAAACACATTTTGAAAAGAGATTGCACAAGTGATTTGTACGCCGTGTATGCTGTTCGTGGAGTAACACTTCCCGAACAGTGTACCAAAAATAATGGAATACTTCTGCAATATTAACAGGCTTACAATATAATGCAAGTCATATTACTTTATAAGTAAACACTAAAATTACGATCATTCGACCAATTCTGATATTAACATTCTTGTTGGTGCGATTCCATAGGAGGTGTTATTGACATCAGTGCACATCATGTGGTGTACTGTAGACATACAGATTACTAAATACTAAAGTGTTTACTGTTACTTCGTTCTCTAGCTAATCCTGCTGCTTAGATTTTACTGTACCACCATTGCCTGCTGCTCCTTCATCAGCCTATCCAACCATTAGTACTTGGTTTAACATTTAGATTTTTGTTCTTGATCTCATGTTTTGGATCTCTTTGTACTGTATTAATATCCAATCAAACCAACTCCATCTTTTTACTTTAGTAAGTACAGAATGACTGATAGTGACCCTGTTCTTTCCTTGATTGTGTAATTACAATTTAAAATTCATGTTGGCGATGACCTAAAATACCTTAGTTCAGTAATACCTTTTGTTTTCGGGAGAGAACTCTGTTACATGATAACATCCAATGCCCTAATAATAATATGGGGGGGGGGGGGGCCTACAGTGTAAAGCATGTTTTAGGGTAAGGAAATGAAAAATCCTGCCGGGCCCTATCATAACCTAACCCATTGTGGGTATTATTTCAGTTTCAACCATTATGGGAAATCTATTATATTGATATTTTTCCCGAGTAAAGCACGTGATAACAAAACACTTCTTCTCAATACATTATTGTCGCTAATGCATACTTACAGAGAAAAAAAAAGATTAAGTTTTTACCTCGAATTTTCCTAAGTCGGGAGAGGTGTTTCCTCTACGGTAATGTTTACTTTTAATGAGCCCTCTAACTTACTTTCTTACGCAAACAAAAGCAGTTCCAGTTACTCATTATTGGCTGAGAGGTGTGACATCGTTATGACGTCATGGGTTTCATAACCAATTACGAATGACTTGAGTCGAAAACTAAGTTTCACTAGCATTTCAGCGGAGTAATACAGTTACCTGTCTAGTGTCCACTGGTATCCTTGTTTGACTGAATACTCGAATAATGAAGCAAAAAACGGCATTTTGTCTTCCTGTACCTATGGCAGAGGTAGTGGCTGGCCCTTCTGGCATTAATTTTGACAGACCTTCGATTTCCTACCGATTGTTTGCAGTGCAATGTGGTCGTCGGGTACCTGGCCACTTCCTACTTTAAGTTGCATGTCAGGGAACCTTGCAACGGCTTCACGTTTTCCCTCAAAGCACCAGCACATTTTTATCAACCAACAGTTTAAGGTAAGCTTCATTAATTTATAGAGTATATTATAATGGTGGTAGTATAACGATGTATACAGCAGTACCATCACTTTGGATTTGGTTTGATGGATGTTAGGTAGTGGCCTTAAGGGGGGGTCGCAGGGGGGCGGAGCCCCCCCGCTAGGCCTAGGTAGGGGTACAGGGCCCTAGGTAAGGTTAGGTGGTTGTATTAGGTTCGGTAGTGCCCCGAAAATCACTGTGGCCTTAAGGGGGGTCGCAGGGGGGCGGAGCCCCCCGCTAGGCCTAGGTAGGGGTACAGGGCCCTAGATAAGGTTAGGTGGTTGTATTAGGTTCGGTAGTGCCCCGAAAATCACTGTGGCCTTAAGGGGGGGTCGCAGGGGGGCGGAGCCCCCCGCTAGGCCTAGGTATGGGGTACAGGGCCCTAGGTAAGGTTAGGTGGGTGTATTAGGTTCGGTAGTGCCCGAAAATCACTTTTCTCCTCCTCCCCCCACCCAAAAAACCCCGTTTCCCACTGGGATCCCCCATAATTGAAGTAGTAGTAGGTTATGCTTAGATTTTGTGTGTAAGAGTAACTCTGTTTCTTTCTATTCATTTCCTCATGTTTCTATGCGATGTGCAACACCAATCTGGTCGTTTTTTTGCCGTTTTTCGTCGTTAATACTTGAAAAACGGGTGCGGCCTTCTCCTGGACATTTACCTTTTTCTGGAAAAAAACTTTTTTTTTTTTTTTTTTTTTTTAACTCCAATTACATAGTAAATCTCTAAATGGGATGGTTTGCAGTCAAAATAAATGTTAAATCCGTTGGAACTACATTATTTCTGATGCAACAAATATATTTTTATTGCATTTTTCCAAATTTGGCTGAAACTAAAAATTTACCCCATTGTGCACCAAGTCTGCTTGACCAAAGCCACCCCACCCCCCTACCTTCTATACTTACCTGACCTGTGGTGATGTAAATCATAGAGGGATGCATCCTAACCTAAGTCAGAGAACATAAATATTAAAAAAAAAAAATGCTTTACCACATACACTGGGTACTTGATAGTTTCTCATTTTTCTATCCCTAAATGGAATGTGTGGCTCCACCCAGGTCAAAGACTGCATGTTCCCCTGCGTTCCTCCATATAGTTAGAGTGCGTTCACACGGACGAACAACGTCCGAAGGACAAACATTGTTACCAGTTAACAATTGCTTACCAGAGTTTGCCTTGTGGGCAGAGTAAGAACAGTGATATACAACTTCAATTGTTACCCCAGTTTGTTGCCAGATCTACTTCCCTCGTTTCAACGCTTTTGACGTCATCCTGCTTCGCCTTTGATATGGCAACAATGTTTGTCCGTCGGGCATTGTTCGACCGTGTGAACGCACCTTTAGACACAGGATGGAGGTGCAGTGGGAAAACAAAACATTTCCCATGAAAATAAATCTTGAATGTTTTAAAATTTTGTCGAAAACAATTTCAGGCTTAAAATCACTTTTGTAACTCAGTCGTTTTCAGAAACTGCCCACATGCAAATATCATGTTACATATTATTTCCTAATAAATCATAACTAAATAAATACACATTACTAACCATTTCAAGCCCATTGTCGCATAGGTTTTCTCGAATATCTTTATATATATCAGCTGTATCTTCTTGATATTTTGGCATTACATGTTTTAGACACTCCGGTAATTTTGGGCATTATAATGAAGTACTACCAGATTTTATTGATTAAGGCAATTTACTCTTGAACTTTTTAAATTTCCCACACGTTTCTCTCTCTCTGTCTCCAACTTATGAATGGAAGAGTATATTAAGATGTGGCTTTTTTTCGTTTTGAATAACCGACAATAACCATTTCCTATACAGTATCAGTTCACTCATCTGTATGTGTATTATAAATGAGCCATGAGGGTATAATAGTTTCTCACAACAACAAATAGTGTATAAACAATTAACTCTGTCATCAGAATTCTTCTTTTAAGCCTAAAATCTCTAATTATTTAGAATCTAGGACTTGAGGCCCATCTCCCATGCAGTTAATAACCTGGCCAGCTTAATAGCCTTGTATTCATCACCCCATTTGACATGGTCACTGAATTCTCTTTGGTCGGCTTTTTCCCCCAATGGTCGTCTTAAACATCCCTCATTTGAAAGTCGTCACCATCTTAGACAGGAACATTAGCATATGCAGCCACTTGTCTATGTTGATAATTCCTTGATCTTCAGGTTAATCAGTGATTTTATTAACCAGGGTAGGAATGTATTGGATACAGCTGTTTTCCATTGTTTCTGTCAGCCGTGGATTTCGGGTACATTTATTTTCAAGAATGGTGGCCTTTACCCGTAAGCTTTGCCCAAATATTCAGGATAACTTGAGTGTCAATTATGATTCACTTGCGGCCTACTATTACTGAAGAGATAAACCATTCCTTCTTGAAAACCAAATATTATTTGGCAATTAGTGAATCCTAGATTTAATGACTTGTGAAAGGGCTAAAGCCAAGGGTGTTCATTAGCATTACTAAAATAAACAGGAATCCATGGCTATTTTTGATTTGTGCCTTCATTACCCCAGGTACAAACCTTTGTCATTCTTTATGTTTTGGGAGTAAACTCTTCCCAAATTGCACAGGTTCCTAAAGCCTTTTAGAAGTGTGCCTCATGCTGTAATGGGGGATCACTGGATATGTAATTGGGAATGAAAACAAGCCTTAGGTTGCTCAAGAACCTATGCCATCACTTTTTCCATCTTATTTCCGATAGACATGTTCAATCAGGGATCTGTGCAGTACAGTACTATATAGTTTGTTTAGGCTTTTATCGTCGTCAAAAGTCGCATTTAGCTTCAGTCATAAGTTTACATATTTATCAATTTGCAATAAACAACCAAGCAAATTCAGTTATTTTGCGATGGGTGACACCCAGTGCTGTAGTACCAGTGTGCTATTTAGGTAATTTCCTTTGTATGTGATCTTGTTATCAATTTCATTTCTATTGATATAGCATCTAAGCCAGTTACGTTAAAGTAGAGCCTCTCGGATCATATAACTCATTTTTACATTTGTTATGTACAGGTATCTTGGTTCTACTCCGCAGACATTAATGAAGAAATGTCCACGCTAATAAGTCTTAAGACATCAAGAGTTTCTGGCAACTTTTCGAAGAGTTTAGTTGAACAATTTTTACAATAAAGACAAAAGGTTAGTGTTCAGAATGCTTGTGTTATCCCACTGTATGTTGGTGAAGTCTCACTTATTCTCACTGGTTATCTTTCATTGGTATTGCTTGAATGATATAAATTGAAAACGGGTATCACAGAATGTTAAGAGGGTAGGTCTGGAATACAGTGAATTGTGACTGCACTTGTATTCATGTAATTAGTAAATAACGCCATTACATAGGTCATCTCAGACGAATGCGTGAAACCAATTCTGTAGAAAAAATTGATTGGATAGATATAAAGAGGAAGGTTAAACTAATTTGGTTACACGAGAAATTTAATCTGCATTATATTAGTGTAGAATAAATAACTCGGAAGGAAATCCAGGAATTAAGTTTTAAGACAAGGGTCAGGGAAGATTGTAGTGCTGGTGAGAAAAGGGGCAAGGATATTTATGATAACATAGCTGAGCTACCTACATTATACTGAAAGTTTCCTCTTTCATCATGCAAGATTTGGACAAAATCAGAATTTGACTGATGGCATTGTGCAAAATTGAAGAAAAGACAAATAATTTAAGTTTAATGGCCTTGTTGGCATTATTTGAATAGAATAAATGTTAGTTTCACTGTAAGTTGCTTCTTTAACTTCTGTTTATTGGTTTCTTATTTTACATTGAAAACCTTGCTGAAAACTGTCTGAAAATGTAGGTTACTACTGTGAACTTGGGTAACTCGAACTGTTACATGAAATTCATTGTCCGTTTGTTTCAATCGCACTTGGGCATGTGAATACTCATAGACTGTAGACGAACGGTGTTTCTTATATCTCCCAATCTATTAATTGCTATCAGGCGATTTTACTTAGGTTTCGTTTGTATTTGTTACACGGATTTTTTTGTCGATTTTACTTAGGTTTCGTTTGTATTTGTTACACGGGTTTTGTGTCAGTTTCAATACCTTACATATTTTTTCCATTGGTACTTTGGTTAACTTGAAAACACATCAGTCCGTGTATGATGAGAGTGAGTCGGTGGCAGCTGAGATGAACACATGCATAATTTCACAGATAGAAATAAAATTACAAACTTACAGGCGTACTTGTATGTTTCTATAAGAATTATAAGTGTCAATCATATTGCTCATCCTTTGCTCAACCCCCTTATGCCCCAATCCTATTGGCATTTTCCAGATGAACACATTAAATAAAATCTTACCGAAATGGTGATTGAAAAGTTTTGCATTATGTATGTGTATTGAGAACTGAGGATGAGGAATGCAAAAAAAAAAAAAATAATAATAATAACTTTAGTAGCCTGTCATTTCATAGGAAGGTTTTGGCCGCTTTCCAGTTGATGAAATGGCTCTTTAAGGGAGCTAATGTATTTCCAGTCTGGTGATAGTCAGTAACGGAGGATATTTGTACTTTGCAATGGCAGGTTATGTAAAGGATACAGTTTTCTACTTTAGGTGAAACAAAGGTTTTGTATTACTATATTCTTATTTATATAATCTCGGATTTTGGTAAATGGGTCATAATTTCAAGTTCTTGATAGTTATGTCATTTCATATACACAAGACTTGAAAAGTTGATTGCAGTAGGCTATTGGGAGGAGAGCTAAGGAAGGGTGTGAAAGCAGGAGTCAAGAAGGTAGGGGTACATTTCATCCATTGTCTCCCTTAATATATACTTTAAACATCTCTGTATTTTTCTACAGACTTTGGAATTACATTAGCATCTCTCTTTGTGAATTTCATTGACTTTTTTTTTTTTTTTTTTTTTAGAAATTCATATATTTTAATTTCTAAGAAAATTAGTACAACTTATTTTATCAACATTACCAGATCTGGATAGACTGGAAAATTTATTAGTGGTAGTAGCAGATGTACCCAGGCTAACAGAAGTTTTTCAACTGTTTATATATCGGTACATAGGGTTGTTAAAAAATTGTCATTTGCATTATTGTAACACCATCAGAGGTTTTATGTTACATTGAAATTATTCCTTAAATTGTTATTGATGGATTTTTTGACACAGATTAATAGTGCTATTTTTCCAGCATGTGTGCAACTGGAAGGAAAGGAAGATAGTCTCTCCCCAAAATGAGGTTTCCATGATCAGTTACTGCATGGGTGGTTCTGTTGCTCGTCTTGGCTCCATGGAGGTGTAAGGATCCCCCAATAGCCGAGTTACTAGTTAAAGGTATGTCTTTTGTTACAGTCTGTCTATTTTTTTTTTTTTTTTTTTTTTTTTTTTTTTTTTTTTTTTTTTTTTTTCAAAGAAGTAGCAAGAGCAACATCAGGTGCCTTACCGTGATCAAATATTTTGCATAGGTTGCCACTTGGACAGTTTTTATGGAGAAACAACAGGATTGTTACTCAGCTACTGTTAATGAATTTAAGGTAAGGAAAATTACATTTTGGTAGTGTTTTTCAGTATTTCACGTACAGTTATGAAACAATTTCTCTCCAAGGCCAGTTTGATTTGATGCATGGGTAAAGGATACTTTTGCAAACACATTTCATAAATTGTCAGGCTTTTGCATTCATAATTGCACAGTTTAGCACTCGAATACAGTGGTCTCGGGTTTCCTGAATACAGTATCGAATGTTTGACAGAATTGTTAGGAATTTCTTTTTTAGTTTCTCTGTGCAATGGTCTTAAAAGTAAAGCGAGCATCAATTTACAAATTAAATGCTAAATGTGTCTGAGGATCTTAAACGAATAGTAGTACGTACTACAAAGTCCTCAACAAATTGTACCCCCTAATGAGAATTTTATGGCTCGTGTAGTGGAGAGGGAATTCTTTTGATCTAGGCATCTCTTCTGAACGATGAAGTTTCGTTTCCAAATGCACAGTAGATTTTCATCTAGAAAAAAGTAAACTAAAACTATCTTTCCTTGGTAATGTGCCTACATTTCACTCCATGTTTTACGCTGTGAAAAGCTTTAGCATGGTTCTTCAGCCTTCAGTTTCATTACATTTGTACTCATTAATTTTCATATATACTGAATCCAGTGAAAGATGATGCTGAAAGTAAGAACTAGCTTTCAAGAATAATGGCCACCAGTACCCAAAAGCTTTTAAGTAGCCAGGGATTTTGAAGAATAAATCCCAGGAGAAAATAATCATAAAGCAAGCTTCATAAATGAGCGTTGAAGAGTGGGGAAACTGGTAGGAGGATATTGAATAAAGGAAACCTGGATATTTTTTGTTCACAGGAGGTAAAGTACTGAGGAACTAGTTTCAAAAAAATTAGTATTGACAAGAAGACATAAGCTCTCGTGAAATGGTAACAAGACCAGTCAGAATGAAATTGGCACACAGTTCCAAGATGAAATGGCTAGGGATGTGATTGAAGTGGATGAAGAAATTATAGAATAATAAAGAAAGGGGCAGTTGCTTGCAGAAATGCAAATTAAAGCAAAATTGACACAAGATGTAAGACAGTGTATATACATAATCCTTGTAGTAAAGAAAATATATTAAGATTGGGGATACATAGATTTCTTTCGGTACAACTGTTCACCTTGGTGCCAGCTTGGGCTCATTTGATAGTTACTCTCTTGTTCCAATTATTTTATGACTGGCTGGTCATGGTGTCTGCAGAGGTGCATGTGCCTCTCGCATTTTGTCCTAATCCTGGTGGTAACTGGGAAAGGTTGAATCTCCAACCCAAACCACATGAAGTACTTGAGCATGTTGATTGATGAGGCAACAGTCTAGTTTTTTCCATAAACATTTGTATCGGCAAAATCATGGAGGTCACAGAGCAATTCCTATCCCAACAGGAGCCACCAACTCGGTCCTGTCATTCTTGGTGAAACTTGTGTTGATCAGGTAATCCCACAGTTGTTTCAGGGGTACTTAAAGCAGCACTGGTCTTATATTCCAGACTCCCCCTCACAACCTGTGCCTCACAGCTGAGCGGTAAGGGATGATCTGATGTGGTGGACAGACAAGGACATCAGAGCTAGAGTTTCATTAAAGAATCCTCTGATGATGCACCTGTTCTTGGAAATGGCAAAAGGATACGGCACACACTTGGAAGACCCTGTTACTTTGGGATTGTGTAGTACAGATGATTTCATCTGCACATCAAAGTCTTTTAATTAAATGTGAGCAATGCTGCTAGATTTTTAAGCCTTACAAGAGATTAATAGGTCACTCTGGTGTTGAACAGCAAGTGAAGATACTGTAGTCCCCCTTTCCCATAGTGACGTGTTTATAAAGCTGTCGGCCATTTATAAAGCCGTTAGCCTTTACATTCCAGACAGGCTGAATGTTGTGGTTTATCAGCTCAGTCACATGGGTCAGGTAGCAGGAATTGAGTGTTCTCAATGTCCTCATGTGGCGAAGAGGCTCTTGAAACTTAGAGAGCAACCTGTTTGCTGAAAGTTAAGCAGGAACCTTACAGTGTTATGCACACCAATTCAAGACCCCAGGGCTGCGATTGAGGATGCCTTTTGCCATCCCTCAGACCATCCGTATTTCTGCAGCTTTCTACCATTTGGTCCGTTCTGTTGTGTACTGATCATTTCTGGTATCATGACGACCCTTGTGGTAACTTGTTGCCCCAAGGTGAGTGGTATCCCGATCTGTCAGTTCTCTTGGTTGAGGCACTAGGAAGAAGGAACCCTTTATGGCCCGTTCTTTTTTAGCCAATCCCGCCTGTCTAGGTTCCAGCAGAGGGGAGCCTTTCCCTCTTCAGTTGGAGAGCAGCAGTTTTTGCTAAAGATAGGTTTTTTTGCTAGTAATGCTCATTAGGATCGTTAAACAGTTGGAAGGTTCTCGGCAGTGGTTATTATGGGAAGGTTGTCTTTGGTCAGAACCACTTTAATGGATCACAAACTTCATCTTCCTTTTCCCGAAATGCAGTAAATGTCTAGCACCATGCAGCCTTTATGCTTAAAGGTCAAGACACACTCACATCTGCTCAGAGGGCAGAATCCATTGCTGTCCATTGATTGCAAGAAATCAAATTTCAGAGCTAACACATTTATTTAGTGTTCATTGCTTTTTTTATTTTTAGTCAGGAATTGTAAGGGCTTTAATAGTAGAAGCAGTCATATTCTATCAATGATTTACTCAAAAATGTTAGCCAAAAGTTTTGTAGTTTTGTACACTTACAGTTGTAAGTAGTACACGACTTTCCATTCAGAGAATACAGGAACACTTGAAAAGCTAGGTATTGAATTTACAGTATGAATGGGACTTTTAAGACCTGATATGTATAAAGCATTCTCCAAGACAAAAATATTTTTTCATTTTAGTGCCCGTATTATATACTGTGCAGCAGTAAAACTGTGTGGAGGATATCAGGAGTATTCATAAGTAAATAAGTAGTACTAGTAAAATTTAAGTTTTTACTCGGGTGGAGATCAGTTAACATGTGTTTTTGTCATTTTTCTTCCTAGGCACATTAGATATGGTATTCAGGTACCATGTTATAAATGTTTTATTTGGCCAAATTTACAGTCACCTGGTAATGCTATGAAGAGATGGATACTGTTTAACAAAAATACATTTTGTTTGTAATTGGATTAAATGAAAACGGTTATAAAGTAATTAGCAAGAACATACTAGTTTATTTGAAAAATCGGTCTAAATCACAGCCATTAGTTTGCATTTGTAAATCCAGTTGCAACATGTATGCAAGTAAACATTTGCGGTATCTTAAAAGCACCAAACGTCAGACTACGAGGAAGGTGGTAATTAGCTGATGATTAAAAGTATATGAATCTAATTTACAAATTTTCTGCTTACGAAATGTGAATAAACAGGTATCGCATATTGTAACAGCATGATTGGTATACTAAGGAATAATTAGTGAGTACAGAAAAGATTAATATTAAAGAAAATCTCTCTCGGACAGATGGGATGGTTGCACAACTAGAAACGGCTAATGAGGAGAAAGGCCATAAACAGTGGGAGCAGGACCACCTAGTGGATAGATAAGGTACTGAAGAACCATAGGAAGTACAATGTTTGGTTGTGGATAACGTACTGAAGAACCGTATAAGGTAAAATGGACGGGATGGTAGCACAACTACAAGCCGCTAATGTGCAGAAAGACCATAAACAGTGGGAGCAGGAACACCTAGTGGATGGATAACTTACTAAAGAACCATAGCAAGTAAAATGTTTGGTTAGTCATAAGAGGATAGTGGATGTGAGTACTAAAGAATAATTAGTGTACACAGTAGATGAATATTAATGAAAGCTTTCTTTCGGACAGGTGGGATGGTTGCAAAACTAGGAGCGGCTAATGAGTAGGAAAGGCCATAAACAGTGTAAACAGGACCACCTAGTGGATGGAAAACTTACTGAAGAACCATAGCAAGTAAAACGTTTGGCTAGTCATAAGAGGGAAGACAGCGGATGTGACAGCAAGCAGGAGGAAAGAATAGTGCGCTTATCGGAAGTAACCTCTGTGGATGGTGAAAAATTATAGAATGACATAGAATCTGAAGGACTATACGGAGGGAACAATTTGTCCCAGAAAAAGGTAGCGGGCATAGAGTAAAAGGGCTCTCATTCTAGGGACCAAGGCAGGCTTTAAGCATGTCACGTCAAAGAAGGCAAGGAGAAAATATGGTTGGTGCTGTTTTGGTGAGGAGGAAGTAAGTTCCATGGCAAATTATTTACATTAGGGTTTTCTAAATAAATATTTCTATTGTATCTAAAAATCTTATTACTTACTCATCCAAAGGTTTGTAATATTTTCACCATCACTATTTAAAGAAAAAAAAAAATTCAAAGCGAGGTGTCCAGAAAGGAAACAAATTTTTTTCTTTTAAATGCCGGTATTCCAGGTCACATTAGTTTTTTTAATATAGCGCGTCCTCCCATAACGTCCTTTTTACTTCTCTGTAAATAAGAAGACTTAATTGAAGATATCAATAGAAAACTCGTCTGACGAATGTCTCAATTATGAAAGTGCACGTGTACATCATATAAAGTTGCCTTCTGCCAATTTCAATTGTCTTAGCCTTAAGAAAAGATAAATATTCGTAATACAGCTCTCTTGACAAGTTGTTTCGACTGAATAAACCAACTACGCAGTACTTTCTTTGCTTCAGGTGGCGACTACAATAGTGCATCGGTAGTTTTTTACTCTTCCAATATTTAACATCCAAACAGAAGCGTAACACGTTGACATATCTTATTTAAATGTTGCGCTAGCAATGATTAAATCATTTTAATGTTTAAGCTAACGGTTATTAAAAAAACGTTTACATGATTTGATAATCGTTAGCGCAACCATTAAATAGTAGATATGTCAAGTGTTACGTTTCTGTTTGGGTGTTAAATACTGGAGTAAAAAAAATACTGAAACACTGCTGTACTTACCCCCTGAAGCAAGAAAGTACTTAGTTGGTTTCTTCAGTCTTAACACTTTGTCGACAGTTCATGAAATACAAGCTAACCAGTGCTGTTTTTCCTTATAAGAAATGATGTAGTACTACATATGTTCTACACTCAAAAAATTAAAATCTTAAATCTTTTAAAAATATCTATTTAAAATATCTTGCATAAGGTAAACGAAGCCTGTCAGCTAATTAGTACTACTAAATGTGTAATTATAGGCCTAACATTCTTTTCGAATAAACCACAGATGCCCATTATATAAACTTGGAAACATTTGAAGCATGTGTCCCCCACTAGTCTGGACCCTTGTATAGTCTTACTATGTATATGTATGTAATTATTCTCGCTGGCAGAGTTTATATGTGCATTCTACAACGATTAATTACTAATTAACAGCCCAATGTAACTCTACTCTTTAAAATAAATAATGCGCTTATTCTCTAAAATGAACACAATGTACCTATTCTCTAAAACACAAAATACATTGAAAAAAAACAAAACAGACCCACTATTTTCACTTATTGTGAGCAATTTGCTGAAACAAACAGTTGGAAATCAAGAAGGAAGGACTAAATGGGCCAAGGGCAGGAAATAACATATGCCTAGAGGGCAAAAGAGATTCACAATGTAAATAAAATTAACAACGAACAGCGGAGGTAAGTGGAAAATGCCGATCCACTACAAGTACGAAAAGTGAGGTTAGGTATAAGCGAAGGGCAGAACTTTGGCACATATAAGGCCTCAAAACAAATCTGCAGAAACCAGTGGTGAACCGTTGCTGACTCAAACCAGTTAATAATGAAAGAAAAGGTAAAAGAACGAGAGCGACAGAGGACTTAAAAATGGGCAAACAATAAACCTGAGACGCCACCAAAAGCACGTTTTTATAAGAAAATAAAACTAGAGGCTGTGATAAACAGAACAACAAACATCAAAACAAGAGGTTGACTAAGTATCTTTTACGTGAATCTTGCCTAACCCAAACATTGTTTAGTGTGTTTTTTAAAGGCCGCCCTCTTTGAAAGACATCTGCAGATAGGTAGTACTACCCCAGTGCGTGTCATCAGGATTAACACAAAGGTCAACTTACGCAACTATAAGATCAAAGTAATAATTTTAAAGTGTCAGGAATGGAATGTGCCAAGTTAAAATCAGAAACTGCAAGATTCTTACGGATTTCAACTATTTTTTTTCTTGTTATAGTGACACTGTATCGGAAATGTAATGTGAAACGTTTAAATAGGAAAGTAAAAGATTCGTACGGACTTCAAATCGTCACGAACACCGTTGAAGAATTTGATAGCAAATGAAATTGCAAGAGGGGGAGAACGTGGTTTTAAAAATGAGTAAAGTTCAAGAACAAAAACGGTGTATTCATGAAGCTTACAAAGGGAAGCCGAAAAAATTGAGAAATGGAGAGTCGTGTAAAACTACTAAGTACTAAGGGATCGAACTTATACTCATGAAATACTCGGCAGTAGGTATGAATTTATGCTGTAGTAGAAAAGAACGAATAACAACAAGAAACTAGTAAAAGCACATTTGTTAATATAATACTTGAAAATAGAAATATCAACAACTTGTAGGATCATTTAATTTTAGTTAATTATTTGAACATGTCAGGCTGGGAAATTGGATGGAAACTGTAGTCCTTACGGAGGGCATCTAAATACTAGTCAGAAAGTAATTATAATTGATAAAGGAAAAAATAAGCCAAAAAAAAATAAAGTCAGACGAGATGAAAAAAAGAGAAAGTCGGGTAGAAGGAAGAAGAATGATAAAAGGGCGAGGAATATTAAAATGAGGAGGATGAAATTTAAAACAAGAAAGAGGATGATGTGACGAGAGTCAAGTTAGTAGATTAAGGAAGAAAGAAAAATGAATCGCCAGTAGAAAAACATGATCACGATGAAGTAGTAGATGGAAAACATGGAGGGAATAAGGATGAATGATAATCAGTAAGAAAGGAAAGAATGAGGACGATGACGTGAGACAGGAATAGACAAAAGTTAAAGCTGAGATGGTATGAGGATAGAAGAAAGAAAACTTTAAAAGAAAAAATCAAAGAATCGAAGGAAGAGGGTGACAATGGAGGAACAAACGCAAGATGGAATAAGGGATGAAGCGGAAATTGAAATAAAATAAAAACGGAAAATGATAAGGTATGAAGCCGACAAGTGAAATAAGAACAAAATTAAAAAACTAAAAAAAATTAGTATAAAAAAAACCAGACAAGTGGGGGTGAAGGAGAGGATGAAGGAAATTATCAGAAAAGACAGGAATGAATACCGAATTATGACATATGTTAGATGTAAATTGAGGAAAATGTGAAAAATCACACAAAATATGCCTAGTGTAAGAAAATACTGGATATTAGCTGCATGAGGTATATATATGAAAGGTAGAAAAAAATTATACATTTTTTAAACTAATGATTTTAACAAAAAAATTCACTTTTAAAATATCTAAACAAGGTCTTCTGTCATTGAATAATTACATTCGTGTAAAACAATTAACGTACGAGTACGTAAGTATATATCGATTTTTTCGTGAAACCCTAAGGGATTTCAAAATGATCTATTTAGGCAAAAATTAATGCAGAAATGTTCTCATTTCACGAAATTAAGTGATAATTTTTCAAGAAATTAGCACACAATTAGTAACAAGGCCACATCTGCCATTGGACTAGTGGATAATTGCCCGCTGACTCATGTTATAAAGTGGCTGATTACATATTAATTTTTGCAATTCTTCCAAAGTATTCTATAACACACCATCTCATATAGACTGTAATATTCGAGTTAGTAAACGTGGGGAAAATAACGAAATCTGTAAAAGGATGTGCCCTAATCAAGGAAGAGTACAAGGATTAACAGTAGATGATCTCTAATTACTGTGCATTTCTGACAGACTGGGATGAACTGCAAAAAAAAAAATAAATAAATATGTAAAACGAAAGAATAGTATAGAATGGAACAAATATAGGAACCACAAGAATAAACAAGATGTAGTCATATTGTAAAACGAGGAGCAGCAGCAGCAGCATTGTTAAAAATGTTCCCAATGGCTAAGTGATCTATATACAATATTATTAATCCTCTTGCGCGGAGCATACTCTGTCGAGATTTTACAAGAAAAGCATGATGCCTCAAACAGCATTTTGAAATATGTCTTCATAAGAAAACCAGGTCCCCAATATAGTAAGACGGGAAATGCAAGAAAATCAAGGATTGAATGCAAAGTTAGGGGTCAGGGATACCCTAGACCCAGCAAGCATTTCAGAGGACGTGAGACCTAACCAGACTTAAGCTGACCTAACCTCACCACGGACGCAGTGTACTAACCTGGCCAGGAGACCCCAAAGTCGTGACCCCCCACTGTATTATTAACACTGTAAACAAGTGGTGTCAAGAAAGAACGAATTATATCAATGTAGGATATGAGGATGGGGAAAGTAAATTAACAAAGTTAAGTGTATAACTCGGATACATTTCTACCAGGAAGAATGGTCAAGTAGGGACAGAGTTAAGAGTAATCAAGGAAGCGGACGATATAAACAGCAAGCCTTTTTGGGAGATTTAAAATTGGAGGGCGAAAACTTTATTAGGAAGAAAATGACAACGCTGGTTAGCAAGTTTAATCTCAAAAATTATGTCCAAAGATCTAAGAACCCTGACAAACCTACTATCAGAAATTGACCGCAATTACAGAAGAGCAGGAAAAGGTGACATTACTATTCATGCATTGAAAAAGAACCTACTGGTAGTTGGACATCGAAACTTGGAGAAAGTTGAAAAATGTTAAAGAATCAATAGAGAAATAGATGAATTTTATATGGAACCCTACAATGAAGGGCAGCTGCATATTATCTGCTAAGCATCAAATGGGTTCTGGAGACTGTATTAAAGAAAACAAAAATGACGGGATATACTGTTAAAGGGAAATGATTCAGAAAAAGATAAAATTTGTTTACTGCTCTGCATGATTAACAAAGTATTGAAATAGAAGATAATATAAGACACGGAAAATTGGGATGAAAAGACTGCAGTAGGAAAATGCAACAAAATTAAGGAATGTTAAAAACAAAATATTTGTTGATGTCAATGGTCCCCAAAAGAACGAAAGTAAGTTACTAAAAAGTCGAACCAAAAACTCGTGTTACTGCTCTAGAGACCGTATTGGTGACCTGAAGTATGTTCCTAGTTTGGATTAAATCGTTTCCAATCAATCATTAATCATAACGTTTAACGACCGACTTGATAGTACAACCTTGATCGGTTGTACACTGGACGATCGCTGAATACCAAGATGCATTCTAGGATCTGGGTCGTGTGTGTGATGAAAACTCAATAGCCAAAGTGCGTGACCAGTTCGAAGACAGATATATTACTTTTCGAAGCCAAATACTGAAGTAATTTTTTTTTTTTCTTAAGACGAGCACCACCATCCAACAGTAGATTGAATGTTTTGATTTAATAGCATCAGTGGCAGTATTCCTCAAATCTCGGTTGTAGTGACCGTAAGCAAATAGTTGACAGACATACATAATTTTATTTGGATCAAGCCGATAGTTTCCGCTTGGCTGCTTAATTAGCTCATCTTAACGCTTACATGTACGGAAATCCAATACATTTCAAGTGTCAATATATTTCAACACCGACAGACATTTTCATAAAAATGTAAACTATATTCATTCGACAAAGGAACCCTAGGACCATTTTGAACGGCTTTTCAGGCACCTCCAATCACCGGGTATAGATAATGACCTACACACCAGGTGGCGATTTAGAGCAGTCGGTACAAGTTAACCAATGAGTCCATTAGGCCCTTTACGCCTTATTTGTTCACTGTATGTTGCTTATACGTGGATGGATAAATGCATACTAAAATAGATTTTACATTTGCTGACCAAATTCTGAATGGTTGTAGAAGTCAAGCTTATCAAAATCACTTGGGTTAAAAAGTTTTGAGTCACTTGCCCAACTTTTCATTGCAAAATTTTAGATTTACCAGGCCATGGTAAAAAGAATGGAGGTTCACCACTTTTAACAAACAAATTTACTGGATTTTACTACAGTGCAGCTCCCGTGTCCATAATCATTAACTGGATACAAGTTTTTAATACTGACTGGTCCCGAACCGTAGTTTAGGCTTCTATAATGTAAAATAGTAAAATGGCTAATGTACATGATACTTATTTTGCCAGGTTCAATTCTTTTTGCTGACTAAGCCAATTTGTCTACTTACGTTATGGCGAAGTTAAGAAAACGCTGGGTATGTTGTAGGTTTGGAGCACAGTGGAAATTGAGCCCGGTCAGCTATACACACTATTATTAACTTCTCTTGTAAAACTGTTTGTAATATTTGTTAATGTAAGCCTAAACAGTGTAATAGGTACATTGTTAACAGTCCATTTCCCATTCGCACTTATGAAGTGCTGCCAAAATTTTATGAGGCTTCAATTTATATTTTTTTCATATAGCATATCTTCATTTGAAAGTACATAAGAAAAAAATATGGCAATAATTACTTGCTTATAGGTTAGTAATAGAAATGGCAATGTGGCCATTGCTTGGAACGTGTAATGTTATGACAGAATATTAGAATGTAGAACAAAGTATTTTATCGTGGATGGAAATTGTTAAGTCAAAGTACACTCAAGTTTTCCTAGAATGATTGGCTAATTGGGAATTCTAAACTAGTCGTCACGTTCTCCAATGTATTGACATACGAATGGAGCCATATTCTGATATGCAGTTCGCCTGAATTGATTCTCGGTTGAATTCCAATTATATTTCAGCAAATTATACTGTACTGTAAAAGGGTTAAAATTTTAGATAAGTGTTGTCCAATTACTGTGATGACAACCTTTGCCATTTTTTTTACCTGTGGGACTGTAAACACCGGGATGTATTACTGAAAGTATTGGATAATTTTTTATCTTCGAATCATTAGTTGGGTGCAGCTTAATAGGGACCCCATTCACTCTCAGTCTTATCCCCAGAAACGTCAAAAGGGGAAGGGCGTCGAAAGAAATGACACGGCCACTGACTTTACGAACCGGTCTGCGAAAATTGCTCTTTGATTCTTGGTTGTGATAGCGATGACCGACGTACTCTCCAACAGCGAACTGGAAGCTATGGTAATTTGTGCTATAATTTGCGTCAAACTGAAGAACCGTGCTAAGGATAGAAAGAGATGTTGGACGAGAGACTGGTTGCTTAAAAGTTTTCTCATGCATCCCTCATAAATGAACTCAAATGTCATCCAAGTGATTGGTACAGTTATTTGAGAATGGGTGAGGATAAATTTTGGGAACTGCTGGCATTAATAACACCTTATATCAAGAAATCATACATTTGTATGAGGCAATCTATGTGCCCCGATAGACTGACCGCCACACTACGGTATTCAGCGACGGCGAGTTCTTATGAGGTCCTAAAGTTCAAGTGTGGCGATATCTCCTTAGAGGGTTGGGAATGTCGGTGACCGGTAATAAAGTCACAGTAAAAAACGTTGCAGAAAGTCTCAATTTTTGCTAGGGAAAAAAAAAAGGTCCCGGGAAAAAGTCGCATTAATTTATGGTGACCGGCAATAAGATACAGGGGAAAATTCACAATACTTCTTGGGCGTCATTATCTTTATGATATTTACAGTCTTTTGTTTATTTTTTACGGTTATCCCCAACGGGCTTGTACTAAACACGCATTTGCAAAGGTGGATACATACAGAGTTAAAATTTACACTTGGGGTTCACTATGAAAGATTGAGACTTCTTTTCCTGACATTTTTCCAGTAACTTTCTTTTCTGCGACATTTTTACCTGGATTCGGAATTTCATCCCGGAAAGCACCTCTAATGTTTACATAATTTTCTTGTTGGCAGTAACTGTATAGCATCTTGATATCTAACCTTTAGCTAGTTTATTAAAATATCGTAAGCGATATTTTCCCAGTTTCTGCCTGAATATCATTTGGCTTTCATATTCCCTAAGCATGTGATTTATATAAAGCAATCCAGTCAGTGCAAAGCGACTTATCAACCCATACTTCTGCCAGAATGAAAGAATTTCCCAAGTCATGTGACCCAGACGACACTGAGTATTACCGAAATCATAGATACAGGTCTGCGTCGAGGTAACCTCCATTCATTCACGCACGGATATGTATTTCAACCTTGATACAACCGTGTCTCACAATGAATGGGCTATTTATACCTCATTTTAAGCAAGTCGCTACGAATTATCTGTGTGACAGTCTGTACCAGCTAAAAACAACCACATTCACGCACTGACATCCAACGCTCCGCCCACTTTTCTACAAGTCTTAAGACCGAGTCTGTGCGTGAAAGGGGTCCCTTAGTCTCCAAAATGCTACTTGCTTCAGTGGTTTGGTTTCTTACCGGTAAGCATATTGAGGTGGTTATGGGTCAATTTGGTTCTAATTTTGCTTCTATGACGGTGTTACCTGTTCTGTCAATGTTTTACTTCACTATAATATCTATAGAATCAACACTCTTTGCAATAATATGCTGGTCTTCCAGCATATTATTTTCTCCTCGCCGCAGAATGATGCGAGATTTAGGTCTGTTGCATTCATAGGAAGTAGGACTTATTTGCTGCAGATCTTACACTAAGATTTTTGGAACAGAATCTAATGCCCCTGTTTTCTCTTGATATTTTTTATTTTAACGGTGTATGTTTTGCCACTGAATTTTACAAATTTTAGCAATGCACCTCTACTCCTACAAAGCATTATGTCCTTAATATTTTCCTATCTTTGGGGGAAGTCTAATCAGGAATGTTTTATCAGTTTGTTCCGTGTCTTTTGGGTAATATCAATCCACATTCATGATAGGTCAACATTTAATGATGATATGTTAAGGAAGACTTCTAATGAATATGATGTATAAGACAGCATCACATAGGGACCATGAGGAGATGAACGTTTTTCTGTCCCAAGTGGTGGCCATCCCTTTTTGGAATACTTAGCAGCCTACCCTCAGGCCGTCGAGATTGGACCAAGCTACTCAAACGTGCTTGTGTCAGTGATTAAAAGTCATCCCTGACAGCGTAAGAAAAATGGCGAAAGAAAAAGTTAGCAGTCTAGTTAGTTACAGTTAGTAATTAGTCTTAGCCCAGTTGCCATGATGTTGACCCTGCAATGTTAATTACTGTAAACGTTTTTTATGGAAATGTATTTTAAATGATTAGGAGAGCAAAATTAACTTGGTTGCTACTTGTGCAACATTCAGCATTTTTCAGAATTCAAGATGGCGGCCTCAGCCATCTTGAATTTTGACCAATTTTCAACTTTTGATCTCGATAACATAGAAAGTCGTGTAATACCTCTTTTCATGTGTTTTCCGGGATGGGGAGTCAATTTCTGGAGTTAATTTTGGGATATGGGGTCAATGTCAATGTCAAATCAAAGGTCAAAGGTTAAATTTAACCTAAATTCGGGGAAAAATCACCTCTATTGACCGATTGTGTATCGAATTTATGAACATTGCAATATCGACACCTTTTTATATATCATATCACCCCCTAATAGCTAACGGTTACAATAAAAGGAAGTAAAGGCAGAGTACTGGACTGTATCTTCCCAATATCTCAAGAAACGATGTCACAATATTGTGTGTCCTGCGCATTTATTTGCAATGTATTACCGTTCTCCCTTTTGTCTGCCCACTTTTATTGCCCGTGGCAGGGAACCCTGTGGTCGAATTTTGTCGCCCATAGCAGTGAAAGTTAAGAAAATAAAACGTGTATACATTTGAATTGATTTGTTAACCATTCTGATATACTTGCAAGTATATATAACAAGTAAATACAGTGTACATTTATTCATCATCCACATCCCCTTCATCATCTTCGATGTCCATCTGTTTGCTGGCGAAAGGACTACAGCAGATGTCTCCTCCCTCGCACTTGCAGTAGTCCGTGCATGAAAGGCCAGCGCTGTTGCAGCTGCAGCGTGTGCTACTGCATGCCTTGCCATCTGCAGTGCAGCTACAGCTGATTACATCCAGGAGTGCTTGGGGAGCAACTGGCGTTGTCGAGACGGCTGGTGTGATGGTGGATCCTTCAATGTTCCAACCAAAGTTGACAATATTTGGAGCTTCTTCGGGTGGATCACGTTGGTCTGCTGCCTTCCACAGTAGCATCTGAAGATGAGCTCGGAGCATGTGAAGCTGCAGGTTTGCATCAGTCGGTGGGAGTTTCTTCAGTGGCGGAGGCTTTTTGCAGCCACGGTAGAAGTGAGCACGTGCGTCTTTCATTGTTGTACACCTCTTCTGTCCATAGAGGGATAAGAAGGTGTATGCAGTTTCCTGGAGCTGAGCGTGAGTCACGCCAGGCTGTCCGAGCACTTGATCGAGACCTGGCATGTCTCTCTCTAGGAGCTTCAGCGCTGACTGCTTTCCTTTTCCAAAGGAGTATGACACTGTATCACAGCCTGACAGTGCATGGACACCAAGAAGTTGGCTGCACTTTCTGGGGCCTAACTGCTGAACAGTTTTGTTGATGTCCAATACATCGCCATTCCACTTTTCCATCTGAATTTTGGCGACACCTCGCATCCTCGATGTCCAGTACACTAAGAGAACGAATACATCGATGTCATTGCTGAGGATTCGGATGTTCTGGGCGCCTTCTGCAACCGCTTTCAGCATGTAGCTGCAGAGGGTGACGTCTGCCTCAGCATGGGTAATGACACAGTCCAGCTTGTTAACGAGTTGGATGTTGTGTGGAAGGGGATAGCTGCATAGAATGTTGTTGAGCAAATTCTAGTTCTTGGAATTGTAAAGAATAACTTCTCGGCATGGAAGTGGGGTGTTTGCGGTTAGCTGGACTTCCTTGGCTGATCCTCTTTTTGTCTGCTCATGGTCCTTTGCGCTGGGAGCTTCTTGATCATATCTGTCGAACAGAACGATTTTCTTGGAGACAGGAGGGTAGTGGGCCAGTCAAGTCCCAAAGCTTGCAGCCAGGTCACCTGTAGTCCCGGAGACTGGCCAGACAACGTGATACAGAAGCTGGCTGCCATCAACTAGCACCACGTCTGGAGCAGATGGAGTCGTGACAGACACACCAAGGGAGTTGACGAGCACAGCCTTGTCACCTTTACTCGTCGATCAGGGCTGGAGGGACAGAACTCAGTTCAAACTGGAAGACACCAGCCATATCAATGCTGCACTGCTGCCCCACGACTATCAGCCGACCGAACAGTGTCTCGATGTCGTAGATTGCCTTCTTGAGCGACTCCATTGTTTTGACCTTCTTCTTTATTGTCTTGTGGAATTCGCTGCTTTAGCGAAGTGGAGAAATGCCTGCTCTGCTCACCCCCAATGGCCAATGCATCCTGAACATTCACTGTGCCTGATGTCACTTGGCCATTGCAGATGTTATAGAGACCTGGTTGCTGGTCATTGAGTGGGTGACTGTACTTCTCCAGTTCAACTGCAATCTTCCTCCGATCAGCCTCGTCCAGTCTCCGCCTTCCCTCCCCTTCCTCCTTGTGCTTATTCTTGTTCTCCTCCCAATCTGCTCCACCGTGTGGCATCTGCTCCTCCCCAGCTTCATCATACATATGTTCCATGGCGATATCAAGGTGGCCACACACATACATGTACCTACCTGCCCAACCCAGTAAAACCTGACATACTGGAATAGGTAAGTAACAAACCACATGTAATCCGTCAATAGAGGTGATTTTTCCCCAAATTCAGGTTAAATTTGACCTTTGACCTTTGAATTGACCTTGTCATTGACCCCGTATCCCAAAAATAACTCCAGAAATGGACTCCCCATCCCGAAAAAACCATATAAAGAGGTATTACACGACCTTCTATGTCATCGAGATGAAAAGTTGAAAATTGGTCGAAATTCAAGATAGCTGAGGCCACCATCTTGAATTCTGACAACTGCTGAATGTTTCACAAGTAGCAACCAAGCTAATTTTGCTCTCCTAACCATATAAAATGCATTTCCATAAAAAAGGTTCGCAGTAATTAACATTGCAGTGTAATGTATAGGAAGCATAGGGACGGCATCTTGACCATCTAAGCCTAGCAGTATCTTAAAGACCCCCCACTCAAGAACAAGGTGCTAGGATTCAAGAAACAAATAAAACAGACAAGAGATACCACAAGTATCTCGGCAAGCCTGTGAAAGCTTAAAATATTCACAGTCGGCACCAAACATAACTGTAAACCTAAAAATATAGAAAAATGACAATCTCAACAGTATTTACGGCACTGGAAAAGAAACAATATGATGATGATTCTTATTGTTGTTAATATAAAACGCTATTAAGAAAGGCATGATGCTACAAGCATAAGTACTACCCAGTATGGAAAAGGAAAAACAGTAGTGAATTAAGGAAGAAATCATATAAGAGATATGAGGAACAGAGAGATAAGACAAACTGTGAAATGGTACATTTGAGCATGCTTTACAAACAAGCATTTGCGCCCAGATTGAACGGAAGTTCAGACATTTCAGTTACATATTAGGAAGGTTATCTCGTACTTTGGTCATGAATTAGAACATATGCAATGCAAAATATGGAAGAAGCCTTCAAATAATTCCTGTTTGGTCTTTATTGCAGAAATAGACACTGTATGTCTCCTGTACATTAGAGGGAAATCATAGCATTATATTGTCCAAGGAAGATGGGTTACCGAAGACCAATGCCGGGAAATTTATGGGAATTGCTGGAGTAAGAACACTGTATGTAAATTTGTAATGGATGTGGTATGATAAAAATAAAAAAAATAAAATAAAAAAACGAGATGAAAAACTGATTTAGTGGGGAGGGATAAACATAAGGCTGAGAAAAATCTATAAGTGGCAATAAAGAGTTAACAAAGAACACGGGACTATAAAGAAGGAAATGAACCACAGCCGTATATTAAACAACTGAGGGCAAATAAGGTTAATCTTTTAATGACAGTAAGTTAGCCTTGACAGAAAAACAAAAAATAAAATGTCATGTGTCTAGTAGAAGATAATTTCATAAGTAAAAATCTTTTTTTTTTTCTATTTATGAGGTGATATCTGCCTGCAAACCTGTTTTTGTAGCGAGAAAATAAGGAGCCTAAAAACTATTACGAGATGAAGACCGTGGAAGAATTTGGGCGACAGAATCAAAGATGGCATGGCCATGTTAAAGGAGCTGAGAGCAGCTACCAACTCGAGGAAAATTTTTATAAAAGAAGCCTCCACCCATTTGTGTCCAAAATTAGCCCTGATTATTTAAACAAAAGCAAGCTCATGTTTACATTAATTACACCCTTCTAAATTTAGCTCCCAGTTATTCACTTTTACGACAGTTGACGAAAAACTAAGCTAGCTTTCTCTCTCTCTCTCTCTCTCTCTCTCTCTCTCTCTCTCTCTCTCTCTCTCTCTCTCTCGTAAAAAAAACAATGCACAGCTGTTACAGATCTGGCAGACCGCTCATATATGTTTAGTTAAATTAACATGAATTCAAAACAACATAATCACAGAGTATGAAATGCCCAACTGGATTGATACTTAACCTGATATTTGCAATTATTTTTCTTTCATAACATCTTCAACGTCTGACAACTTAAAATAAAAATATTATCCTTCAAGTCGTTTCTCAGAAGCTGGTAAGAGATGCCGTCGATGGAGTTTATCAGATATCCACACAGTCATCAGTAACCTACAAGGAAGGGGAAAAAATTTATAAGATAATTGGCATTCCACAAAAAAAAAAAAAAATAAATAAATAAATAAAAACTCAGCGGTCGAATGCTGACTTACAACTTAGCTTGAACTATTAGGCAGCGCTACATTATGGTTCACGTTACCTAAAGTGTCGTATAGAGCTTGAAGTGTGTGTGTGTGTGTGTGTGTGTGTGTGTGTGTGTGTGTGTGTGGAGAGAGAGAGAGAGAGAGAGAGAATGGGAGGGGCGATATTAAGGTGGGGGCCGCTGAATAACTACAATGCTCATGTGGCCTTTTCTAGCAGGACAAACTTTGCTGTGTAAAATGATCGATACGACAAAAAAAAAAAAAAAAAAACATTGAATTTTCAAATACTTCACATTTCCTTCTTGTCAGAAATAAAAACATTGCAACATAATCATTCTGATGAGATAGTATTTGTGATAAGTTCAGTAAGAAGTAGGAAAAGAATCTTTGTACCAATTTGCAAGTAGACAGTACGACTGCGAACCTGTTTCGTGGAATGAGCAAAACCGGCGGCCAAGAACCACAAAGGTCAAGGGAAAACTTAAAAGAAAATTTGTTTAGAAGATTTTCTATTTTCAAACGCGGGTATAGTTATATAAGTAAAAGCAGCCGCATGTCTACAACAGGAACACCCCTCTGAATTTAGCATTCCAAATTTTTTTTGTTCCAGACTCTTTGCATAGCCGAAAAAAATAATTACGCTTACATGTGTGTGTGTGTGTGTGACGTTTAAAAAACCAATGCAAAGCAGATGATCTCCCAGATTTTTAACGAATGTTTAGCGAAAAAAAATAGGAAACAAACATTTGCAGTGATGCTTACCTATGTAATTGCAATTTTTCCCTTCATATGGTGTTTAGCACTAAACCATTTCTAGGAAATATTTTCCTTCGTTTAATTCCATGTAAATATGCCATCGATAGAGAATAAAGTATCCACGCAGTCGCTGGTAACCTATTAAAAAAATAATAATATTTTGGGAATGACTGAAATTTTACAAAAATTAGTCAAAAATATCAATAAACATCTGCAATTTTTTTTTTTTTTTTTTTTTTTTGAGAGAGAGAGAGCGAGAGAGAGAGAGAGAGAGAGAGAGAGCGGGTGTAGGTAGTACACAAATACAAATTCGTTTTTTTTGGGGGGGTAGGTTTGATTGATTGGTTGATCATGGAATTTAGGGCATAGCCCAAGCGTCGGAAACCTGTAAAGGTCATTCAGCGCTGTTTTGGGGTGTAGGTGAGCTTTGCTGTTTGTAAAAGATAAAAATCCGAACGTAGCAAAATGTTAAGTAATTGATCAATTACCACGATCGATAATTACGTGCCGCCCATCCCCCCTCTTAAAAAAAACTATACGTCCAATATGGTGGTTATCGATGACATAACATCATGAATAGTCTCAGCAAGTATTAGAAAAAGATTTTTTGCACTTAATCTCCCGAAACAGGTCTAGTTTTATAGTAGGTACAAAACAGCCATCTTTCTACAATAATTACACCCTTCTTTAACTAAGCAACCCATAATATTTTACCGACTCTGAATAAGAAAAATTACGTTTACACCTACTTGTGTGGGTCAGTTTATGTGAGTGTGCACGACCCTGCAGTTGGTGTTAGCAAAAATAATGCACAATGAAAACTTCCATAACACTAACAAATGTTTAGCAAAATCTTATGAATTTAAGTGCCCAAGCACAGCATATGAAGTGAATTGGATTAATGCTTTTCCTTCGTATTGGCAGTTTTTTCATTCATATTCAATTGCTAAGTAATGCTAACAGATGTACTTAACTTCGTAAGAAGTCTATCAATAGCGTTAAAAGATAAAAATAATAATGATGATTACCGACACTGCATTGACTTAAACTCGTACAGTTATCTGCACTGTAGGCCAATATTTTGTGCGCTGTTTTCTGGGAGAATCAATGTAGCCTTAAATGGGTCATAATGAAACAGCAAAGCTATATGCTAGAGTAAATGATGTATATATTTTGAAAGTTCGTTTTTCGTGTGTGTGTGTTTGTGTGTGTGAAATAAACTTCACCGACTTTAAGATATGGATTTCTCGTCCTGATTTTGTTATCCAGAAAATTGTAAACTTTAGTTCAAAGGGAGACCACATTCCAAACGACGTAAGAAAGTTTTAATATGAATAGGGAAAATTTACGCTAAGGCACTTCGGCTTTCTTATATTGAATGTCAAGAGCATTTAATACAAATTAATTTGTGCTGTGGTCTTGTCAAACTTCTCGTAGGAATTACGCAAAAACCGTAGGTAGCACTCATCACCATCATCCAGGTGCCATATCACCCAAGGACGTCGGCAATCATGGCTCGCCATTCCTCTCTATTTCCTGCTCTGCAGCAACGGAGCTGCATTCTTCCTCCAGTCATTCTCACCAATCCATCCATATATTTTTGTCTAGGTCTTCCTCTCGGTCTTCTTCCACTGATTTTAGCAGTGAGAGAGAGAGATGCTCTAGTTCTTGTCTTCTCACTATGTGACCAACAAACCGCATTTGTCTACCTCTCACCGAGGCCAAAAGCTCTCTTTCAACGCCTACTCTCTCTACTACTTCCTCATTAGTTTTCCTTTCTGTCCATGATATCTTTAACATCCTTCTCCAAAGCACTAACAGACAGTTAAATGATCTTTCGAATATGGTGTGCATTTCTACCTGGTTACAGGCAACGTTGAAGATATCTTGTAAAACAGGAACAGCGATTGAAGTAAAGAAATGAAGATACAACATGATCAATAAACAACATATCACAAGACTAAACTACTTTAATGGCTTCTGCATTTGTGGTCTGCCGAATTATAAGGAGAAATTATTCCAAGGTTTAATCGATGAGGTTGTCAAATTAATAACCAACAGCGAGATAAGCTAGCTTATTGCCTAAATGTTAAAGCGGTAATTAAACATGTATTTTGACGTACATTGCGATAAGGGGTAAGAAGCAGAATTAGGCTAAAATTTATGCTGAATAATAAAACAAAATATCTAAGCGCGATTAACCCTTTTTACTTTTTTAACCACAGCTAGCGTGATGCTATTATGGCTAATCGAACTCTTTAGAGAATCATATTGATCTTATTTATCACTAGGTGTCCAAATCGTTTTTGCGAAGCAAGTTCGTCTTTATGAAGCGGAGATTCGAGAACAGGCCTTGAATGGAAGAGTATTTGCAAAATAAAAGAAAGAAAACGGATTCCTTACAAACGGGGTTATTATAGAAAACTAGAATTATAGGGTCACAAGCAATTACATAACGTGGCAGCATTATGGAATACTCGTTTTAAAGCTATAGTCCATGAGAAATAGCATTTTAAAAAAAAAAAAAAAACTGCAGTAGTTTGTTTTATTGCATAAACATGTCATATGGACCCTTAGGAACACTACATCCAAAATGGGACCGGTGAATATATTTTATTAACATTTTCTTGTTTTTCTGCAAAACCGTGCATCTTACTGGTAAAAGGTAGCTATAGAGATTAAAAATACAGAAAATTGAATTCTACACATTTTTATAAGACTTCTCTTAAACTGAAGGTTTTTCCGCGAAGAAGCCCGAAATTGAAATAAAGATTTTATGAAAAAAGTAAAAACATTGATTTTGGTCTCACATTTCCTTCAATATCTCCTAAACTACTAATTTCACAGTAAAATGTTATAGAACCGACCTTTGACAGCGAGGTTTTTACTTTAATTTGAAATATTTGTTTTCCTTTACATGATAATATTGCATATGCACAAGAAACACGAAAAAGGAAATAAACCCCATTGTGAGTCTATACAAAATAGATGAAAATAGTGGGTTCTGTCAAACAAATTGTATTAGTTGTTTCTGTTGCATGAATGAGATATTTAGCCCTTTAGGAACACCATAGTAAAAACAAAATAGGACGTATCCGACCATCTTTAATTTGTACAATTCTACATTCATAATGGCAGACGTTCTCATTGATTGAGATGAAGTATGACCTCAAATATCCATTTTAACAAATTTATTGATTACTAAGAGAACCACGATCTCAAGGAATTCATATTTGGCATCAGATTTGACCCTTCACCTTTAAGTACTCAAAGCAAGACAGCAAGACATCATCAGCCATGAAATCCACCCTCTCTCCCTTTTCCCTCCCTTAAGTTCGCCACTGCGCGGGCGTCAGTGTGGTACACTGCAGGCGTTATTTAATGTTCATCGCGGCGTCCCTTTGGTTCCTAGCTGCAATGCTTTTCATTCCTTTTACTGGATCTCGGTTCATATTCTCTGCTTCCATCTTACTTTCACCCTCTCCTAGCTATTGTTTCATAGCGCAACTGCAAAATTTTCTTCTAGTTACACCTTTCGACTAATAATAATTTAAGCGCTACATGACCTCGTAGGTCCCAGCGGCTTCGCCTTGGGCCAAAATTTCCTACGGTAGCACTGTCATGACTGCAATTTAACACTACGGGAAAGAGTAAACTTATTAGTAGAATTTTAAGGGAGGGTTAAAGGTATTAAGGTCAAAGGACTTTAAAATATATATGAAAAAATATATGCTAGCAATAACTGCAATAAAATAGGACATATAATTTTGATGGTCCCACTAGCGTTTCTCATTTTGCCTACTGAATATATTTCCAAGAAAAATATTCTGAGTAATTAAGACTTAGGATACGAAAATTGCGTATTCAACGCATTAAAAAAGAAAAAAAAAACGTTAAGGTAGTTCAGTGTCCTAACAAATTACTTGGCTCAAAATTGTAATCTATTAAATTCCATGTATATAATTATTGGATTATGAGAACATATCCACCAGGAAGAGTGGAGGGCTTATAAACATGCTAATGTTATGCGAAAGTTCGTTATGGGTTCACTTTCCTTTGCCTAAACAGTGGTTGATAATCGAAAAACTCAGATTCTTCTTTATCTATCTACAAAATCATTTCAAGATTCAGGGTCTTGAATCGACAGTGTTTGGGCCTTTAGTGAACTGCCTCAAGCAGAAATGAAAAATTATACACGAAGACTGAAAAAGTGAGAAGTATAGTTGTAAGCACATGCAACTGTAGCTTCATTTAAGCCAATACATAATCTGGCAATTCCTTCTCAGGCAAATGTTATAAACTACATCCTCTGGGTCGTTTGCTTATAGCAATGAGGACCGAAGCAGTCTTAGTACTGCTTTAAAAAAAGTCCCCAGTTAACAATTTTCATAACACTCACGAAACATCTCATTCTAAACAGTAGTCCACACAAACGAATTCATAAAAGGCCTCTTGGATAAGCTCACTGAATTTCATAAATATTGGTCTGTTGCTTTTCATTCAGGAACATACTGTATTGGGGAACTTTCTCAAAGAGGTGTAGTTAGCATCTTACGGGAAATGGTAACTGACCGAGAACAATGTACCTTTATGATATCCACTGTGCTTATCCAAGATTTTTTTTTTTTTTTTTTTATGAACTACTCTGTTCAGAATAAAGTTCGTAAATTTGAGTGTGTTGAACCCCAAGAGTGGCTAACTTAAAAAGGTATAGGTCATTTCCCTTGTCTTTATCGTGCAATGTATATTTTGCTTGTTAATTTCAAATAAAACACCAGAATTTAAAGTGAATCACTAAAGTTTTCCTGTGTAAGCCTAACTTAACTCCTAACTGCAAAGCTGCAGCTAACAAAAATTACCCATTCTTGCGTCACTTTATTACAGCTATCGAAAGGGTTGAGAGAGAGAGAGAGAGAGAGAGAGGTGAGTTTGAGTAGATACCGTACAAGGTCTATCAGATTTGACGAGGCAGTATCATTGAAGAAAGAAAACGGGTTCCTAAAACTTTTAAAGAAAACTAGAATTATTTTGAGGGTAACTAAAATAACTTAACAACTTCTTGACTCTCTGCCATGGAAAAGAGCTTATATACTAGGTAAATAAAAATTCAGTAGGTACTACGCCGAATAGGGAGACAGCAAATGGGTCAGCAAAATTTTGTGTTACTTGGGAAGTTCACCCTCCCGGCCAGGTCAGGGCACGGCTCCCTATGTTATGTTAGGAAGGTAAGGTCTGGTTATGTCAGGACACGGGATTCTAATAAAGATGATTATTTCTCACACCTACCCCTGTCTCCTTACTTTGCATTCACTCCAACTCGGAGTTTCTAGAAAATGCTTAAAACGGAATTGGAACTGCCAGCTAACAGAAATCTAGGCCTAAGCGCTTCGACTTTTTAAGCTTAATCAATACATGTGAGTAATATTTTCAAAATCTACTATTTGATTACCTACCAGTACAACTGGATAAAACCATAGATCGTGTGCGCGATCTCTCACAGCAGTTATAACATGGTAACAGAATGCCGCCTATTCCTTGCACAATTCAAGACTTATTATGATTACCTCTATAATTAAACATTTACACACTTGAACTGCTTCGTTCACCCAGTGGCCATCTTCAACGACCACTGGTGAGAGAGCATTTGAACATTGCGGGCCAAGACTACGCAACAAAATACCGCCTGAAATGAAGATCATACAAAAAGAAAGCAAATTAAAAAAGAAAACTAAAGACTTTCCTATTCTGCAGGAGCTACTATACTGACGAGAAAACACTAAAAGACAATTTTAATTTTAGATTAAGTTAGGACGTACGTCAGTTTTAAGCAGCAACTTATTTTGAAAACGAACAAGGTCCCGCCAGAGAGGGAATCATCCCTGTGGAGGGCTGCACTGTCACTTATATAAGTTCATGGATGTCTCCGGGCATAAAGCTGAATTCAATCCAACCCCTTTCTGGACAACGGGTCTGTATAGTGACGTAAGACGGGCACATCGAAACTTTCTACAGCAGAGGTAGGTAAGTAGTTGAACATTGGGCCAGTTTCGCACTTCCAGACACCTGTCATCCAGAAAGGGGTGAAATGGAAATCTCTCTCAAACACCCAGACATCCATGAACTTATATGAGACACTACATAAAACCAAACCAAACAAATAAACAGGCACCCTAAGGTAACTAAAATTCATGGTACCTTAATCAGAACTACGGATCGGTCCCTAAAGGTAGGCGCTTACCATCTAAGACCCACCATTCGGATGATATGGTTACACTTGTGCTAAACTTTACCTATGACACGAAAAAAAAAAAGTTATTATCTGTCTCAGCTCTTGAAACTCTTCACCCAAAACGTTATTAAAAATTTAGGTTCACCACCAACATCATTACTTAAACTTATTCCTTCCAGTCTTGTAAAGGAAACCAACTAACTAACTTTTCAAAACTCTGGAAAGTTTAAGAAAAAAATCTGAATGGCGTCAGTCTTGAATTGACTGCAGTTATTTTCCATTCATATTACGCTTCCTTTTAATTCATTCATATGAAATCACTTCCAAAAGCCTTTATCTAATTTTCTGTATGGAACACGACATATTCACCTAGATACTTAATCCGCTTGAAAAGGTTTCTTTCCGGAAGTTGGGAACTAGGCCAGAGGTCCACACAAAACGCCTCAGTTCCCTCAACGCGTGCAGCCATTGGGCAAGGGCCCGAGCTGACCTACGGCCTAACACACATCTAAAATTCTAAATAAACCAACCGCCCAGCATGGAAACCACTATTCATTTTGGCATACTAAGTCAATACTATCACAAAAGCAATAATTCTCAAATGCAATTATACGCTTCTGGCATATCTGTAATATCTGCGATATGCTTACGGTGGAGAAACTAAAACTGCTTCGTAATTGATTAGATTATTAACAATTAAACCTATCCTCTTCGCCACGATGGCATTCGCCTCAGTAAACCCCTATTCCTGAAAAGAATTCAGAGAGCATAGAATGATTCCACTCACTCTTACCGAAGATGTTCAACGGTCTCCTTACATCCTTAACTGTAAACTGTAAGCAGTGGCTTAACTTTATGTTTCAGTGGTGGAGAATAGTAAAAAAATAAGCAAATGTATTTTATTGCCCTTATCGCACACCAAAGTTCAACTCTAAGTCAGCCTGATACCCTTAACTTTTAGCTTTTAATTTTCAGCACAAAAGAGCAACCAGGACGGCTATAAACAAATAGCTGAATTGCAAGGACTCTCTATTATATTTTATATTGAGTAACTAAATGAATACAGTACAACTCTTTATATAAAAAAAATCCTATTTGAGATTGTTTTTCACATAACGTTACACAACACTATATGGGCTCATTCAGCACGATTTTTTCGGCTGTGAGCTGCATAGCATTGTGCTCCTCTTTTTTCCGAAGAAACCAACGCCTCGATTCTCGGTCGCACCAGTCCATGTCACTGCCTGAATGTGTTCGTTTTGTTTTTATCTGCATCAGCACGGAGAACCCGGCCTCGCATAGATGCGTGGTTGCGAATGGTAAGAGCGCCTCCTATCTGATATTTTCGGAAAAGCCCGGATCTGCTTTAATGAAAATTGTATCAACGGTAGAGTTTCAAAAGCAGTTTGCACCCCTTCACTGACTTGCAAATCAATAGGGTTCCTCTGGACCTCGAGGTCATCATCATCATCCAGGCTTGCAGGGGAAATCTAAAGATGATAAATTTTGAGCCACACCACGATTTGAATCGAGGAAAACCCGTTTATTTAATATTTTTCAGGATGCCTTTTTCGATACCCACCAGAAACGATCTTGATACCCCTTGGGGGTATTGAGGCACTACTTTAGGAACACCTGCCCTAGAACAAGACCCTGTGCAGCAAAATGCTGGCTTAATCTAAACCTGGGGTCCCCAAATTTTTTAGCCGCATTTGTTTTTCACACCTCTGCGGACCCCAATAAAGAAAAATAAGTAAAAAAGAAAATAAGCGCCAGTTTCATATATTTAATTTGTTCTAACTAAAGTAATACAAACTGGGCAATTTATATATCTTCTTTCCCACCGTTATCCCTCTACAGTAAGGGGTCAGTTACCTGATGCACTTTCTCCACTGCCTTCTATCAAAGGCAACATCCTCCACTAAAACTCTACTAGCCATATTTTCCTTCAATTTAACTCTCCATCTAATTCTCTGTTTCCCTCTCGATCTTCTTCCTCTAGCAGGTTCCTACCAAGCCCTCTTCACTCTCTCCTTGTCATCCATCCTCATCACATGCCCATACCATCTCAACGTGACACTCTTATCACCTCTGTAATCTTTACTAAGCCTGCCCTTCTGACCTTGATAATTCCAAAGACCAGTACCTTGGTCTATAAGCAGGGGATGGGAGACGACTGACTGCCACCACACTTGACTGGCTGCGACTGGTAAAACAAACCGGGATATACTTGTATATGGCTTTTGGATATTAGCTGTGGGCCAGATGTGATCCCCCCGGACCATAATTTGCAGACTCCTGATCTAAACGAACAACACTTCCTTCGACATATCTGAACGCTATGGTGTCCCATCTACCGACATTAATTCAAAACTGGCACATACCTATATGGAAACCCAATGTTGAACCCCAAACCCTAAACACACACTTTCCTAGTGCTTTATCTGCACAATTCCTATGACCTGGGATCCAGAATTTATGTGCAACGATTCCAAGGCGGCGGAGGGTCAAAGCTTCACTTCTCTTATAGCAGTTCGACGCAAGAAAGTAAAAACGACCCATGCTAAACATTAAGCTATTAGCGAGCAATCATAATTTATAAAAGCTTTAACTTAAAAGGTTTACAAGCAAGGAGCCGCTTCTTGTATATTTGAACTAACAAACATCGTGTTGTGCGACGGCCATTTGTCAAAAGCAGCCGGCACCACGTTAGTACGTAGTATGTCTTCCTTGGACGAGTCGATTACGTGCTTGACAATCAAGCACGTAATCGATTCCCCGCTCTGCCAACACGGAAACAGAGGAATTTATTTCTGGTGACAGAAATTAATTTCTCGATGTGGTTCGGATCCCACAATAAGCTGTAGGTCCCGTTGTCAAGTAACCAATTGGCTCCTAGCCACGTAAAAATATCTAATCCTTCGGGCCTCCCCTAGGAGAGCTGCCAAACATCAGTGGTCTGGTTAAACTTTACCAGTGTCTTAAATATTTTTTACTTAAAATATGCACAGTATTACAGAGCACCATTACCGAAATCCAAAACCCAATTTATTACAAACAATGTCCCACCATAGTATTCCTATTTCTTTTTAGTACACATTTGTCAAACAAAGTGGAACAGCAACTACGCATTCATTTTACTGGTAAATTTAAGTTGCATTGTGAGCATCATACCGACTATCAATTATAGTGGAACAATAAAACATATCCTTAATCATTTAACACTTCTCACCTCGATAAGACCTCTGCACCCAACGTCATTTACCCAACTTCGAATGTCGTTTCATAGCTTATCTTTTCGTATTTGGTATGGTGTGTGAAAGCACTGTGAACTGTTTCGGATATTTTAACTGTTCATGCCTGATGACGTAGTTCTTTTAAATTCGCTTTAACTATTTTCATCATACAAATAGTGCTAAAATTTCTACAAATTTCGCGTATATCTATAAATTTCGGATCTTACCTAGATAATGAGCCCCACGGGTTTTATTAACCCGGTATGTATTCACCTTGGTGCCGTGTTCAGTACAAGCCCGTTAGGGGTGACACCAAAAACAAAAGACTGTAGATATCATAAAGATATTAACCACAAATACAAATTAAGTCCTAGATAACGACCCCCGAAAACCCTTGGGGATCTCTATCTAGGAAAGATCCCAAATTTGTGTAATTTCCAAAAACTTCAGTAACCTATCAATTCCTTTAAGCGGTCCCTATCCTAACTAGAGGGGTCGAAGCGTCTCTCATATTCCTCTCTAAGCGCCCCCCACCCCTCCCCCGCCCCGAGTGTTTTCTGGTGAACATATTGCTAGCGATATCTTAAATTACATTACCGATTAGACTGTTGTTTTCTTTATGTACATAATGCATAGCAGCCTGTAGTGAGTAGTTATCACGACAAATCCCTCACTACCCAAATCTTCCTATTTCAAATTTGTTGGGCGTAAAGGCAACCAGAATAAGTAGCTGACCGGTTTTATGAAAATAATTGCTTTTTATGGATTTCCTTATGGCTGAGAAACTCGCAAATTTAGCATTCTTTCCCAAACGGTACTGAAGTATTGGCAGCTAAAAGAACAGTCCATAGTTGTTGCTTTATAAGGTTTTGAATTCTATATTGCATGCTTCAGATATTAAAATGATTTTAAGACACTAGATACCTTCTGCTTAATAACATATCATTCCTGCCTAGTTTTCAGAACGTGAAGTCGAAATGTTATGATAACTGTTTAAGACAAGCTGCAACAGTAAATGTTAAAGCAGAATAGTACTAATTCTGTTCTCCCAATTTCCATTGCAGCTTGATCATATTCCTAACGGGTCACATTTACATTCTCAAATCAAAGAAGGATGAGTCCGTTGTTAAGCAGGAGACACTTATCTTTAAAGCACAGTTCCATCTTAAATGAATATACTACAACGCATTAAAAAAAAAACTCATAAATCAATTATGAACTACTGTTCTCACAGCCACCAATACCACATGCTAAAGAATGAAAAATGCTTTATTTGTTCCTTGGCCTTACAAACATCTGCAAAAGTTATTATTACAAAAATACTTTCAGCTAGTGACCTTCACGTCCAACACTCTCAAAGGATAATGCATGAAAAATAGAACCATTTCCTTATGCAATATCCATGCTTTTAAAACAAGGCACTGTAAATGGTAAATCAAAAGATGCCACTTAGCTCAATTTCCTTAAGGAAAAAACTAACTGATGCGGTTTTCTACTAAATACATTTATCTGACCTGTATGGCATCAATTCATTTATATTTTTGGCAGTAAAATTGACACTTTTCAGTCCCTTAGCGGTAACAAATTTTCCAACGGAATCTTACGAATTGTCTGGACTAGCCTTATCTGCTAGCAGTCGAGAGAGAGAGAGAGAGAGAGAGAGTCATAACCAATCAAAATCTTACTTTGTGTGCTTTGTTTATTTGTATGATGTTTTTATGTTGCATGGAGCCAGTGGTTATTAACAAACGGGACCAACGGCTTTACGTGACTTCCGAACCACGTCGAGAGTGAACTTCTATCACCAGAAATACACATCTCTCATCCCTCAGTGCAATGTCCGAGAATCGAACTCGCGGCCACCGAGATGGCACGCCAACACCATACCGACCACGCTACTTAGGCTTTGTAATTATGTCCCATATATATATATATATATATATATATATATATATATATATATATATATATATATATATATATATACATATATATATGTATATATATATATATATATATATATACATATATATATATATATATATATATATATATATATATATATATATATATATATATATATATATATATATATATATATATAACCCAACGATTTTCTGAAAAATATCCCTATCTATCAGTCTATTATCATCTTTAAATTTCAGAGCAACCTCTCACAGGACGTAATACTTAACATCTAACTTAAACTTAGATCCTAATTTGGAAGTCAAACAATCTTTAGACAACTAACCTGATACCCTTGATCCCAAAGAATTCCCTAACCTATGTTCATTAACTATGCTATTATCAGTATTTGTATTGTAATTTTTCCAAAAGCTCCTCGGCGGAAGTGGCTATGGTGATATCTAAGAACGAGAGCCTCTCGTGTATTATTCACTAGAGTTAAGTTACTGATTCAATGGACTAAATTTCCGGTAACGTATTGCCTTTAATACGTCTTTATGCGCACATTGCTTCACGAAGCCAAGCAAAAGGTTCGTTTCATTGCATACCTAAGGAATTATCAGCATAACAGATTAAACATGAACAAAACGACGATCTTGAACAAAAGTATTCCTAAACTACTCTTGTCATTCGAGAGAGAGAGAGAGAGAGAGAGAGAGAGAGAGAGGAGAGAGAGAGAGAGAGAGAGAGAGACTTTAGTCTTCCTGAAAATTACCTTTATATGATACGAATCTTTGTATGCTTAAGTCCAAAGTACAGCTTTTGTAGACAAAATATATCTTGACGGGCCCATCAAATTGTATGAGGTTTCATGAAATTTAAGCTATAAAGCCAAACTTTCGGCCACGCGCTTAAGACAGTGCAAAAAAAATTGGCGTAGTAGTCCCTTGGACGGTAATGGAGATCCTGAAAACAAATGAGATGAAGCACAAGGTCTAAAGATAAAACTGAGAAACTCCCAAGTTGCAGAGAAGGTAGAGGAAATGGATGTCCAGTAAATGGCTATAAAAGGTGCCAAAGGTCTGCCCGACTTCCATCCAAACATCTCGGATCCATAGCATTTTATCCCCAATTTAAACTACTATGGGTTTCAGAGACAGTGCAGGCACGTTTTTTGCCAACAACTCTGTACCAGAACGAGATTTTGCTATAGTGTATTCACACTATCTGGACCGTGAGTGTATTACACCCAGTGCCGTAATTTATAAGGATATCGTGAATCACTAATTGTAAAGAATAAAGACACTTGTCCCTGTACCAAGAGGCAAAAACTCCATTAGCCAGAAATGGATTCGAACACAACAGTAAAAAGCTCCGCCTACCCTCTCCCCCCAACCCCACCGCCACCCCCGTCCTTCATCCTTCCCTCACCTACCCTTCCTCTCTCTCAAAGTCGCTTCAGTAAACTTATTTTGTATGATTTTTCTATCTAACTATCTGTATATCTATCTACCTATTTAATAATATACATTGTTGTATATAACTAACAATCCAGTCGTTTGTTTGCTGGTAGTTGACTGATTTATTTATGCATTGATCCGCTCATCTCTCTCTCTCTCTCTCTCTCTCTCTCTCTCTCTCTCTCTCTCTCTCTCTCTCTGTGTGTGTGTGTGTGTGTGTGTGTGTGTGTGTGTGTGTGTGTGTGTGTGTGTGTGTGTGTGTGTGTGTGTGGTACCTACTGTAAATGGTTAGAGTGAGAGAAATCTGAATGTATGGTGGAGAAGTAAAACGATAGACACTATGATCTATGCGTAAAGCGACTGTTATACTTGTGTTTGGTTACCTTCTTCGTAATCCTCATGTGGACTCAGGGTATCAGCAATATAGTACTTTTATTACGAAGGTGAAGAAGAGATGGCCACCACGGAACTTAACTCTCAGCACGGTTGCAGAAATTCGTTTGTCACGCAACTTTTCAAACTCTTAGCCATGAAAAGCCGCCAATTGCCTTCAGATTGGTTTGAATAGGTAACTGGTTATAGTTACTCTGTTACAAATAAAAATTGACCCTTTCTACCTGACATTCATTAGAGTTAAAACTTCGATTATAACAATGCACATGTAACTGCCGCTTTACCATAAATCATAATGTCTATCGTTTTACTGCCCCACAGAGAGAGAGAGAGAGAGAGAGAGAGAGAGAGAGAGAGAGAGAGAGAGAGAGATGAACGGATCAATGCATAAATAAATCAATCAACTGGCAGCTAACAACAGACTGGATCGTTAGATATATACAACAATGTATATTGTTAGATAGATAGATAGATTGATAGAAAAATCATACAAAATAAGTTTACTGAAGCAACTTTCAGAGAGAGAAGGGAAGGTAAGGGAAGAAAGGAGGACGGGGGTGGGGGGAGAGGGTAGGCGGAGCTTTTTACTGTTGTGTTCGTATCCATTTCTGGCTAATGGAGTTTTTGTCTCTTGGTACAGAGACAAGTGTCTTTATTCTTTACAATTAGTGATTCACAATACCCTTATAAATTACCGCACTGGGTGTAATACACTATAGCAAAATCTCGTTCTGATACGAGTGTTCGTTACAGTTATTGCCAAAACATGTACTTGCACTTTCTCTGAAACCCATAGTAGTACGAAACGAACGCCATTCCCATACCCCTTTGTATATACAAACTCATTCTGCAGATAATCTAGGTATGCACTTCCGCTCTTTGCCCAATTAGCGTTTACAAAAGAAGGTAGATCTACGTAGGTGCTAACTCAGCGTCGGGTATTTCTTTGGAAATTACAGTTTCGTATAGTATTTGGGCAGCTTATTAAGAATTTAGTTATTTTTGGGGGGGTCGACTATAATTAATCCCCAGGGGCTGGTACTAAACCAGGCGAAATACGTACATTTAATGCCCCAATTCCTAGTGACTGTCGTATTCGCGGGACCGTTCCTTGCAGTCCGTGCGGATTTATTGCCTAGAATTACCCAAAAGTTTCTGCCTGAAAGATGAAACACTCCAAGTTACGAGAGAAGTGTAGAAATCCGCAAGTTCTGTGCTACCCTCTTCAACTTTCCGATTTTATCTTATAACACGTGCGTTTGATTAAAACTTGCTATCCATCACTATCTCAAAGTCAATTCCTTTTAAAGCTAACTAAAGGTATGACTGCAAAAAATGTGGGATGGTTGTCTCTCATACACGCAACAGCCTTTTGAGTGTCTAGCAGCTATTTATTTACGTAACCAGATTCTGTTTCGACATACAATGTTCTGAACATAGTATTGATTAAAAAAATTGAAGGAGCCTTAACAAGCCTAAGTCTTTGTAGCCGTTGTTTCATTATTTCAACTCGATTAATCCCTGGCTTGAAACGATGTCTCATTTAGTTCACTATTGGAAATCTGAAATGACAGACTCGAGTAATCTCAGTAAGAGTGGTGGATTCCTAAATTGTAGATTTCTGAATAATTTCAAAAGACCTCTAGTACATGGTTCTTAACTTAGTGTGCTATTATGTGCGATCAATAATTTGACACTGATCATGGGTAATTCTACACATGGGCTACGCATGGGGATAACTTTTATCTATGATTTGTTAATACACTGTGTAATGCAGTACATGTGATTTACTCAGGGACATTTACAGAGATAATTTGAAGAATTTAGTCTCTTTGTTTTCCTTTACCAAAACTGCGCCCTCAGAGATTAACGTTAAAACAAACAAGAGCCGGTTAATTTCTCAAAACACCAAATTTCATAAACAATCGATGCCTCCGGCCCTGTAATTTAAGGAAGAATTACACTAAGGGCACTGCATGAGGCCGAAATTCGGCATAGACTTAACAATACACCCAAAAATAATCCAGGAGCTAGGACACAGTTGAACCTATGGTGCCATGACTGCAAACATCCAATATTTTTCAAGTAACGCCTAATTCCCAAAATCCTACATAATTTGTGAAACGTACAACAAAGGAACCCATCACGTTTCAGCATTTTATCGCTGACCCACATTTCCAAGAGAAGACATTCCTGATAAGCAATCCATGCTTAACCACAATGCACTCACGCAAACAAAATTCGATCGAGAATTTTAATGTAAAGAACTTGGAAGAATTTCACGAGTATTCATAACAGATGCCAACTGTATCGTCAAATTTGGTGGTAATTATTACATTTTTTAGAATTGTCCTACCTGAACTGCATTATATTCACCCTTCTCTGTATCAATAAAACATTAACGATATCCAGGTGCGGAGCTCTTCTGCAGAATTACTGTCTATCACAAAATTTGTGGTAGAGCTAGCTGATCTAACTTTACTAAATGAAGTCCATTAGTAAAGTTAATCTAACATTAGTAAAGTTAATCTAACACCTGGGTGAGTGGACTCCTGAAACCTCCTCTACCTGTCGATCTTCGGTTATTTTCTGTGGTCTCCCATTTAACCTGAGACCTGGTGATACCCTCATCCTATTGAAGATTAACGGATACCTTGAAGCGACAATTCTGGGCTGATTGATTGAATTTTTTCGGAAAATACTTCGTATCCTGCTAAAACAGCTTTCAAATAATAATATCCTACAACAAATTTTACGAAAATCGTTGTACACTTTTTCACCGATCCTTTCGAACAAAACAGGAATAGTTTCCAACATTCACAAACTTATGGCTTTTCTTTATAGTTCTTAGCAAAGTTCAATCTAACCCAATAGTGCTTTAAAAAAGTTTAGTAAAAGGATTACGCCTTTCAACGTTATCATACGATTGGCTATTCACTTTCTTCAACAAGCGCAGCACGGTTTCGTCTATCTTTCTTGGTAGCTTTGGAAAACTGTCTAAACTTATGTTTGCCCATTTCAGTTTCATTACGAAGCACATTTTAAACTAATCAGTACTTGTGATTCTGTGATCACTTTACCGCAAAAACAAATGCTTGTAAATTGAAAGGTAATGGAAAAAAAAACAGTGAACCGACGTTTGAGCTTAAGACAAATAAGCCCCAACAATAGAGCATAAGTCTGGGCGCAGTCACAGTGAGTGAACAATACGAAATTGTGCTAAGATCTAATAACAGCATAACAATGATGCGGGTTCCTGAAAGGACCTTAACGTTAATCCAGTGATCAACCATGGCGGATCATTCAAGAGACCCAAATTAATTTGCACCCTGAAGTTGCCGCTGTTCTTCGTAAAAGTTGTAGCTGTCCTTCGTAAGCAGCAATTATCCCCTGGCGCTTAATTACACTCATCCCCCCTAAACATAACAGGTAAATTCTTAAAAGGCAACCCTAATACTATAGGAAACTGTACTTTCCAAAGAAATATCCGACGCAGAGTTATTACCTAGATCTACCGGAATTACTTCAGCGGACTGAACGACGACAACGGAAACACTTAAAAGTATTCTATGGACGGATGCAGGCTTATTCGGACCTTGGCTAATTCGAACCTTAATCTTGACTGATTCGGACCATTTGCTAGGCTGATTCGGACCCATACTAATAATTTTATATTATAGCAATGGGTATTTCTATATAAGCATTCCGTATCGTTCGTCTCCGCGAATACGAAAGCCACCAGGAATTGGGGAGTCAAATGTATTTCTCCGGGTTAATTACAGTCGTCCGAATAAATATTACTTAAAATTCTTGTTCAGGAGGTAAAACTGCATAGAAAAATCGACCAATCATATGAAGGTCCGAATAAGCCTGGATAAAGGTCCGAATGAGCCAGTACATGGTCCGAATCAGCCTGTTCCCCTATGGACCTGGGAAGGTCTGTCTCGGCTCCAAGTAACGTAGGGGAAATAGACATCCCTCAAGAACTAATAATTTGCACGTACGCTGGAGAAAATCTCCTTGCATACGACTCCGGCGTCGATGACGCTGATATTTTGTATTTGTTATTCCAATTCATTTACGACTGATGAAGGAAGTTAAGCCTTCTTTTGATCCACATGGCATGCCGATAGTTTTATTTACAAGCCGGGTCCTGATAACTATAATGTTACAACACCGGTCTCAGGAAACCTACGCTTTTGTTCCATTAGCAAATTGGCTCAAGCAAAGCCAAAGTTGCATAGATTCTCTCTCTAATTTAATATGATCAGTTGCAAACTGCATTATTTGACCTGCACGAAAACCTAGTCACTTCATGAGATAATTCAATTACACATTTGTAACTCGGGAAAAATTCGGCATCTCAGATATTACACATCAAGTCGTTCACAATCATTCAACGCTTACTAGCTCTTAATGGTTCGACTCTTCCAGTTCAACCATGTTCAATACCTTCTAATATAACACCAATTCTTAGCAGTCAAACCAAGACACTTTCTCAAGAGCAATCCTTACCTTAACAGGACACGTCCGCACCCAACAGGAACTCAAGCAAAAATGTCTGTCATCTAGTCATCAGCGAAGAGGAAGAAAGTAGTTATTCCAGCACACTTTGTTAACAGTTCTTCGATACGATGGTCTCGTTGGTCCAGCTGGTGGAACTCAATGGCTGTTTCAATTTCCGTGTTCTTGAAGAACTTGTTCTTGTAATTCATAGTTTTATTTTAGTGCTATGCCTAGTCTTTTTCCTAGTCTTCGCGCTTTCATATTATTTCTTTACTTTGAGTCATCTTAACTGAATGGAATGGGCGCAGTGTTTCAAGACAGTTTTTCAAGGTTCCAGCAACTTCTTGGCTCAATTAATCTACATTTGTCCATGCTTATACACGGATCTTTGATTTCGGTAGTATACTTATGAACTGTAGCATCATTTTCATATACAACTGGTCTCCTCTGACAAGTCACTTCTATTTATTACTGCATTTATGTAGTTCTGACATGATCGGTGTCATGTTAACTGGAATTTAGCAAAGTATATAAACTTTGAAACGTTGGCAAGTTATTACGTTATGATCTGAATGAACACGTCAAGTTAATGGTCTCATTCTGGCTATAAGAATCTCTCACCTCAATTTTAGTTTAGATAACTCTGTTATATTTCTTTAGTCCTCGGTTGTTTTAGCATTCAGTCATATGACATTTAAATACGAGGTAGTTTGATTTCTGTTGACAGTACAGAGTAAAGTAGTTTGAAATTTGGTTTTGATGCCATGCAAGCATTTGGTATTATATCTCATTTCAAGTCGTCACGTAGAAACCTCAGCCATTAGTGTGCCATGAGCCACAGTTAAACGGCTGGTTAATCTGTATTCAAAATCATTTAGACCAGAGGCTATATAACCAGTGCCAGAACCTGAGGGTTGAACGAGTGTCATGCAGATAACCTGCACCATGTTACCTCTAGAAGTTGGGTATCAAGTAATGTTTACTTCAATGGTTTTGTCCATGGTATTTACCTGCTCACCTCTGTAATTTGAAATGAATACCACCCTTTCCAGTCTTCTGGAAAATCCTTAATCATGCCTTCTTTAAACATGTCCTTTTTTTTATCACTAAAAGGGAGCAGATATTGGGACAGCTTTTCAGTTGAAACAATAACCAGTCGTTGCGTTTCCCTGTCTCTGCTCAAAAAGTAGACGGAGAGAAGTGAAAATGTAAGGGGAGTGGCTGAAAGAATTGGAAGGATAAAGGTAATGACCAAGAAACCAGGAACTTTTACTTCAGATGCGCATTGATGCGAAACTGGAAAAGGCATTCTGGGAATTTCATATATACATCTTTGAAGGAAATGTTACATCTCTAGTGAATGCGATTCAAAATGTACTACTTTCTTTCCCATAAAATAAGACTATATTTCTCAGTAGATAAAACCCCTATTCAGTGAAAAACAAATCTTATACCTGGCAATGTTCATGACTGCAGAGGCAAAATTCAATAATTCCAAGAGAATTTGTTTTGATCATTTATTAAGGATGAGAACATAGACAGCATAATTATTGATACATGTTCCACCTACGTTTGGTCTACTCTAGTGAACTAACTCTATCGCAACCATCAATGCACCGCAGCCCAGGAAAGTAGTGATTGGGTCCTCGGTGAGATTCACTTCTTTAAGATTACAGATTTCAGGTCATGAATAACAATCTGGTCTGTGTTTAAACAGGGTAAAAATATCTATAGGCATCTGTTAGCTTTGATTATCAGGTAAATCAGCGGAGAGACCCAAATATGTTGGCACAATAACCTATGCAACAGTCAACAAGGAAAAACATTCTGTATGTGGTGCAAGGCAATGCGATAGTTTCCGGACACTTTAAACAAGGCTGAGTTCTATCGTATTTACAGAATATCTGCTTCATCTAAAATTCCAAAAACCATTTCACGACCTTCTCTTAAAAAAAAAGGAGCACTCATTGCCCTGCGATGCGAGGCATTCATGGCTGCTGGTACCATATCCTCCATACCATTACCTTGCCAGTACCTATCCATGACCAGCCTCTTAGCCACAGTCCATTTTAGGGGGGTACCTGGTGGGGCTCCGCAGGTCACGTGTGGGGACCTTGCGGTACTATTGTACAGGGCTGGTCCACAAACGCATGACGAATTCAACTGAACTGAACCGGGGTTTGAATTTCAGTAAATCCCAGTCATTTTTCCCTGACGAGCAGGTTTAGTGAGATGGAGAAAAAGTCGAGGTTTTACTGAAACTAATGACGGGTTCAGAGTTTGCATCGTCATATGTGCCACAGGAATTCTGTATGAATAACACTCTATCAATGCTAAGGCATCCCTTTTCTTGAAGGAAGCAGAGAAGTGGAAATTCTTACAAAATTCTTTGCCATTGTGGACTACCTCAATATGGTAAGAAACGAACAGCGGATGTGTCTGACAAACGGCACAAACAATTTTATATATTATTGCATCTAAACAGAACATAATTATCAGCAAAGGGCAAAAGAGCATATCTATCGGCACATTGATTATAATCATTATTCGTAATGAGTGACACAATCAACAATCATTAACCTTGTACAGAAATACCATAACACCTTTCCCTCATGTGTTGCATCTGGTAAGAGACTCGGTTTCATAGTAACCCTTAACAAGATTCGTAATTGTTCAATCCTTCACAGTAATAACTGTTGGCTACCTTAAAGATAATTATATGTACAAGCATGAGACTTTATCAGCTATTCAGTAACACTGCCATCATCATCCGTATCTCAATGCCTTGAATTCAAGTTCCGACTTTGTTATCTATGGTCATTTGAAGGGACACTGGAGTGGGAGTATTCATGAGTGGGTTCAAGATATTAAACGTTTGAGAGCGATTTTGTCTGTCCCGTCACATAAAACCCCATGGAAATTACAAAAAGCTGCAAGGATATGAAATTGATATCTTGGTCATTAAAAATTGTGTTTCTGTGACAACAGAATAGGAAATAAACTTACATTTGTACAATCATCTACTTGGTTTTGACCAAGAGTCCTAAAACTGGTTAACATCAGGGACATTGTACAGTTAACACAGTACAATTAGTCATGAATATCAAATTCTTATATGTAACAATATTTTCTCTACAATTTGTCTTGCTAGCTAAACAATATATCTAAATCCACCATTATTTAAAAAATATATAGTATTTAGTTTAACTTTACAAAGAGCACAACACAAACATCATCTTTTTTGTCCCTAATGTCAGCATGAAATAAGAAAAATAGTCTTAAATACTTTAGGGTTTTTATACAAAATCCCTTTTCTAGTGTCACAAAAATACATCTCGCCTAAGGCAATGGGATGCATCAATAATCACACGACTGGGGTTATCTGTGACAGACATCTGACTAGGTATCAAGATAGAAAAAACAAACATTGAACGAGAGATTTTTCAGACCAGGAAAGAGACAGACAGACAGACAGAAACCAGTTATGTTTTTCCGTAAGGAGATCTCAACTAAGCCGGCGGGGTGTAAAGAGGAGTGTCATCCTAACGCAGACGAAGGGTGGGTTTTAATTTGTACTTTGTAATCCAGCGTCACGACTTATCCGACAATCAAGCGTTTATTTACTTACTACATTAGGGCACCAGGAAGAAAGGCAGCAGTGGCAATGATGCAATATGACCAGATGTGCAACTTCAGGCAAAACATAACATTGCGATAACTTTCATAAACACTGTAAAAGAATATGTGCCTTCAAGCTGCAACTTCTGTCATAAAATGGACAGTGGTGATTTTTTTTCAGCATTTTAATTCATAGCTTTGGGAAATGTTATTCATTTAATTATACACTTCAAAACGTGAAAACACCAGGAAATGAAGCTTCAATGAAAGCACTATTTCTGCCTAGAGATCACAATGCCACTTTGTAAAACGTAGTAGGATGAAAAATACATGACGTCATCAACAGAGCTCATTCCAGTGGGTCCACCCCGACCCCTCTCTACATCCCGCTTATCATAGGTACTGCTACGAAACAATACTTCACTTTTGCCGTCAATAAAAGTATCAAAATGCATGTAAAAATACAAAAAGATTCTCAAGCTTATTAGTTTTTTTTTCATTCTTCTTTGCAAGTAGCACAGGGATATAATATCCAAAAATTTACAGCTTTTTTTGTTTTATTTATAAAGGGTGATTATGAACTAGTGCACCTCAATTGTCAAGAATCAATAGAAAAAGTAAAGGGAGAATTAGACTGCACAAAACATTATTTGTACACGAGATGGCGACAGTAAGGCGACAGAGGCAAATGTAGCAAGCGGAGACTCCAGCATCAGATTTGTGGGAGTACAGAAGAACACAATGACAACATAAAGAGATAAAAAAAATCAAGACATTTTAAAATAAGAAATAGTTACATTAAATAATGTCATACAAGGCTTCCTCATGTTATCAAGGGTCAAAATATAACAACAGCTTACAATTATCATGACAGAGGTGACATTACAATATAATACAAAAGTCCTTAGGTAAAATATCAAAAAGAAAGTAAAACGCAGCTCAAACGCTGGAGATCAACATAAGGAAAACTTTTCAGTGAACCTTATTTACACTTACAGAGAAAATCAACACTTTTGGAGCACTTAAACTAAGATAAAGCAAACAACTTTGTGATTTTTTTACAACATTCAACTCCCCACAACTCCATTGCTGGAGAAGTCCACTCTTGCTGCATTCAATGTGGAGGGCTCCATTGAAATTATGCCCACTGGCAACTTAAGTCTAAAAATGTTACTTGGTGGAGGCCCAGACATGTTACTTTTTTGTTGCAAATTACTTGTAATGAACTAATTATAATAATAATAATAATAATAATAATAATAAATAACAATGAGAAAAGATAAGATTATTTCCTAGATTGACTTTCACCATCATCAATTTATGCAACAATGCGTGACATCACTGGGCCTAAAATTTACCCATCTGATGCAATTAAACCTTCTTTTGGGGGCTTTGGGGAAGTGTTCACAACTGCTTTATGTGGCTTTTTGAGATAAGATGTGAGAATCTGAATGGGCGTACTTTTGTAAGCTATGTACTCGGTGATCATGTCCTTAAATGTCCCTAAAACAATAACATTATATCGAGGCCTTAATTTTGGCCAAAAATATGTTAGTAATAATTATCCTAAGGAAAAAAATAAAGTACAATGCTAAATTTCTTAAAAATGCCTTGCATAGACTAGTAATCATCTTGGCTTAGTGCTGTATGTCCAAAAAAATAAAATTCAATTGTTAATGGAGAATATTTGAGCAATCATCTGATTATTCCCCACACCATAAATAGAACACTTCTGAGTATTAAAGATCACCAGAAAAACAGACAGACATCACGTCTTATTAATCAGCTTCAACATCTTCAATTCGAAAACAACTGACTTTGTATTGTATTTTTTCTAGAGTCAATTATCAGTAAATAGAAATCCTTACATTAAAAAACTAAACAGTTTGCATACTATTTACAAGAAAATTATAAATAAGCCATCTAAGAAGCGACACTTTTGTGGTAAGATTACTACCTTACAACTATACATCTGTTTCCTCAATGAAAAAATGAGAATTGTCACCAAAAAGTTCTACAAGACATCTTTCACTCACATGAGATCATTCCACAAGTAATGGCTTGTGATATGGCAAAGAGTTTACATACTGTACAATCATATCGTTTCTCCAAAGAACTAAGTGTCATTTAGCCACAATAAATAAATATCGACTAGTGCTAAATCTGAATAGAAAGTAAGTCTTCACTCTTTGTGACCAGTTACGCTGCAGCTACCACATTTTGAGCTTCTATAGCCAGCTCACAGCCAAACATTAAAGTTATACGGCATTTGAAAAGTAACATGGTAACAGCAAGAACCAAGAAGAATAACAATAAGTGGGAATCGCTGGACCTCATCCACAATTCCCTGGGAACACCTGGACCTCACTCTCGATTCCCTGGGAATAGCTGGACTTTATCCTCAATTCCCTGACCATTCACTGTAGGGTCCAGTCACTCTAAATGGCGGAGCATATCGCATCTCTGACCATGTGGAAGTCGAGTGGGTTGGAGGCCCTCTAGGCGCCAGCGCTGTATAGTTACTGGGGCCATTGTTGAAGCTAGGAAGAGGAGTTCCTTGTGCTAGAGCGCCGTGGGGACCAGGGCTGTAAGGAGGAGTTAAACCATAAGAGGGTTGGGGAATTTGGGGATTAGGGTAGCCTTGATTTTGACCAAGAACAGGCATGTTGTGGTGGTTTACAGGAACATTTGAATCAGGCACATTAGTGTTTATGTGATGTCCTGGCATAGCCATGCTATGTAGATTTGATGAAACATCAGATGAAGGAACATTTTGTGTACTGAAATTAGCCCCTGGCATACAAGCATTCTGTAAGGTTATGGAGCCTTTCGATGGTTGTGTCATATGTGAAGAATTTTCTGGTTGATGGTTACTCACTGTGGGTTTAGTCACAGACTCGCAATTCTCACTTGCATCCGATTGTGAAGTCGATTTCACTGAACTAGGTATGATGTTTTTACTTTGATCAACAGCTGGACTTGGCAAAGAAGTGTCACATGGACTTGCCTGTGGGCTTTGGACAGAAGGATGGCCTACATTAATGTTAGATGTGTTATGAGTGCTTGCAACTGGTTTTTGCACCGATGCATTTTGGGTCATCTGAGAATTGACCAAGCAGTTATTCTGCTTTGTAACCATGGTTGACTTTGTATTTAACATACAAGAACTCTGCGGACTCACATTGGCATTTGGTAAGGAGGTGCAGGTTGAATTAGAATTTGGACTCAACATATTATTAACGAGTTGAGTGGACTGCTGATTTGACATGCTGGTGTTTTGCACATTTGTAAATGTATTTGATGTGGGTGTTGGTTGGTGTCCTTGTTGAGGGGAGAAACAAGTGCTCTGTGTATTTACAAGGGGACCTGCCATTGAAGGGCTCTGCATATTTGCCATTGATACAAGAGGATTAGAATGCTGACTTTGCATGCACATATTATGAGGATTTGCCCGCGGACTTAACGCAGATGTACTGTGCGTACTTACATTTGGACTCAACATACAAGCAGGCCCAAGTGGACTCTGCATGTTTGCTTGTGGACTTGGCAATGATGTGTTAGGTGGGTTTCCTGGAGGACTTAACATGTAATTGTTCTGCGGACTTAGTATGTTTCCATGAGGACTAAGCATGCTGTTGGCATGAGGACTGTGTATAGGAGTACCATGAGGGCTCTGCATTGGGTTACTGTGGGGGCTGTTCATTAGACTGCCATGGGGACTTTGCATTACATTTGCATGTGAACTATGCACTGAATTACCATAGGAACATTGTAATGAGTTACTAAGAGGACTATGTAAAGGATTGCCTTGTGGACTATGATGCAGATGACTATGTGGACTTTGCAATGAATTACTATGAGGACTTTGATGTGGATTACTGCAAGGACTATGCATTGAATTATCGTGTGGGCTAAGCACAGGTGCACCACGGGGACTCACCATATTCTGTGGACTATGCATTGGTGTGCCATAAGGGCTGTGCATCATGTTGTTTTGAGAATGATGCACTTGATTACTGGGGTGATTTGCGCTACCATATGAGCCTGGCATGAGACCATGATGATGGGGGTACTGACTGGGAAAGTTTCGCTGCTGGTGATGACCTGGAAGTTGATGAGATTGTGCTGCAGGATGGGGCATGGAATTATAGGGAGTAAACTCTTGCATGGCAGGATTGAAAGGAGGCCGGCAGTGATCTCCATAAAATCCACCGTGGGGGTGCCCGATTGAATATGTATGGTCAGGAGTGGGTCTAGGTTTCTGGTGGCGAGGATTAAGTGATGGAGCCATGGAAAGCATAACATTAGGAGGAGATGAAGCCAAGGAATAGGCGGGTCTTTGGGGAGAAACAATATACTTTTTACAAGGACTATAAGGTCTTGGGGTATCTAAGGAAGGATGTAAAGGCCTAGGATAATTACCATAACTTACGGGAGGGGATTTCAAATCAGGGTGCTTAAAGTTCTTGAGATCAGCATGGGGATCAACAATGGCTGGCTTTTTATCCACCTGATGACCTTGTGGGTGGCCTAGCCTGTTTCCAATACCATGTCCATCACTAAGAACTGGATTAATTCCTGCCTCTAGCTTCATACTGGCTAACCCATTCATCCTTTGGAATTCCGGCTCAATGTTCATCATCTTCTCTTCAGGAAAGACGAAGCCTTCCTTCATCATCTTCTTCTTCTTTCGAGGAGAAGGCTCTAATTTTCCCTCTTTTATCAACCTCTCCTCTTCACTCCGCTTCTTTTCCATCTTCTCTTCAAACCTTTCCCATCCGTGGTTTCTATAGATGAGGTTCTTGTGCTGATAAAACACGAGACTAATTCTCTTGGGATCACGTCTATTAGGATTTTTTAGTGCAGTCGTGGCGTGTAATTCATGTTTGGCACATTCAAATAGCACCGAACCGTGTGTCAGAGCAATGGCTACACCGCCAATATCTGGATCATGAAAATTCTCAATGTTGTCACTATATCTGATTACGGTTTCAGGTTCTTTTGGCTGACTACATGGAATTTCATTGCTATTATTATTCGTGTAGCTCATTAAATTGGAAAAAGGGTCACTCTGCAACCTATCTTGATGGAAAGGCATTTCTTCTTGCATATTTGGTCCCCTACTAAATTGATTTGTACTTCTGTAGTGCATTTGCGGAGATGGATTGAAACCATTTTGCATCGTCTGTTGCAAACTACAAGTAACGGAGGGATTAATTTGTGAAGAGTTGGGGAGGTGGGACTGGAGTTTATCATTTTGAGACTTACAGAAGTTTTGGCTTTGGCTTTCCATAGAATTTGTACACATCTGATACTGACTGACAGACTGGGAATGTTGAGAACTGGCAGTTCCTTGGTTACTTTGAACTGGGGACGATACAGGAGTGAGGGGCATGCTTACAGAACAGCTCGGACCAAAAGGAGACGACTGTAATGTTCCAGCAGGCCCTCCAAAGGGTGATGCTAATGGTGGTTGGCATCCCTGTGGAGACTGTGCTGGAATTGAGGGTGTTGAGTTACTTGCACCTGGCAAAGGGGAAGAGCTAGGACTCGTATCCTGTGCAGGACCTGGTGGAGTAAATGAATTGGCAAATGGCGAAGGAAGAGGGGAGGAGCATGGACTAGTTGATGGTGGAGGATTCAGTCTCAATGAAGGGGATCCCAACGGAGAATGACAAGGACTCATTTGCTGTGGTGCTGAACGTACAACTGGAGAGGGAAGGGGCGATACAGTTGGGCTACCAGACTGAAGAGGAAGAATTGGGGTTGTAGAACGAGAAGACATTGGAGAGCTACATGACTGAGGGGAAAAAGGTCTTTTAGGTGCTGGTGACTGGGGAGGAGGCATTAAAGCTGGAACATGAGGGAATCCTTGTACTGTTGGAGAGGCACCTGGCCCAGAAACAGTTTTCAGTGAGCTTCCTAATTGACTGGTAGGAGGAACACTAGGGGTTAACTGAGATTCATTAGACGCTGAAGTCTGAACAGGTGCACTTTCTCTTTGGCTTAAGTGACTTTCTGAAGCTGCCAAATTCCCAACATTCTTCTGGCTATCATTGTAACAATTATCGGCTACAGAGTTACTGGAAGATGCAACGTCATCACTGCTTGTACTATCATCTTTACTTGAAATTATTGAGTCTATATCACATGAAAGTCCTAAATCATTGTCTGGGCCAACATCTAAAAGCCATCCGTAATCAGAACCATTAAGACCATAATGGTTAAGTACATCATCAGGGTCACTGAAGTCTATGCTACTTAGCACTGAATCCATGTTAAGTCCAAACAAATCATTCAATTCCACGGGTGGTACTGGAGCTTTGTTGATTCCATTGACTTGCGGTCGTCTTCCAATATCTCTTCCTTTCGCTTTTCCTCTGCCTCTTCCACGCTTTGGGATGGGAAGACCTCGGGCCAAAAGATTTCTTGCTCGACATGAAAGAAGTGGTACAGTTCGAAGGCGAATTTCACAGGGGTATCTGGAAAAACATTTAACATAAGTACACTATTTACACCTATGTTTCTATTGATTCAGTTTTAATCATCTTGGCTACCTCATATGTTATAGGATGCTAACAATATGAATACTTATTAATCTCATAACATGCACTACAAAATGGGATTATAAAATGCACCTAAAACGACAAAGTTGTAAGTACTTTAAACTTTATAACGTTGAATCACAAGCAAAAAACTTTCCTACTTTTCTTGTTATAGATAATAAAACTTTTGTATATACGTATGAATATTTGTAACTATATCAGCAGCTAGAATTATGTTGAAAAACATAAGAAGATCCTGCTCCGTTACAAATATACATATGTAATATACTATATCAACTGAGGATCTTTTAAGAAGAGCTTACAGTATATTCATAAAAGTATAGTACATATACTTACTTGTTTAGCACCTCCAGAGCACCTGACTGAATCTTTCTTTGATAGCCTTCATAGGTTCCATATTCATCAGTTGGGTCTAGTACATACAATGGCAAGACATGTAGTTGCTCATCATCTGGTTTGGCAAATCCTCTGTGTTTTGTCAAGGTGGCTACAACTGTGCAACCATTATTCATGTTGTGGTTGTCCTTATGTGCATGAGCACAGAAATCTGCGCATGCAGTGACTCCCGCCCACGGACGCCCATGTTCATATCCAAGACGACACTCCAAACTCTCATCTTCTAAGGCAGTTTGGTTGGTGTAAGAAGAAGGTGCCATTCTCTTGTACAGAGGTGCTAAAATTGTAGCCAAGCTCTGTAATTTATGTTCGATGTCGCTCTCCTGTAAAAATAAAAAACAAGAAAAGTCAGCACTGATACTGTATGACATCATATATTAATTCTTCAATAAGGATCCTTGAATTACAATACACCTGAGTAACTAATTCCATATTCTTAATTAAAACAACTATTCTGCATATTCTAAATAGATATACATAAGTGCTTAATACCTCATACTCGCAAAAACGATCTAATTTGAATAAAAACTTTACCTCTTGCTCATCAGTGAGTCTGAATTTTCTTGCTGTTTTACTGCGAGCATATTTGCACATGTTGTAATACATGGACCACGAACAGCCGAAACTATACGAAGCACCACAGGTCTCTTGACTGAATCCTTGACAAACGCAAGTGCGTTCGTCATTAACACCACACCTGGTGACAAGAGGATATCTTTAAGAGACTTGGAAAGGATATGGCAAATGCTGAAACACGTGTAACGCTTTCTATTGATTATCAGAAGGAAAACAAAGGTGGGTAGCTTACGATGACATTACGGTAAATTAGCAGTGAACTTGTATGGCAGTCTGTAGGACTAGGAGACGGTTACTCACCTTCTTTCCGTAGGGTTTCCATATCTGTTCAGCTTGTATACAAGCACAGAATATAGATCATCAGCAATTGGCAGGGGAACCCCCTCCCAAGCGACAACTGCCACAACTATCCAGGACGTTGAGCACGTGTGCTTGGCTCTCCTTTTGACAACAGCAAGCATCTTCTCTTCCGGGCTAACTCGGCGAATTATCTGCAAGAATGGAATACCTGAGTCAGCTGTTTCTTTGAAGGAATGCTTGGAAGGAATGAACCTCACATTTTTAACATGACAGTGAGACTATACTTTCTCTACACAGCAGGTTTGCTGTTATAGGTACTGTATAACAAATAACGTTACATGCATTCGAATTTATCATGCTAAGCAATGTCGTCAGACTGCCAGAAAACTTATAACATTTCAATATGACAGACTTAGAAGACTTCTTATCAAGTCAAAGGGAGAAGGCATGGTATAAAACCTTACATACCCATTTGGCAAGCGGACAACCGGAATCTGTCTTGCCTTCTTTCCCAGTGTAAACTACTTTTTCTATTCTAATAGCAGTGCCTGTGTATCCGGTTTGCTTCTCGAGCGTCTCCCGTAAGCCCGGCAGAGTGGATGACGAGCCCAGGTGACTGTAAATCGGACCCGGGTCTGGGGTACCTGAAACAACGTTTGGCTATTAGAAAAGGAGGTCAATCATAAAGGCTTACTGGACGTATCACCAAGAAATGTCTCAAGTTTTTCTTCAAAGATTACTATTCTGGATTAGGGTAGAAATTCCACATTATATATATACATTACTTTTGGAAAAACTGAAAATCTTCACAATGTGTTTCATGAAACATGGAATGACTAAGCTTTAGAAATGCATAATTACTGGCAAATGATTAAAATCTGTAAATCAAACCGCGCATTAATTGCTCCAATATCATGCAAAATACTAAAAACAACAATTGAAATGCAAAATAGGTTTTAGGGTAAAATCGATTACAAGCATGCAAGCAAGCGAGTACAATAAAAACTTACGTTAAACTGGAGTGAAACCAAAAAAAACCTTTCCATGGTCTCTATTTTTTCATCATGGATTACCATACAGGAAACAGAAGCTTCTTAATAATCACCATTTGAAGGCCCTAAACAGACAAGCAAGCAGGGAAAAACAGATCTGGACGGAAGGAGAAAAAAAAGCAAAGCCCAGGGACTTTATTAGCACATGCAGAACAAGCAATGACAGTTTTTGGCAGATGTACACACACACACTCGCATGAAATTTCGGCTGACAATCATTTTCACTTTCACGCATTTTTTATATACCTATCCAGAGATAAAAATGCACGTTAACTTACATGCCACATTTAGTCACATATATATATATATATATATATTAACTCAATCACGAACATGTGAAAGCAATTTATTAATTCAGTTTGAATTGCGTAACCAAAATTAAGATTCGCGGTAAAGTACATGCACATTTTCCCTCCTCTCTTTTGTTTTTTGCTAAAGTAGAATATATTACAGATTTTTACCTGACTAATTATGTATCCTAGTGATACGGTTTCAGCAGTGTGTGCATTAAAAGACAAGTTGTACAAAAACTTTGTGTATACTAAGCAATTACCATGAAAATAAAAACATATTTAATGAAGGTTTCAACATTCCCTATTCAATAACTGGGTCATGTGACTGGAGTGGAAGAATTGCGTGTAGTACGAGGGAAGAGATAAAAATAACGAAGAAAAAAAAAAAACATGATAAAATTGATAAAAATGGTGAGTCTTCACTGGACGGGGAAAAGTATTTGGGTGTGTATGTGTGTGTGTGGTGTGTGTTGTGTGTGGTGTATCAATATATATATATATATATATAATATATATATATATATATATATATAGATATATATATATTATATATATATATATATATATATATATATATATATATATAATATATATATATATATATATATATATATAACCATTTAAAACACCTGTGTTAGTTTGGGGTTCTTTAGTAAACTATTCGATAGAGTTTTCGACTCTTAACAGCACACATGGAGAAAACGAGCGCGCATAAATGCACACACACACACACACACCTCACCCCCCCTTAAACATCCCAAACTCTATCCTTTAACCCCTTTAACAGAACCCTTAACCCCGTTTTACCAAGCCATCGACATCCGCTCGATATTGATTTTTATGCCGAGCGATTCATCGGGAATTTTTTCACAATATAACTTTTTTTAATTGATTTGCCACCTCCAAGACTTCTCCTTATGCAATATTAAAAGGACTCGCACACAACTCTCGATATATGCTTAAGGGGTGTTGTTTCACTGTCACCTTAATCAGTGTTTCATTACTAAAACGCCAGTTTTTCCCCAGCCAACATATGCAGCATTATCATATTGATTAGCAGAGTTGCCAACCACCACGATCAACAGCTCTGCTGGGCAGGTTAGATAGTGTTGTAGAACACGTGGGCAATAACAAACGATAACACGTAGCAATTACTATTGTTATTGAGAGCACCTGCCCTTCTTGCGAGTATGAAACAAAATAACATTCAGATTGAGGAAAAATCTACAGCCGAAACATTTGTTGAGGTATTTTAAATTCAATACAGTAGCTTCGTCTTACATAACATGTTGTTCAGTCAACGTAGGCTGCTTTCTTGCGTTACAAAACTGGGTGCTGATTTTTTTCAAGTATTGATTTATTAACGCAGATTTATTTACTGGTTATTCTTTTCACCTAATTATTACATTTGAAGCTACATGCCAGAGAGAGAGAGAGAGAGAGAGAGAGAGAGAGAGAGAGAGAGAGAGAGAGAGAGAGAGAGAGAGAGAGAGAGAGAGAGAATAAATCGATAATAAGGCAATAACCAGAGGCTGCAGAGGCCATCCACCACGTGCCTCACGGCACGCGCCTTCGATCGAAACATAATCCAGACTTTGCCTTAGGATTAGTAATTGACAGATCTCACAGGAACTGCAGAACTTATGAAAACCGAGGTACAAAAAAAGCCTCCCCGTCCTATTTTATTTTACATCACAGGTTAACTAAAATGCAAAAGCAATTTACACTACCGCTTTACGACGAAAATCAAAGCCTTGGTCAAAGGTTGAGACAACTGAAATGACTACGAGATCACGTGTCGGAGCTCCTGGGTTAGAGGGAAGGAAGGTTATCGATTTGCCTTAGTAGTTAGGTTGGAATTGGCCTGCGCTCTCTCTCTCTCTCTCTCTCTCTCTCTCTCTCTCTCTCTCTCTCTCTCTCCACGCCACGTACGTAACGATAAGGGCGCTTCGTGCTGTTCTTTCGGTAAGACTACTATCAAATTCCGACGAAGACCTTACAGATAATGATGTGTACCTCCTTCATTATAATAGCGAAAATAATTCAAGACTATTTCATATGAATTCTAAGCTTGATTATTCCATGAACTACTAAAAACTGTTGCAAAAACAAACAATTTTAAATAAACTATCACTATTGTCATTCATTCACTAAAACACACGTAAGACAATAAGAAATACTTGAATTTATACTTAGTATATTACTGTATTAATTGCAAACTGTGGATATCATGGCAAAGGATGTAGTATCTGGCACTGCTGTGACAGAACATAATTTCTTCGACATCCGACTTCATGAAAAAGTCAGTGCTATTTGACCAAGTTACGCAACGCACGTACAAAATTGTACGTAAATATGCATACATACACTACATACGCAAGTGCTGTAGGAGTAGGAATATTTACACACGACGGCTATACTAAACCGTAATGCAATTAATTAATGAAAGGTTCCATTAGTGAAAGGTTCCTGGTTGTGCCCGCAGCGGCAACATGCCTCCCCAATACCCTCCTTTTTTATGCAATCTTAAGCCATGGCCAGCCACAAGAACGCGTGAATGGCTTGGCTGACTGACTTGGTCGCGCGGCGAAGGAAGGTTGTGCGAGGCCTTTGGGGACACGGCAGAGGAGGAGGAGGAGGGAGAGGAGGGACGGAGCGTCAAGGGAATCAATAGCAAGACCCAAATAGCAAACTCAGCTTTACGCTGGTTCATTGCGAGGAGGCGGGAGGAGGAGCAGGAGGAGGAGGAGGAACGCAGCTGAGCTATATCTATAGTCGGCGTGACGTCACCATGTAAACACTGGCCTAAGGGCGCCATCTTTGGCGTTTTCTGGTCTTTTACGAACATCGATCGCTTGCAAAGCACGAGTTGAGTTAAACGTTATGATGACCTTGTTATAAAGGACATTTATTCTGTATCCGTTGGATGGTTTGGCTAACGATCGGCCGAGGGAAGGAGGCCTCCAGCAGATAGCTAAGCTTGCTTCGAAAGAAATACTGATCCGCACGTCATGCACCTCACTTCTTATATATGAATCCTCGCAAATATCGTCCCTTTTGGCGCCAATTGCGTATGGTAACACTTACACAAAACTGCATACCTACAAAAATCATATATATACATTATACTACGTACAGATACGCTCTCAGAAAAAAAATAATGCTAATCACGAAAATATAAACCATTCCCAACCTAAACATCCACGCATAAGATGATATATACGTAAGCAGCCCTACTACGGGCTACTCTATGAGCAAGAGCCGGTGCTGGCATAAAGCCAGCTTACTCTTCAACAACAACAACAACATACGCAGACGAGCGTACACAAATAAAACTACACTACGCTCAAGATTAGAAGGACTAAATCTCTGAGTGTATTCGCAATTATTCCGATACCGTCCCAGGTAAATAATCGACGTTGACTTTCTCTCGGTATTTTCGGCCGAAGGCCGTGAGTGCCGCATCAGCGACCGTAGGGCAACCCAGTGCCAGTGCCAGTGCCAAGTGTGTGTTTTGCCTCGACTCTGCCAGCTGGCCTAGTGATCCGGTATAAATAAACCTAGACGAGTTTCTTCTCTGGTATATATCGCTGGGTATTTGAAGGATCGTCTTTATATAATTTTCAAGTGGGTAGTCTTGCATGCTGGTGGGTTCCATAAATACCTCCTCATTATCGTACTCAATATCAGATCAAATATCATCGATAATTACGGGTCCCCTTTTACATGTTCTCTGAAATTTTGGGATGAATGAATCTACATCCCAACTAACCGCTAGAGTAATTGGGTGGATTTTGGATCAAATTTAAACGAAAACTGACATAAACATCTGAAAACGTCGACCTATAAATCAATATTGTAAACGTTTCATGAACATGGCAAAATCAAACGTTAGTGGGGTACGCACACTGGAAAATCACGGTAGTAATACGTTCAAGCCAAATTGAAGATCAACAATTAATCATGAACCCAAATAAATATTTGGAGTGAATCTAGTATCTCTGCTTATTTAAATGGGACTACCTTAAAATACGTAATGACACTCCAAGTTTCCAACAATTAATGATCTGCAATCATTCAAGTCTTAACACAATGTCAGTAGTCTTTAAAAAATTGTAATTCTAAGGTAAAATGGGCTAATGAGCTCCCAGATTTGTAAAGGGAGATACTAAACGGCAATAAAGATTATCAATCATTCTGGGACCATTTATGGCCAACAGCCTGGAACAGACGTTGAAATCTCATTCCAAACCATTAGTTCCAAAAGCAGTAAATTTTCACCAGACCTCACTTCAACCAACGAATATATATATATATATATATATATATATATATATATTATATATATATATATACATATATATATATATATACATACATACATACATACATACATACATACATACATACATACATACATACATACACACACACACACACACACACATATATATATATATATATATATATATATATATATATATATATATATATATATATATATATAATATATTACTGAGACGACTGAATGCGTTCTAAGAGAAAATCTAAAAAGAAAGTGATTGTATATGGCAACAAACACAGATCACGATCAGCATTTTTTTTTTTTTATTATCTAGCTAGTAGAAAACTTAAAACACGAAATGGGGCCTTCCAGAGATAACTCGAGATCAGGCCATTATCATTGACGGTTCCCAATCCTGCACTACAAACTGAAATCTCCATTCTTCCCAAACTCCTGTCCTCATCCATTCACTTCCGTTTAATACAACTAGTTTCAGAAACAAACAGAAAAAAAATCAGCATCAAAACACAGTTGAGAAACTTTAAAAACTATGAAGGGGAAACCAATTTGCAATAACAATCACACAAACTTCTACAAGAACACACACAGCAGCACCAGCTCATAAAAATGACAAATAATAAAAAGAAATAATTTAGCTTATGAAAATGGAACAAAATCTTATTTTAAATTTTGGAAACAAAAAATAAAAAATTTAGGCATTAAACCTAACACACTACTTAGGGAATTGGATATCAGAAAAAAGGGGACACAGTAGCTTTAATTTAAGTAATTAACAATATTTACATGATCTAACCGCTATTTTAAACTGCTAAGGAAATGTGTGAAAAGGCAATTTACATTGGTTTTAGGGAAGGGTCAAGGACAGAGCAGCATGCTTTAAGGAAGGTCATGCCATTCAAAGCAACTTTTTACACCGAAAGCAGCGAGAGGGGATTGTGTAAGCAAAGCATGGGTTCTTTATTAGGTATTCTTCAAGAATTATAACGAGGTCAATATTTGGATTCTATCCTGAACTTTCATTTTTCATGAATAACGAATCTTTGACAAGTTTATTTAAAATATGAATGGGAACATACAGATTATTGCAATACTGTCATTAATCAATTCATAAAGAATACCCGTTTATCAAGCAAATATGATAAAAGTGACTGTTGGGACATAGTACTCACCAGGGGGCACTGGGCAGGTACACTGAGGAATGTCAAGTTCGTTCTGACGAAGGCGCTGACGGAGAGCCTCCAAGTCGTCGGATGTATCCTGGCCCACCGCCGCCTCACCGGTACCCTCTTGAGGCGGGGGAGGTTGGGGAAGGGGGTAAGGTGTTGGCTCTACCTTCACTTGCGTCGTAGCGTCAAGGCGCTGGGGCTGCTGCGTCGCAGGTGCTGCTTCCGGAGGTTCTTGCTTTATCTGAAGGTGCTGTTGCTGCTGCTGCTGTGACGCAGCGGCAGTAGCCACCGTTGGGGAAGTGTTCTGAGGGGGCTGCTCGCTAGTCTGCAGCTGGACGCCGCACATCTGCGGTTGTTGCTTCTGCTGTGCCGGCTGCTGCTGCTGCTGCTGTTGTTGTTGTTGTTGAGCGCTGGTGAGCAGGTTGTTGTTACTGCTGATGTTACTGTTACTATTATTCTTTGGCTGCTGTGCGCAGATCTTCTGAGGAGTCGATTGCTGGATGTTCAGCTGCTGCTGCTGCTGTTGTTGTTGCTGTTGTTGGCGATTGACAGACTGATGATGCCAGTGCTGCTGCTGTGCTGCTGCTGCTGTGACTGCTGTTGGGGCAGATGACTCTGGGACTGACTGACGGCAGGGGTCGTAACAAAGGCTGGTCTGGAAGCAGCTTGAGAATTGGTGGTGGTGGTGGTTGTGTTTGTGAAACAACTGAAAGTCGACGACAACGATGAGGAACATGAAGATGTTGTCGCTGATGAAGTCGTTGATGACGATGGTGGTGATGACGATGAGGATGATATCTGCGGCAGATTGGCAGGGACAGGGGGCCCAGGGGGTCGGGGTTGACACAGTCCCACCGTCGACGTCGACGTCGTCGTCGTCGTCGTAGGCGAGGCTGACAACCTGGGGTTCTGAGAGTGACCCGCGGGGGTGGGTTGACTAGTGGGCGCAGTGGGTGATTCACCACTGGGCACACTAGCACACGCAGGCCGTGACGTACACGGACCTGTCCCCCTGACCCTGCCAAACCGAAAATCCTGCTGGCGGTTCTGTAGAGAATCAGGACTGTCGGGGAAGTCATACACGGAAAGCTGCTTCTTACCTGCATCACTTTGCTGATTCACTGCACTCATTTCAACATCTGTTTGTTGCTGTTTCTGCTGCTGCAGCTGCAGAGTGGAGGGGCTGGTGCTGTCCTTAGATAGGTCAGGAGGTTTGGGAGCTATGCTGTTCGGTGGATCACCGTGCTGCTCATTCACTTCAAATTCTTGCTTAATCTCATATTCATTTTTGACCTCGGCAGTTTCCATACTTTCTTCCTCTTCTACTTTGACACTAAGTCCCTTACAATTTTCTAGGTCATCCATCATTTCCGTTGCAGAAGTTGTTGATGATGATGATGGAGATGGCTCTTCTTGTGAAGCAGAGACCCCTTCCATAGGAGGGTCTCTGATCTCCTCTTTCCTGCATATCGTGGAGGAGGAAGAGGAGTTGGCGAGGACCATCGCGGTCTCAACGCCGCCCTTCACATCAGTTGTGTTGGCATGGACTACAGAGCCCGGGCCAGACTCTGTAGTCCTATAGGCTAAAAAATTCTGAGCCATTTTGAGAGATTCTTCCATGTGCTCAGGTTCTTCCCTAGAGACGCTGGTGACAGCTGCTACGTGTCCAGAGAAATGGACCTCCCCAAGGGGCGGACTGTCCACCCCACCACCAGGATAGCTGCTGTTGCCTTGTCTCGACATGATCATGTTTTTCAATCGACTCTGCACACTAGCAGAGCCATGTGGGCTGCCCTGTGGCACGCCAATGCCTCCCTCTAAGGCTTGACCCGAGTACCCGCTCGCAGTCACTCTAGAGCCGAGTAAATTCTGCGTGGGAGGCGGAGGGGGGTACCCAGGCTTCTCGTTTGGGTGCTCCGTGGTATGGGGCGTGTGCGGAGCATGGGGCGACGGAAGCGTGGTCATGGTGAACCCGCCCGTCACTGGTGACGCCTCGGGCGCCGAAACCGCTGGCGAAGCCATCGGCGATTTGAACATCCCACCTTGCTGTTGCTGCTGCTGTTGCTGTTGTTGTTGTTGCTGCTGCTGCTGCTGCTGCTGATGGTAATCGTTAGATCCTGGGTAGCGGTGGGGATGGGGGGACGAACCCCCCACTACCCCGTTTCCCGGGCTTTGATTTAGGAACCCATTGGCTGGGCCGTTGGCGAAGCCCGGGACGGATGTCTGTGGAGTCTGTGGAGAGAAATGCCCCTGAGGGACATACCCTCCGTTGCCATTATCTCCACCGGGAGTAAACTGATCATTGTACTGACTGTTGTACTGTGACACTGGTACACTGGAGACAGGGGGCGCTGCTCCACCCGCAGGACCCCCGGGGAAATTAAACATAGGTTGCCTTGGTTCGAACTGATTGAACTGGTGTGGTGGTGGTGGTGGTGGGGGATGGACCATCGGAGGATGGCCGAGGCTTGGAGGATGGAAAGGCGGAGGAGGCCACTGTCCTTGCGGAGACTCCCCTCCCCAAACGGCATTCGGGAAGCGCTCCCTCATGTGTGGGAATGGGGGCATTTCTGGAGGGGGCAGGGGGGGCTGCTCACCCATTCCAGGACCTGGGAAGAAGGGCATCATGGCACCCATTCCAGCTTGTCGGCGTTCCATTTCTCTCCTCTTGGAGTCTGGAAAGAGAAGAGAAAGACTGTGAGAACAGACTGATTATATAATAGATGTCGAAATAAAACTTCCAAACATA